>NC_064874.1:69973556-70206056 GCF_943734745.1 Anopheles darlingi
CTTAAAAGAAGGACATAGGAACGGGCCGTAAAGCTTTACCAGCAAGGCGGAAATGACGCTTCTCGGGGCAATTATTTTATGGTAAAGCTACGGGCGCTCGAGCGTTCCGTTTTAATTAATTGTTTACTTAAGAAGTCTCTAGCGTACTATTGGTATTTGCAGTTGGCCCGAACCATCATAGCAGAGGGCTAAAGATATGATTTTTTAAACCAACTTTTTTACGGGCCACTAGGCGCCTCCATCGCAAGAGCTACCATGCGCCTCCATTGCACCATGCGCCTCCATCTTGAGCTGCGAAAGGTAAATGAATGTATCGCTTTTTCTCTCTATAAATGACTAACGAAGATGTCATTCAGTTCATCCCGGGTCACTTGACGGAGCGGAACGATCCGTTCCCAACACCAGCACCGACCCAGCAGCTTCGTGGTTAAAGACACACTAATGAGATCACGTGCTCGTACGCTCACACCAGATGGATTGGTCGGTCGGTCAGTTGCTGTATGTGGACTGGTGGGGCTGGTGGCTGATGGTGGTGGTGGTGGTAAATACACCAAACACCACTGCCATTGAATGGCGCTGAAATGTAGATTCGATTATAGGGGAAGAATCGCACCCACCCGGCAACACGGGGGTGCAACATCGTATCACCACAGATGGATGTTTGATCGCGCGGGGCATGTTCGCGCTCGGCTTGTTAATTTGTTGCCAACCGCAATTGGCGATGCCATTGCGTGTGAGCCACGTCGGGGCCACGTAATTAAAACCACAGCAACAAATCCCCCCACACCGGCTGGCTGTCTGACGCATCGGCGCTTGGTTCGGTCCGAGTGCTGCGCGTGAGCCAACGGGAACGGGCTTTGCGGTCATGTTAACCGTGGCCCAGACCCATCGAACCTCTCGGTCTGGTCGATTTGAGGTTTTAGGGAAGGGGGTGGTTAAGGGATGAAGGTGAGGTGGAGTGAAAAGTGAGCTTTGCATGCCTACATCAAGCCCATCATTCGTGTAGGCCGGTGATAGTGGTGGTAGTGATAATTGGCGTGTGAAAAGGCGGCGTTGGCACACTGGTGGTATGCTGGTGGAGCATAAAAAAAACCGTGGGGAGGGTGGTGACCACCAGGCGAACCTGAACCGTTACCTGAACTCCGGTGTAACGTGGCGGGGTGTGGCGGTCGTGGATGGATGAATGAAGAACGGTTCGCTGCCACCGGATCCAAGGTCGGCCGGTTCGTGGCTACTGCTGCTCCGGCCGGGAGCGAGTGATGAGGGACCGAACGAGGCTGATTGGAGTGTTGCTGTCCGGGGGGCCTGTAGCTGTGGACCGGCGGGAGTGGACGAAGAAGCTAGCGAGGCGGTTGCCGTCGCCGAGTCTTCGTCGATGGTGGCCGCTTCCTCGCTCGACACCAACGGTTCCGTCGACTCCGATCCAAAGCCAGACGCCCAGTAGGAGGAGGAGGAGGAGGAGGAGGAGGCGGAGGCGAAGGAGGGTGAGCCGGAAGCTGGTGCAGTGTAGGCCGAGTAGGAGAGCGATGAGGGATGATAATAGTGCTCCGGTTGGTGCACTTCCCGCGAACGTCTCGGTACACTCGGTGGCTGCTGCTGGTGATGCTGCTGCGGTTGATGCTGGTAGTGGTGGTAGGGTGGTAGTAGGGTCGGCGACGACGGATCTGACGCAACTGACCGTCGCGCGGCTTTTCCCATTGCTATGGACACATTCTCTGCGAAGGAAAAAGGGCAAAGGATAGACATGAAATGAGTGAGGTGTGATGCGCTTGGCGGAAAGAAATCGGAATCGAAATCAGAACGGAGCGGCCTGAACGGTGCAGCAAAACGCCCAACACCCAACGCCAAGTTCATGTGCACGATGACGTCATGGGTCGGTTTATGTTTTGATTAAAATCCGTCTGGCTAAGCCATGGATGTGTGTGTGTGTGTGTGTGTGTGTGAGTGTGAGAAAGAGAAAGGATGAGCACTGCTGAAGGCCAAAGTCATAACAGTTTACACGAGTTGGTGCGAACCGGCGAACGGTGCTGGGTTGCGATAGGTCTTTGGAGCAAAGTTCTCCTTCCATCCCGCTCTCTCTTCCATCCCCCTCCCTGGACCAACGATCGCGTCGAGACAGATTTTGATCGGGTTTCGGTTTACATTATCTGCTCGATTTTTTGGGACGCATCTTCCATCACTTTTTAATCGAACATCAATCTGTTTGGACAGTTGCCATTCGATTGCGGCTCGCTCGCCTGCCTTCAACGGTCACTCTGTGTGTGTGTGCTCGTGGTGTGTGCGGCCGATATTGTGCCGGCATCAAAAGGCGAGACTGAAATGAGCTGGAAATGTGCGGCGTTCGGTCGGCTACAGCCGTTGCCTGCCGTAAACAAAATGCTCGCTCCTTTTTGCTTGCTCTGTTTACGCCAAGAGAACTATTTCTATTAACCTCGAATGGAATGGAAAGTCTTTAGTGGAATGTTCTCGGGGTTTGGGATATATTTTGTTTGCTTTATTTCGAATTGGCTAACGTGCAATAAAAATGTTAAAGGGCATTTGTGGCTTTGCTTCGGTTTAACAGTTTATGCTATGGTAGGATAAGTTAAATGCATTTGGGGAAATTTAACAAAAACTACACAACAGGTAAAACAGGACTCCGGCTAAGACCATATAGGTTGCATTTTTATTTCAACCGTATTAGTATGTATGTGATCATGCTACATTGAAGATCTTTTGGAAATATCATCAATAAATAGCTTTAATCAATAAATCTTTAGAAAATGCATCAATAAGCAGCAGGGCAATGTGTGTAGTTGAATAATCCTTTACAAAATCCATAAAGTACAGGATTAATTGTAAGGTATGATAATTCTATCCGGACCGCTGCATCATTAAGCAAAAGTAAACTTATGTGCAGTAATGACTTTATATACTCTAGAGAACACTGATGAGAGTATTCTGAAGGAGTCTACCTCATTAAAATGGTAATGGTTTAAATGCCATGTCGGCTCAGCATGAGAATTGCATGCTAAGGGTGTGAGTGTGCCTTCAAACGAAGGTGCACATTTTTCCTTTTAAAAACTGTCGTGCTGCACATAGCGCAAACACCCATGTCTTTGATACTTAACCATCATGATGAACGTTAGAATGATGTCTTCCGCAAGTGCAACAGGCACATTTTGTTATTATCAATTGTCAGCATTTTAAAGATGAAAATAATTAGAAAGAGAACCGTTTTGTGGCACTATTAAGCTAAACCGTTTAGAAACTGAAGCACGTTTTAGATTTATGCTATAAGTCTACGTACAAAAGTGAAATTTATTTGAGCTTAAACGAATAGAGTTACTATTGAATCATTTTTCGACCCTTTTCCAGCATTTGCTGTGTACCGTAAAAATCAATCCAACCGCCAAACAAAACAGTTAACTATTTTGTGCTAATTGGCAGAGCGCATCGTGCTGAATGTAGTCAACATCATCATTCGTTCTGCTGCTGAATTGTACCTAGTCAATTTAGACTTAGGCCATACTTTTACTTGAAGCATTTAATTTGTCTTTTCCTCCTCACTTCTATCACGAACGTTGTCCATCTTCGAAAGACAGCACTCTAGAGCGAAGACTCTGTGTTTACCGGATCGGTTCTAAACGATGAGTAGTTGTTGGATTATTTGTCCTTAGCCAGCACTCGTCACTACATTATCAAGGAGTCCGCAGGAAGAGGTCCCCTACGGTGGACTGCTAACAAATGTGCAACGACGAACCGTTCCCATAAATCACTCCGGTATGCAACTCCGGCACAAGACGGTGGACAAACCGGGGACGGGGTAACGGGACGGGCTGTAAATCGGGTGCTAACGTACGCAACGTTCCTGGCTGCATCCTGACGCCGGTGCTCAACTGGATTAACAAATTTGCCCTTCATGTTTGCTGCTTCGGGTGCGGTGCAACCACTGGACCCAGTTAAGCCGCATCATGAGGTAGGTGGTGTTGTTGCCTGGCGGGAGGCGGGGTAACGCAAAATGAATTATGGAACTTTGTCCTTATGACCCGAACCCGACGTGTTCCTCGACCTACGGGCCTATTCAAACACGATTGTTGATAAAGAAACGTTGTGCAACGAGGGTCCGACCTCGCCTGACCGAGTACAGTTCCGAGTACCCCATTTGGCCTGTTGATTTTGGATGGCATGACGATGGCGCTGGTGATGTACAAATTACCGGCAACAAACTGTGCAACAAACTGGCACCATGTTTGGTACCCGCAGCCCCGCAGCTCACCAGACTGGCCGGAGTTTTATTGATTTATATGAATATTCAACGATGGCCCCCCTTCCCCAATACAGTGCACACCGGGGGGGTTGGTGGTGATGCTAGGAGCCCAGGGTGGACCGCACCGAACCGCATGCATTCACCGGGTGCTTATGTGCTTTATGTATGTATGCGCTCGTTTCATGTATCCGGTGCTGCGGTTGCATGCGAGGGTTAAAATATTATGCTACTCCGGGTTATTAATTCAATTATCGTGGCCTAGAGTGCACGATGGGGTAGAAGAGGGAGGAGGGTAGGGGGGGGGGGGGGTAAAGTGGCTTCACGCTGCACACCATGGCCACGCTAATGGCCAATGATCAGAAGAACAAATTAAGCGATATCACGTGGATCACGAAAACAGTCAATTAGCGTGGTTTGCGTTCGTTGCACAAGTTGTTGCCCGCGTACCGGCCGGAAAAAAAATGGGAGGAGACCATTTTGCACAATTTGATAATAGCGATAAACACACACACACACACACATACACATACACACACACACGGTGATAAATAGCAGTCACACTGAATAATTCATTAGCAAGTCCGTTGTGTGTGGCTGTGTGAAAGGAAAAGAAACACAAGTTACCACAATCCATGGGTTTGATTTCCATTCCATTTTCACAATTGTGCCACGCATCTGTGCTAAACGGAGGTGTATTGGTGTTTGGGTTGGGGGCCACAAAAGGCACGCGGGCATTGCATAGTACCGATTACTCTCACAAGCGTGAATCGCATGATTGGCCATAAATCAAATCACGATCACGAAGGTGAACGTGGTGCGGTGCGTTGTGCTACGGGTCTGGCCGTTTGCCTAACGATGGTACCGGTGCTGAGCCAAATTACATCAGCATCCATTCCATTGTTGGCCGGTTTCGTTCGTACAAGCGTTGCCTTCGTCTACTCCGTTTACTTGATCTCGCCCCACACATGCCTGTTTCTTTCGCATAGCACCTTCTGCTTAAAGATGTGTATCGGTGTGAGTGTGTGTGTGTTCATGCTTTCATGCTCTTTGCTGACCCAGAAAGTAAATTTCGTGGAACGTAGATCCATTGCATGCAGCACCAGCAGCAGCAGTAGGGGAGCAAAAAAAAAAACCAAGCAAAACATATTCGAGACTCACGATCAGCCGTCCGTGAATGCGATGATGGGAGCTCCCCGATGATGCCCGATTCCTGGGGGTCACCCCCAGATGGTGTGACTGTGATTGGCCGAGACGGATGGTTGGCTTCGATTGTGGTGGTGAGGGGGGATGAAAAATTGAATTGATTGGATTGAAAATCCCGAACGAGAAATCAATAATATGCAAAAAGGCGGGATGGGGGAGGGGCTGCCACTCGCACACGCCACTGGCGTCTATTCGATTTCGATCGATTCCCATCGCCCGGAAAATCTGCTCAAACCAGCGTACTACCGGTCCGGTGGTAGTATTTGAGCCTCAAGCGCGACTACTCGCCTGTTACAGCAGGTGCTGTTTGTGGTGGTGCGGAATGCCGTATGGAAAGGTATTGGTGGGCGACAAGTTTTGGGAAATTGTTTATGGATTGTGCGAGCACACGTTTCGAAGCGATCAAATCGAGTGTGACAGTCAGTCGACAAATCGGGGAAGGTTTTTCCGATTTTTTCTCTCTGTTGTTTCCCTTTCACGACCAATGGTCATGCACTCGGAGGTGATGAAGTGGCGAGTAATGAAAGTCAAACATAATGAAAACTCTCCTCTTCTCTTTTTAATAGTGATGCTAATGGCGAAGCGAAGGGAAGATAAAAACACGCAAAAAAAAAAAACGAAACCAAACCAAACAGTCAGCTCAAAATGGTGATTTTGTGTCCCATTTTCCGGTTCTACTCGGCAATAGCTTATTATGTCATTTCCATTCTTTATTTAAATCAACTTCGAATTAATGACCCTTTCGCTGAGGCACGCTCGCTGACACGGTGGGCAAAACGGTGCACGAGGATTGAGGATGAGCGATTCTCGGTGGATCCATTCCGCCAAAACGGAAAAAAGATAAAGCATAAAACGATGTTTGTTCGCCTACGGTGTCGTTGGAATGCATTTTCGGGAGGGGGTGCCCGGATTATGTATGCAAATGGGCCTGAATATGAATTAAATTCGTAACGTAACAAAATCCCGGCACCAGACCGGGGAGCACGGATTCGTGGCTGCGATGACACGAATACATTCTCATTCCATGGGGCACCTCGCGGCTCGGTGTGTCTCTGATTGTTTTATGAATGATGCGCACACCACCGTTGATGCTGGGGCTGCTGGGACCACAGCACCGGGTTTTTCACGGATGCAATCTGATCGCTTGTAACTGCCAGAGACAGCAGCAGCAGCAGCAGCTAGCGGAAACCGCGCGAAAAATCGGACACCAGGCTCGTGTTTGCTGGAGGAGATTGTGATGTGAAATGTGGGTCAGGACCGCCAACCAGCAGCCCGGGAGTGAATTTGACGATCCTTCATTAATCATGACCGCACAGGGAAACCGCATCCGGGCTGTTCTGGCTGTAGTGTCTCTTGCTGGTAGCTTCCTGCTCGCCTGCAACGAATGGCCTTTGTCTGATAAAACTCAAAATGACAGGCCACGGGACGGCTGTTGGACGGCTCTTCCGGGAAATCAGGTGCGTGATGGAAGACAAATTTCCCTCCATCCATCGTGGGCGCGCGTATGAAAGCGGTGCGCCCGACATGAGAGCTACGGAACACCGAAGAAAGATGACTTTCTGTGCTTTCATTCTTCATTCTTCTTCCTCTCGAGCGTCCATTTTCCCTTGGCGTACCATTATTTCATGCAGTCACCAGGGTCTGCGTTGAATGGCACACACACACACACACACCACTGCAGGGTGCAGGTCCACCCTCAGAGCACGCACACACACTTACACACCGATGCGAGCCGTGTGATGGATGTTTGAACCGAGAACCGAGAGCGTTTAATGTAAGCGACTGAAGTTAAAGGTACTCGAGGCGATAAATTCCTCACTATCGCCATCACTACCACCACCACCACCATCATCATCATCATCATCATCCTCGTGCAAGTTCAAAGAGGGCTTTTAGTCGCATTCGTTGCTGAATGCATTCCGACTGCACTTACGGTGTGTGTGTGTGTGAGAGATCAAAAGGACAAATTGAATGTTGAAGCACGTGAACTGATGAAGGTGTGCCAGAAGGTGTCGGGCCGCACATATGTACCAATCGACCCAATTCTTGTGAAATGAATGGACTCTGTCCGACTCTCTGACACCGGCCTAATGGTCATGTTCGCCCGCTTGGAGTACTTGACTCCGTGAAAGACTCTTAACGGTGCATGGTTTCGAGGCGGACCTTATTGTAGCAGGCGTTGCGGTTATACATACATTAATGCGCGTTTCGCGAATCGTTCCAACATTGAATTCACCTTTTTCTTTTGCATGATCAAATTAGCATCGCCGTTTCCAGTCCTACGGTTTCACGGTGGTTGCATCCCCGGCCCTTTGAAAGTATCCTTACAACACAACATTCTTTAGGCATCGTGGCTGGAGTTCATTCTTTTCCCAATCACCATTTGCGGCCCTTGCTCGTCCTCGATATAATCAATAAATATGCGGCCCGATGGTGCGGCCCCCTTTCCGTGGCACCAAATTGAGATCGATTTCCAACAGGATTTCGTTTCGTTTTTCAGGTATTTTCGCATCGCAGAAGCCACTGTAATGATACCCGGGATTGGTTGGGCTCCCGAGAGCGGAACACCAAACGCCAGAGGTAAATTCCTTTCTTTTGCTCTCTTTTCCTTTTCGCTTTCCAGCAAAATCCCTAGCAAGATGCTCCGAACATTGCTCCGTTTTTCTCAGTGTTCACGCAAAGGCGTGTGCGGTGGTGCGAGAAAAGAGTGGATGGAAAGCAGGCCGTGAGGCCTGAAGCCGGTTTGAGTTTGTCTTTATTTAGTAAGCCCCCTTTCGGAACAGGTGCCGGTGTTCCAGGGCTCAAGGCACGAAAACTGCACTGTTGTGAGGGTTAAAAGCCCGTTCCAATGTGCCGGTCCTTTTCGTACCGGTGGGAAGGTGAGAAAATTGGAATATTGTAGAAGGGAATGATGGAAAAAATGCTCCAGCCAAAGTTTTCCTATTTCCTTCGTTCAGGCTCAGAGATATTCGTGTTCTTTTCGTAGGACGTGAACAGAGGACTACGAATCGGTTCGAGCGGAGGTGAAACATTGAAACAGGAGGTTGTATCGTAGCGCGGTTTTGGGGGGAAGGCGGCTGATCGAGAAGCAATTTGGATGAGCTGATGGATTTTGTGGGATGAATATATTTTGCTCTCTCGTCAGCTCTTCTCCGCTCAGCATAACATGGCAACCTGACCACAATGATCCCGTTACAGACGAAAAAGTGAAGGTGTCATCTACGACCATGAGCCATATTTTTTTGGTGGCTAGCTGACGATGACGGATCAAACATCATTATCTATAGTTGTCGTTCGTTCCAGCAATCGGCTTAAAGCGCCATCTTTAAATCAGAGTTGTGTGCGCGTTTCGTACCGATCGCGTCCTCCAAGTGCGTCCAATAACTGTCCTATTAAGAGCTTGTACATGATGGATGAATTGTGCCCTATTGTTGTAGTCCTGCCGGCGAACCGGCGGAGGGGATGAGATAAATATGTAAGCACGCGACACGCGTGGCTGTCGCATGACAGTTGAATTGTATAAATCATTCATGAGACGCAGGACGCCTTCGCCGCCGGTCTGGGCTATCGGGGCCCTTCCGTGCGACCATTAATCACATTTTACAAAGAAATCATCTGTCAATATGTGGCAGCAATGAGAGGAAGCGGAACATCGTTGTTGTCGCCGTCGTTTGGAAAAAAACGACAAAAACCAAAAAGGCATAAAAGATAAAATCAATTCAATCGAAATTTATAGCCAGCCCGGACACCAGCACGAGCCTCCTGGTGTCCTGGTGGCAAAATTGAATGAAAATACGTCCAGCATCGATGACGAACCCCCCTCGTTCTAGTAGCGACCGAGCGATAGCGAGATGGGTTTGGCGTAACGAAACCAATCTAATTCCGACGGCCGACGACTGTCGACCTTTGTCCCGACCGAGACCGAAACCGAGAGGTCCTTGAGAGAGTGAGGTCCTTGGCCATGGGGGATGTCTTAGCAAGCGTGCCTCCGAAGGGCAAAGTGTGTAGTGGATTGTGTTTGTGTGTGTATTGTGCGAGAAAGTGAAGAGTCAAGTGGTGTGGCGTGGTGGAATGAATGGGAAAAATCTGACAAATGATGCCGACAGAGCTAAAGGTCCTAGCGTGGCTGCGTAGTGAGTGTAGTGTAGTTGCTTGTGTGCCTTGCGCATCGGAAGGTGAAATATCGTTTTCTACGGTTCGGACTCTGGACCTTGGGTTAGATGTGGGAAGTGGAGTGGAGAAAAAAAAATTAAATTACGAGAGTTATGAAAACCTGACCCATTTCGTTTGTGGTCCGCCTCATCATTAGAGGGAAACGCGACACACTTCATCAGCATCAGGGCCCGTGGATGGTGCTTGGCTGCGAGCTTCAAGATGCGAACAGAACGTTCATTGCTAGCGTTCAGCGTTGTGGCTAGCGTCCCCCCCCCCTTCGCCTACTGGCCATAAGAGCCATCTGTCAGTCGTTTCTTGCACAGCCGCGATGGCGATACGACGGGCAATAGCCTCGCCAATGAGACTTATTAAATGTCCAGATCCAGGGATCTGAGATGGCCTACTCGCTTCTTAGGACGGTCTTTCTGGTCCGTATTGTGGTGTTAATGTCTTTACGGACCTATTTCCGCCTCGAAACGGTCGTCTTGTGTGGCGATCTTCGCCGTTTGGTTTTGATAGGGATCGACACAGCGAGGGGAAAGGATGGAGGTGGTCCTTTGGTGATATAATGAATAGTCTGTTAGACTGTTGTCTGTCTTCTGGGCGAATTTGTTGTTCATCACCATCATCATCTCACCGGAAGCTTGATGGCAATTTAACGTTTTATGAACGTTCTGTATTCGATGTCGCCTCGAGAGGTTAGCTATTCCCGCAGCAAAGGAATCCCTCGGCGACTGTAAAGGATTTTCATAACGGAAGCTCACCAGTTGCACTAAACATCTTGAATTTTTTTGCTATAGTGGCTCGACTTATTTCGATGAAAAATGGAATATTAAAGTAGTGGGAAAATCGTAAAGAGTTTTGATCAGTCCATCAGTGATTAAAAATAACAAATATTTTTTACTGCGTATATTCGAATTAACGAAGCTAGTCAAAGTGTTTTTAAAGAATCTTCTGGTATAAGCTACATTTTTTTATAAATCAGCTTAATTGCAAAATACAATAAGTTTTATTGAACATCGGAAAACCTTTCAAATGAAAACCTTAAATAGTTTTCCGCACAACTTTTAGGCTTCGACTTCTTAAGAGTAAGGTTCTTAGTTAAACAGTTTGTAGAGCTTCTTTTAGATCATGAAGCCTGCAGCTCGCAACCCCTTTTGTGCCTTATGTGTTTGAATAATGTTCATGCATCTTGATGATTAACGAAAAAGCAAAACTTGTTGTAAAGTCGCAACAACAACAACAACAACAACAACGTTCCATCCATTAGATACTCTTTCAATATTGGATCATCACTCACGTCACCAGAGTAATGAGACTGAGATGTGTGTTGTTGTCCTCCCCGAACGTCCCATAACTCCCACGACGAGAACGAGGCAAAGGTAAGTTCTCTCCTCTCGAACGACTACCCTAGCACACCTATGCTGTGCCTCATTTAGATGAGCTTCTTACCACCTCCTAGCCCACTTCCTAGCGGCATAGATGTGGCCCCCAAACAGATGGCAACTGCTGGCTGGTGCTACGAGTAGGAAAAACTCGTGGGCGCAAAGTTTCGCAAGTTATGAGAAAAGTTTGCTCTCCAGCAGCATCTCTACTGTTTCGCCGCAGGTTTTAGCAGTGTGGCAGTGTAGGAGGCACAACCATCCACCCAACCAGACAGGCTACAGACGACGACGACGACGACGAGGACGACGACGAGAACGATGGCGGAAGCGCTGCTGCTACATACTCCCGCCGGGGGCACCTCGAGTTTAGTTCCATCCATCTTACCTATCATCACCGTGCCAGGCGTATTAATACAATCTGACAAATTGAACGGATTCATTTCCGGCTTCCGGCGTTTCGCGTGCAACCCGCGAGCCCGCGGCATCCTCGGATGGGCGGTGCTACGCGCGTAGCTCCATTGTTAGCGGCGCGGTATATTATTGTTTCATCTGCGCTTCAATTCCGCTCAAGCCTTTCACCCGGTGTGCCCGCGTTGTGGCTGCTCAAAAGGCTCAAAATTAAATCGTAATGAGCTCGGAGGGTGGGATGGAGGGGAAATACCCGCTTTAAAGCTGCTCGTTGAAGCACCAGATGATTAAGGCATTTGAGGCCACGCGAACGTTAAATTCGTTTCATTCGCTGCGTGTGTGCGCGTGTATTTGTTTTGTGGCGTGCAGATTAAGACTTTTCGTTCGCGAACGCCGGTTGTTTAATGAATTATGAAGTCGAAACTTCTCGAGACCGATTATTGTGGATCACGGAACTGGCGGCCCGCGTTGTCGTGTACCGGATTTGTCCGGGGATAGATTATCGAATCCTTCTCGACTACGCCGGTGCGACTCTGGCGCGACTTACAAGGCGAGAACTATGGTACCACAATAGGTGGTAGAAAACAATAGGCATTCGCTGCTATTCGTTGGGCAACAGGAAAGTAACGCGAACCGGGTGGGAAACCGAGTATCGATAATCGGATAAGGCTTCGTTGCGATATTTCCGACATTCGGTCCGGTCCGGGGAAGGCAAACAAAAGTCAACAATCGACCGTGAGAACGGATTTAACGTTCGCCATTTTCTGCACGTTCCAACTCTCGTTCTATCTCTCTCTCTCTCTGAGCGGCTTACCGTTGGCCTGTGGCTTTAATGGCGTGGTGACATTCGATGAGACCAAGTCAGCAGAAAATCTTGCTCCGGTAGCTGACCGATTCCAGGAGTTTTCTTCGTTCGTTCAACGGTTGGTTAGCTGGCGGCCAATGTCGACCATCATGCTGACGATGCGAACCCTGCCATGCTTGTCGCTCGGTGATCGGCGACGGCGGTGTGTGATGTTTCCGATATTGATTTCCCAGCAAATTAGTGTCAACTCATCCGGCGAGTCGCGTCGCTTCGACGGTGCCATGACCATGCTACCCTATCTTGTTATTGCAGAATCGTTGTCATAAGATGCTACTCGTGGCTTTTCCCATCGCCGTATTGCCATCGTGCTTGTGGTCGATTGTAACGGGTGTTAGAAGTTTCCTTTCTCCGCTCTGATGATTGATGTTGCAATGGTCCGGGGCCGGAGCGTAAGAAGTGTAAACTCGTCTCGCGGGTACGAGATTGATAGCAAACCAATCCGTGCATACCGTGGCGACCGCGACTCCTTTTGCGCGAGTTGGGTCTGGCTGGGTCGGTATAAGATTGACGTTAAGTAAACCCGAAGGAAAAGGGTAATATTGAATATGAAACCGGTCCGCCCTGGTGGTGGTTGAGTCGGTAAGCAATAGTTTTTAATTGGTTGGTATCGTCATCGATCAAAGTTCGCGTTCGAGCTTCATCGTGGAAGGTCGTTAGAGCGGCTCTATTGGATATTAGTGAAGGAAACTTTCGCGTTCTTCGTGCATCATTGCGCCGGGGATGTGTTTGAGTGCAAAGAAGGAATGACTAATAGCGGAAAAACACTTTCAAGAAAGTCGTAAGGACCGCTTGTGGCTTTGACATGGCCCGGCGAAATGGGATGGTTCAGCTCGAAGAAAAAGTAAGGGTACAGGTTAATGATAAATATTTCATTATCGTTCGTTCAGGAAAAGCGTTTCATTCCCGCTTCACCCTTATTGGAGGTGTTCCTATTCGAGGATTAATAATTCATGTACAAACGTTACTGTAGTACCATTTGACATTTCGAAATTGGAATCCAGGTTAATTTGTAGCTATAGTTAAAGGTATTGGAAAGAGTGGTTAGTTGAGCATTAGCTTTTCTGATTATTCTTCGGTAGCTCCGTTACTACTGTCCCTAAAGTGGACGCTTTGCGGCACTTTTGGATAGTTTGTAATCACATTACATGCGATGCATAATTGATTAATTGTATGTAGATGTTGGCAGAGACCGGTAGTTATTTCAAGTTCAATTACGGGTATTATTAAATTAACCTTCTATTTACGGCAGTTTACATGTGTGCTCCATGGTCCTGTTTTAATTAAACAAACATAACTTAATTATGTGTTAAACTGAAGAAACGACTAGTTTAGTAGCTTAATCGATAATGCTGCTTCATTCGTGAATCTTCTTAACATAAGCTGTTAAAATAACAGTTTTTAGGTATCTAACAGTCAGTATTTTCGAATTCGATGAATAAGCAGTATAAGTATTCTGTTAATTTCAATCTTTTCAATCCAAACGGTTTGAACCTCTTGCAATGCAAAGAAATCCCTCGATATTGATCAAAAGCATTGCGAAAATCTTATCATCTGTTACATTCAATAGAAAACAAACGCTCCGAAATGTTGATGCAGCGCAATCCCGATCGCCCGGAGAAAGCAATCAATGTTTCAACAATAGCTGGCGGATGGTACCGGAGTTCGCTTAACTGCTAATGACTCGTACACCTGCTTCCCGAGCGCTCCTCACCTCAGCCCGCAGGCCCGTGTACCGTTAGATAGATTTTACCGATTTCGTTGTAGCTCCGGTACCAACACGAGTCATGCCAATCTGCCATGTACCTTGGGCACGATTCGTATTACTTCGAGGCCGGTACCACGCATCGTCGTGTACCTGTCGGCTGCGACCGGGGCCGCCGGGAATTGGCCGGAAACGTAAGCATATTAGCGCGTCGCTATTCGAGAGGAAATTGTTGCAGAAATCGATCCAGCAATTGGAAGCTTCCCGAAGAGAGGGGGGAGGGGTGAGGGGGAGGGCCTCACCCTTCGGCCTTACCCATGCCTTAAACACCCGTGGGGATGATCTCTCAATCTCGCAACGCATCTGCACCAGGCCCATTAGCATCTCGGTGTTCGCGTTGCGATTGTAAAATCGATTTCCAATTACCGGAAATGCGGACCCGAATCGAAATCCAGGCGTACGTAGTACGCATCCAGTGGCCATGCCAGGCGTTCGCACGATGACTTGGCCGCACGATGGCGCTTACATTTGGGCATTTCATTTGCCCGGACTACCGTCCCCCCCCCTTCCCTTCGACGGATCGGTCGCAATGCAGCTAATGACCAGACGGAGCCAGCGGAGTGTGAAAGAGCAGTTGGTTGGCGAATCGGGTACCGAATCTGCCAAATGGTGATTGGCCGGATGTTCGCACCCATCCCGGACCCGGTCCCTGTCGCTTCAGGTGGAACAGAGTAATCCCGGTTCGCCCGGTTCGGGTTTTCGGATTGGTTGGAGTTCGCGCAAATGTCAAAAGCAAATCTTTCATTTTATTTCTCCTTTCACACAGCGTCAAAAGCGAATCGTTTACAGAAAGGTCCAGCGACCTCCAGCAGCAGCAGCAGCAGGGAATTCACGGGGCTGTAAACAGCTGGAAATCTAGGTAATTTTATTCCGGTAATGCGCACCCCGCGTGAGGTGATGAAGAGAGAAAAGATGAATGCATCCTGGTGGCCGTGTTGTTCCCACGGTGGAACCATTTTAGGGGGAGGAGGTTGAAACGATCCTCACCATTCATTCTCGCTGCCTTGTCTGCGGTGCTGACTCATCTGCTCGCTCGAGGTGCTCGAAAATGGCTCGAATCCTCGGGGGTTTACCATTTCACTCGTTCCGCGCTTTGTGCGCTTTGGTCGTCGTAACGGACACGAATTCAAATGCGAATCCATTGCCTGATTTGAATCGTTATTTATTCCAACATCCTTCTGCTCTTTCGTAGCACCGCCTAGTGCCGACAGCCGACGATTAATTAAAAATGAAAACATTTCCAATTATTTGCTTCCTTCTTTGCTTCCCATTCCCTTTAGTCCCGCGGCCCGGGTGTGAAGGTAAATTTTTAGATGAAAAATGAAAAGGCTACAGCAAGGAAGGCGGAAAGCGTTGGTCCCTTGGCGGTGAACAGCAACATCGGCTCACGGGTCTGTATCTCGTTCGGGTTTTCGGCGAAGCAACGAAACGGAAGCTCCTGTGGCTTTTCTGGGGAGGGGGCCTTGACAGTGCCGAACCGAACAACAACAGCGCCCGTTGCTCGTGAAACGTTAATTAACCTGCCTTCATGCCAGGACGCTCGGGACGCTCTGGATGGAAAACGGAACAGTAAGCAAGCAGCTTTTCCGCTTGGACAGCGCCACTCTGGTCAGGCACAACGACTGGTGCGAATGGTAGTGGCAGTGAATCGGAAACTGCATCGCTGCGTGTATCCCTCGTTCGGATGCTGCTGCTGCTGCTCGATCCTTTGGCACAAAAGTGAAAATTGACCCAATTTCCCATTCCAAAAAAGGCAGACACTCGGTGTGTCCAGAGAGAAAGACGGAAGGCGGTTTGATTTTAATTCCACTTCCACTTGAGTGGCGAAAGGAGTTTTCTCCGCTCGTACGCTCGCTCACCTCATCTGCTACTGTCTGGGGTCTATAAAAAATGAATCACCATCGCATAGGCTCGAGTTAGTGAGTTGGCATTCCATTTGGTCCTTTATAGCGATAGCTACACCGTAGGAACTCTTCTGGGTGGCCGAGGAAAGGGGAAACAGACTTTAAGCACTGCTGACTGCCCATCGCCCTATTGGGTTTGGCCGGTACATCCTAGTGCTTGGGTGCCGAACATTGTTTTATGCTTCACTGCACTGCTGCTGCTGCTGCTGCAGCCTCGCCTCTAGTTGAAACTCGTTTCCTCGGAAACCGAAAAACTGAAACAAAACTCCGAAGCCGACAAAAACTTTCAATTTCAACAGCGCCTCCAGTTCTGCCGAAAACTTGTGTTGCCGGGGGTGGATGGTGGGTTGAATTGAATCGTTCGCTTTGCTTTGGCCAATAACGGTTTCAAGTTTCGCTCGGTTGGTTGGTCGTTTCTGCTGCATCATTCATCATCACTCCCGGGGGGAGGTTTTCCGGGGAAAAAACTTTGTAGTTGATTCTTGCACTCCGAAGCGGCCGCCGCTTCGTTCAGTCTTTTGGAGCTGCTAGACCGGAACGATTAAGGGTCAGCTACTTGGCAGGCGTAATGAAAATCAGATGGCCCCCGGTTTTTGTGAGCTTCCGTTTGGGGAGGACAGCTCAAAATAGTTGCAACACTGTCTGTGTGTTCCTGTGCGTGGTGTTGAATCGACGGAAGGGACACTTCACTTGGACCGGTCTTCGTATCTTTTAGTACTTCAGCCATAAAAGGCTCATTTTTAATGCAGCAAAGCTCGTCACGGCGTGTCGCTCTCATTTTTGAAAATTTCACTTGAGGAAAATGTAAAAAACAGAAACACAAAAAAAAAGGAAACTGAAACGTTCGGTGAACGTGCTCATACGTGGTGCGAGATCAAGCGGCACGATAATCCCGCTCGTCGTCACGTCACTCACCTTTCACCCCGGGACCGGATGATCTTTTAGGAGTCGTCTGGTGGTCTGGAGCGAGTTCATCTTCCTCCCAAAAAAGCACCCATTTATGCATAACATTAGCAGCATTAGCAGCCCCCGGGGGGTCCGGGGGCACTTCACAGCGACATGCGCACGTCCATACGTCCCCAAAAAATTCATCTCATCCAACGATCGTTGACCAGGGACGACCGTGTGCAGCATAAAACGTGCCACTTCAAGGGGCCAACCCCGAGTGTGTGTGTGTGTGTGTGTGTCGTTAAAATTACATGCATTCTCCCCTGGGCGGGGGATGGAGATGGTAAAAATTTTATGATCTTACCACCGCCCCCGACCTCGTCTGCGGCTCACTTCCAGTTCACTTTCATCACCATCACCACCACCACCACTGGAGAAGGCCCGTGGCCGAGCGCACATGCCCAGCCCCGGTTGATGTAATGGAAAATTATACTTTTCGGGTCTCTCTCTCTCTCTCTCTTGCACTCTCTCGTTGTGGGCTTGGCTCCGGGTCCGGGAAATGTTTGGCACCAATTTCAATCTTCTCTGCGTATCCATTTTGCCGCATCTTCCATTGCGCCACTGCAGTGTCGTCCGGTATTGGTGCGTTTTTACTTTTTAAATATTTTTTTATTCTCTCGTTTTTTTTTGGTAATTTGGTCCCGTGTGCGAACACCCCGGGACACTCAGGTGGGAATAATGTTGCGTTTGTGTTTCAAAGAATTCCTTTCTTTCTCAGTCCTGCGGGGGTCCCAATAGCGGGACACTTCACTTCTTTGAAGCTTCGAAGTTCGCTCCATTCTCCCTCAACCAAGGCCCCCAAGGGAAAGTGGCTCGAGGCTTTAGCGAATTAGATTATTTTCTCTTCGTGGCATAAAACTTTCATTATCATTTGCCTGCCATTCAACCATCGGCCCACCCCCGGGGGAGGGGGAAGGTGGCGGTTGGGAGCCAAAATGGTCGCTCGATCTTACAAGTGGTCACCGGGGTTCGCCACCATCTCGTCTCTTTTCTTCTCGTTCCGCTCTCTCTCTCTCTTCAGTGGCTTCCATCCGCTACCAGCCGCATTCAAATCATCCATTTTACTTCTTCGCGACGGCACCCGCGATACGGAGCGACTCGGCGTGGCTCCGTTTGGTCTTCTCTCCTTCCTCCCGGTGACTGGTTTCGAAATGCGACCGTTCCGGCTTTTATCTTATCGCCGCAAAAAAGGATGGTTTTTATTAAGTCCGGCCGGCGGTTCCTACCCGGCCGGTCAGTGGTTAGTTTCGCTTTGATGGAAAAAGCGGCTAAACGGAGCGAAAGATGCTGCTAAATAGAACGCTTTATATGCAGCCATTTAGCGAATGGAGGCGCAGCGCAGAAAATTATGCGTAAATGCTTGAACGCGAATTTTGGTTGGATTTAATTTCGTTCCCTCCGTTTCATGGGCGAGCGAAGCAGGTGAATTCGTGGTTCCAGCTCCCGCCATCTGGCGTAACTTATGTTGAAGCATCGCTTCATCGCTGAGCTCCCCGGTGAAGCACCGAGAAACAAGCGAGAGTTGTTCAAGTTCCCCAGCTAGTCGAGCTAGTCCAGGGCATTGAAAGCAGAAGTAGCACGCGGCCCTTCAGAGACAATGAATATGTATATGAAGTGGGCTCTTATACCTCGACCGCAGCACGAGCTCGCTTGGGACGAACTTGGGCGCGGCTTAAGCGAAGCACTTCAACAACTCTTCGATGTACTTAACCCTTGTTTACGCGCGCGATTGAGGCACCAGCGCCGAGCGATGAGCCGAGTATTTGGCCGTGGCTTGAAGGCAAAAAGGCATGATGCTAAGGATGGCTGCAACTGGTGCAACCGCAGCATCCCAACCGAGGACCGTTGTTACCGAGACAAGTTTCAGCGAATGTCGGTACAACCTTGGGTCGGAGATGTTTTGCGCGCTAAGCACTGCACGCTCAGCAGCTCAGTGATCTGCATCTACCATCGAGAAGTCGAGGAGGAGAGGTTTAAGAGGGTAACTGAAAAAGTTACTACAAAACAATGCAATCAGCGTGTGTTCGGACTGTGCCAGTGAAGGTGCACTCAATGCATCATCGAGTCCGAAGAGCGATATGTGGCCTTGTTTCTTGGGGGAAAACGAAATGCTTTGATGTGTGTACGGTTGAGTGAGCTCAGTGCTCGGTGTGCTCGGTGACGGTGTAACGAAGGTATTTGTGAAACAGCTCGCTCGAGATTGCGTCCTTTAGAGGCAGGAAGATTCGAACGGAGATTAGATTGTCGGAGTGTTTTGAGCCTCAGAGTGAGGAGTAGAAAAGACGAAGCAACTCTAAAGGCTTACCATGTTTGACAAGAGAGCAGGAAAATGCATTCGATTGGAATTTTGAGCTCATGTCGCTGCTCTGCCGGGGCTTATTGAGGATGAAGGAATCAGAATGCTGCAGTTCAGAATGCTGCAGAAAGCGACATCTCAAGCATGCCAACAGCACAGAATCGTCTGATGGATTGCTTCTGTTGGTGCATGTTAAATCATCGTTTGTTTGACTTTTGAGTTTGACTTTAAAACAGACGTAATCGAAGGTAATGGTTTCCAAAGTACTTGCTTAAGTGCATCGAATGGATCCACTTATGCGCCGCACGACTCTGCGTCTGTTTATTTTCATATTGTCATCGCCACAGCACCATGCGCCACCATCGCGGTGTTGAAACTCCTCGCGACCGCACACCGAGGACTTCGTCGAATGCTTTCAAACAGGGCCACAGTAGTAGTGCCCAGTAACGTCTTCCCGAAAGTGAGGTGAACTGTTTACCGGCCGGGCTGGCCGTGTTTGTTAATGCAGTCGAAGATTATTAGTGCCGAACGGGGGGGATCCCGCTGGGTGTCGTTTGAAGTGTTGAAACTTCTCAATCGTGTTGCACTTCAACCTCGACCGGCAATGCCTCTTCACTTACACATTCCAGCAGCCCGGCCATGGCAGGCAAGCAGGCAGGCAGGCCAGTGTTGGCTCATGGCCAGCAACGCTGCACGAGCAGAGGCGGCCCAGGAATCTCAAGTTCATCCGGGCCAGATCAAATAATCAAACCGAATGTAATAGACATTGCAGTTTGCGGAATCCAGATGTGAGGCGGTGTGGTGAAATGGAAGGAGCGGTGGGGAGTTGGCACAAATTTATCGTTCTCCACCCGTTTCAATGCCTTTAATGAGTCTGCGGTCGGTGCGTCGGAAAACAGACCCGGCCATGTCATTCACGTGTGAGGTGTAAATGGAGCACAACGGTCATTAATCAAACTGGGGCTTTGGCGCACGTTCACTGAAATGATTAACATTGACTGGCTTGTCATAATGTACAAGAAGCCAGAACGTGATCGATAAGTCATAAGTTAATCCAGCGTTTGCCGTTTTTCAGGGCAAGTCCAGTAGTAATGCTATTCAGATTTCTCGCGCGATGAGTTATGGTTCTTTTATGATTTATTCGCATGTTCTGGGGGGTTTTGAATTTCAATTTATAATTTACGCGCATATGACTCTTTCACATATGTGCAGCTTGCATACAGTTTGTCATACATTTTTCTTTAGTTAGGGGAACATGAAGAAGCTTGAATTTCCTTTAAATATTGCTTCATACTTCAAAATCCAGTATACTCTTTTTTATGATATTTTTATTATTAACATATTAGCCGTGGCCACACGGGGCGAAAATTTGCGCGCAAATTTGCACATTAATGCCAAAATGTTTTCGCTTCGTGTGGCAGGGGTAAAAACCCGAAAATTTATGCCGAAATGTCAAACGTATTGTTTTCATCTGTGTTTTGGCCGCTGAAGTTGATTTCCGAATAAATTTTGCAGTTTTTAACGATATTGTTGCTGTTGCTGTTATATTTATATTAAAAATGCAAAAACAATACGAAAAGAACCTACATTTTCGTAAATAAAGCGTTCGATAGCGTCAAGGGTTCAGCGAAAAAGTCCGCGGACGTATAAAAGTTTGACAGCGTGTAAGGGTTAAGCGAAACCGTTTTGGCATTAATTTTTTCGTTTGCGCTAGAGTTTTCGCCCCGTGTGGCCACGGCTATTGAAACAATACAATGATGTTTGAACATGTTACCAATATTCATTTAAGTAGACATAAAGGGCCAAAAATGTTATTAAGGTACGGCATGTTGCTCAAAGTACCAAACTATTTGTAAGGTTACTCATCTCCCATCACGCGTAGTTTTCTGCTTAATTGTATTACTTTGACAAGTTTCAGCGTTTCATGTTAATCGTTAAGTAGCAGTTACTATGCGAAAGCAGCATCAGTATACGGTTTACGCATCTATGGTTCAATCCACTAATTGATGTTCCGGCTATTTATATCCGGTGCCGGAATTACAGTCAGCGCAGTTCCGCTCTTTCGCATCTGTTTGTGCTAATCTGCGCTTCCCGCAGACCCCATGTCCCAGGAGCATCAACAAAGTGCAAACCAATGTCAAGGCGAAAGCACACTCCCCTTCCCTTTCTTTCCACTGAGGAGAGTTTCGATGACGGGATTGAGGGACACACCCCGTGAACGAGTGAATTAATACCTCCGGCTGATGAGGCTGATGATTATCATGATCATCATGATAATGATACTTTCGACATTCACGCGGGGAATAAATTGAGAGCTTATTAAAGTGAGCCCGGCTCGGCTTCGAGCTCCCTCCTTCCATCCCTCCCTCCCTCCCTCCCTGTCGCCCTGTCATAGTTACTCCCGGGATGGGATCTCCGCTCACTTGTCATCACCCAGAAATTTATCTCGACGGCGTTCATGCAGACTCGCTACTGGCTCGATGGATGCTCCGCCAGGGTCACAGCATGCTTGCGGGGATGCTGTGGGCCTTTGCGGTTTGCAGATAAAATTAACGACCAAATGTCAAACGCGCGCCACGAAGGTGCTAGCTGACATGCGGTGAGTGAGTTCGACCGACCGGGGCCGTCGCCGGTCGTCGAGGTGGTGGCGAAGGGTGAGAAGAAATCAATCTTCCTTAGCGCACTTCCGGTGTAGCAGCTGGTGGTTGTGTGGCGGTGTATGGTGGTGCAGAGCGCGGTGCGCCGCTGTTTATGCCGCTGACAAATGGTGTTAAAATCATGAGGATAGATTGATAGCACGAGTGAGTACATAATTTATTTCTCCTATCAAAATTGATGGCGCAGCGCGGTGCTTGGTTGAACAGCGCCGTTGCTGGAGCTAAGTGACGTGAAGTGCTGTAATTAAACGCGAGCCGCGAGCCGCGAGGACCGGATGGACGTGTAATGATGGCAGCGAAACAACATGCCGCTTAAGTAGTTTCCCTCTTTTTTACGGTTTTCTTCGCTTTGCGGCGTAAAGTTTGTAATATCTTTGGCAATAAATAATGATTGTGTATTTGTTTTTTTTTATGCCGGCAGCATCATCGTTCGTGAAGAATGTACAGCATAATTGATCCTTCATTCATTGGATTGGGCATCGAAATCCCCCTTTATTGAGCTAAATGAAATCCGAAAACCGATTGCGTCTTCAGTGCGAAACAATAAAAATGGACACAAAGAGGGAAAGAGAAAGAGCATCAGTGCTTGCAGAACTTCCGAAACGCCTCATCGATCGTGTTTTGCAGCTTGTCCCTTGTCCTTACTTGTACCCATGTCACGATGTCATGTTTCGTTGGACGCCCAATTTTATCGCCATTTAACTGGAATCAAGAAGAAAGTTGTAAACAAAGGCAGTGCTTCCTCCCAGCAGCCAATGATCTTCCGCCCACCCGCGATGTTTGGGCGATGAAGATGTCTACAGAATTGTAAGAACACGCCTTGAGCATCGTTATGCTTCATTTGCCTACATCGAACATGTAAGCGGCTGAACATTGAACGACCCAACGAAATAAAGGAGGGCTCCCGCGCAACTGACAGCTGCTGTTGGAGCTGCGATGCGATGTTTGCACAACATATTGGCAATCGTTCCGTGGCATTTGGGTCGGAGGTGTACGTTATGCTCGTTAGATGCCTTGCAGCATGAGCTACATACTTCCTTCCGTCCCCGAAGGGCCGGTGTGCGCCAAACAAGCATCGATGACCATGTTTTATGCGGTCCCGGGCTGTTAAGGATGGTTGCACTAGGCTTTCGCTAGTGCCTCTTGGATAGCGCTTGTTGTCAGTAAAACATGATCCCGTAGCTTGCAGTTGCTGATGATGCTGCTGTTGCTCGCGATGCCATAAAACAGGTTCCACGACGAACACAGGGAGTCCGTTTGTGACAATGTCGTTCCTCGAAAATGAGGATGGGAGGGTGAAGTGTTTGTCGTAAAGTAAGGCGATGCGAATTTACCAACTCGCCGAGATGGTGCGCCACGCAACTCCATTACCAGACCTGCCTTCTCGTTTTTTGGAGAAGGAGCCATTTTGTTACAACTTTTCATGGTCTGCTTCCAATTTCATGGTTCTGCTTCCCGCGGTTCCTGCTGCGGATGGCTTCGGTGCGGACCTTTGTTTCGATCATGGCATCGGCAGCCGATCGGTAAACTTGTGCCGGGATTTTATTTGATTTTTTCCCTTCCGCTTACATTACACAACTCACTCACGCAAAGCAAATCAATCGAATCCGGTGGATGGCGGTGTTTGCGTTTGCGTTGCCGCGATGCCGATACCGACCGCATCAAGATGGCGAATCAAAAGTCGATCAATTTTATTTCTTCATTATTCTCGATCACAATCAGTACCGCCCGCAGCTCAGCTGCTATTGATTCGGCATTCCGCTGAGTTACAGGATGACATTTACGTTTGTCATGATTAAATTTGCGGAAGTGATGTGGAGGTGGTGCAGTTATAATACAATTCTGATACCGAATCTAACCTTGCAATGTCCTGGGGAAGGGAAAGATTTTCATCTTTTAAACTTTAAACATCGTGTGTCATTTAAGTAAGGATGACGTCAGCTAGCTAGCCGTTTGCAAGCGTATTACCGCTCGTGTGGATCACGTCGTGGTCATATCGAGGTCGAGGACGCGGTTGAAAGTAATTGTCCGCTACAGCTCCAAAAAAACGCTTCAATGCGTGTTATCTGGCTCGGTCCACTCCGTCCGTTGGTAAGTATATAATGAAATGGAAGCGAAAAAAGCAAAAGAAAAAAAAAAACACTCCTTGAACGCTGGGCAGCCCGGTTCTGGATCCAGTACACCGGAGTAGTGCACCTCGTTCCAAACCAAAAAATGGTTCCCTTAGTGGCCTTAGTGATGAAGCATTGCTTACTGCGATGAAACTGGTCGCCACTGACGTCACTCGGTGCTTGGTGGCATCATAGCTGGCCGCTGGTTGGTTGCTAGTCGTACTGCAGAGCGACATCTTCGTTGACATCATTTCTGCTGCACCGCAAAGCTACGGTCCATATAGTCCACAGGGTGGGATTAGGGCTGCCACTATCTCGCACCAGACAGTCAGACAGTAATCACGGGGCCTGTTTCATGACACGGTTCACGAGTGCCGCACGGTCGTGCTGGCCACTTTAATTTAGAAAAGTGCACTGAAGCTCTTAAGGCCTCGACCGGTCGGTGGCATTGATACTCGCTGGTTGGTGATGGAAGCATGGCTTTGCAGCGCTCGCAACGTTGCACTCCAATGTGCCTTCATTTTGTGTTTTAAATCAATGAAATGAATCCATCATGATTGAAAGAAACGAAAAAAAGAGGAAGCAAATAATAAATAATCCAATGGTTGCATCGCAATCTGTGCAAAAATGGGTCAATTACCACCAATTACCGCAGCAGAAACATTATTTCTTCATCAAATCCGCTGCTCACTGATGATGTGTGCCGCCTAATCACGGTCCTTAGCTCCCCCCCAACCCCGATGCGACACGATATCGAGTACATTGGTATTAATGAGATAATGATGAGCCGGCGGGGAGCGGCTCTTGTTGGCTGGCTCTAGGATGTCTAGTCGTGAGGATGTCGACTTCATCTTGGTGGTTTTACTTCCCTCCTCCCTCCCGGCCGTAACGTAACATGATCCGGCGCTTTCGTCGTCTTCGATCTTCCATCTGGGCCTGGCCTAGCTGGCCGAGTGGCTGGCGCCTTCGGTTAGCGGCTCCCGGCTCCTGCTGTAAACACAGTTCACACTGCACGCTGGTAAACAAATCGATCAATATTGGCACGCCCGTAGTCAAATATTGACATTTGACGGGATGCGCTCCGTGCCGCACTCGAACGCTCGGCTCCCGTTTCCGGTGCAATCACTGTTTATCCATTTACGTCTGGCCATTTGGCGGCAGCAGGTGCGGTGACGGGGTCGGTGCAAACACAGGGATAGACGGAATCGAAAAGAAGAACAAAAAAAAATTAAAGCAACCAAAACCGTGATCCGAGTCCCGTGGTCGATTCCTGCGATGCCTCCGTGATGCCATTGCCTCGTTTCCGCACGCACTTTCACTTCGTCATTGATTTTTGGGGATTTTTTTTCCTGGGTTTTAAGCCTGGCGGTTTTTAAGCTCATAACATTAAGAGGCTTTACGGTGCCGGCCGGGGAGACGCCGCCACCGGAGGCAGAAATCTTCTACTTCGTCGGAATTTGATCTGCGTTGAAGTGATTTGGGAACCGCTTTTTTCTCGTTTGCTTTTTCCTCTCCCTGGAGCTCCGATATGGCTGGGCAAGTGTACCATCGTTCTCGGGACTGGCAAGGAAGGATGGCTGGAAGCCATGATTTCTGATGGTATTATGTTTTGTTTTGCGAAGTAGAAAATAATGGATTTCAGCTTTTGGACCTATGATTTTCGACTTTTATTGGCAGGTTCGAGGAAGTTTTAAGGTAGTCGCGTCTGAGAAACTGGCAGACACGTGCCATCGTTCTTATGTTGGTGACCAGAAGTAGAATATAGTCAGAAATAGAACGATTTCTGCCAAAGTTGAAGATTCTTAGTCTTTTAGTTGAAAACGATTTAATGCTGTCGCTGTCTACAGTCGAAGCAACAAAAGAAAACAACGACTGAAATTAATTGGAATATTTATGAAATGCTCAAGTTAGGTAGGATACTAATACTTTTCGAAATTGTTTGCTTAGTTACTTTTTTTTATTTTGCTGATGTTCTTTGTTACTTCACGATTTATGGAGAAGTAGTTTTGTAAAAAATAGAAATCTTCGGTTTTTTTTTAGACGCTTATATGCCATTATGTTATCGATTGAGATATTATACATCTCAATTGGCTTTTCAGTGTTTTGAAAAAAATCTAGAATTACATTCAATTTGCAATTCAAACAATCAACCTTCAAACTGAAATATGTGGCGTATCACATGTCCTGAAAGAAAATAATAACGATAATGCGAGCACAGAATCAACAAGCAGCTCTTAACCTTGCTCCTAATGAGGTGAAGAAGGGAGAGAAATTTAAACCCACACCCTCTACCCCTCCCTGCCTGCCCTGTGACACATAGCAAGAACCTTCTATTCCACTCATATCAACCCGGCATTATGGTCGAAAAGCTTCCAAGTGTAATTCGAGAACGGAGGGTGAACTAATTCCTCCACTAACAAGCAGCTGACATTTATCCGCGTGTGACACGCGGGGTGGTGGGTTTGGTGTGCCAACCCGTCACGACCGTGGGTCCGACCGACCCGAAACCGAAAGTATTTGCCCGGCCACCGCCAACCACCAGACTGCAGACTCCCTCCTCCCCCTCGGGAGCGGTCTTTTCGAATCTTTGCCCCTTTGTCGTATCTTTTCATTTGGCCATTGTCGTTGGTTTCGCGGCCCGGGGTCAGGTCGTTCCCTCGCTCTCGTGTGTTTTGATTGTGACGCAAACAATTCCACCCCTTTGCCGGTTGAAAGTTGGTAATGGAATGTGCGAAGAACCGCGCTGAAAAAACAGTTTGCGGTCTGTGGAAAACGCCACACTCCGCCACTCCGTGCACACCAGCGTCAGGCAGCGGACAAATGTTCAACAAAAAGTGAAAATCCCGGATATGTAGCCCGGATGATGGCGGTTGGTTGCATGAAAGGCCATCAGCGAACCTGACGTTTCGTCGTCCTGAAGGACGGCAGAACGGTTTCTACCTTTCCTACCTGAAAGGATGTGTTGTTTTTGTTTGAGTCGTATTCGTACTGAACATGATGTTTTCGTGAAGACCATCACATATGACGGCAAAAAGAGGTGTTAAATATGTTTAGGGGTTCGAGAGTTAGCAGTTAAATTAGAACATTAATCAAATGCAAGATCTGCAAAGGGACTATTTCAGATGTATTATTTCAGATCGAACCATTCTACATTTCCTCTAGAACTTTATGCATTTCCACTATAACATGCAATCAGCATTTGTGTGCTGCTTCTATCTATTCAGAACAACCTCTACAGTTAGCAGGCTTGGCGTACCGTTCCTCCTCTGCCAAGGTTACGCAACTCAACTGGAGGAAAATGCGAACAGAAAACCGTCCATTCGTACGTTGCCCATTATCCCGGACTGTTTCCTGCGCCGCAAGCATACACCAACGTAGCATATCACCAACGAAAACCCACTCCCACTGGGCAAGGGATCCTCTTTCATTCTCGCTCACCTGGACCAGCTGCAGGGAATGGAATGGCTGGCTACCAGCGCGGTAAGCCCCTCGCACCCAACCCAAAGACCAATCCGCAACGCAGAACCTTTTGCACGGCTGAGCACATAATTCCTAAAACACAATATAATCCACGAACGCACACGGTTATGATGATGATTGTTAGCAGTCCCAGCATCACCGTGGGGCTCCGACCCCCCCCCCCCCTCCCCGCCGGGTAGCATGATTTCTGATTTCGAACTTCCCTCTCTTCCCGGAACCGAAACGCGAACTGAGCAGCAGGAGCAGAATCAGAAGAAAAGAACCGCTTCGCCGGAAGCGGAATGAACGGAGGGTGCTGCTGCTCCTGCTACTGGTGGTGGTGCTGCGGCTGCTGCGCTTGCTTTGTTACGCGCACGAGTTGGCAAGTTTTGTGTTTCCAATTTGTTACACTTGTTCCGCGTCGACGACGACGACGACGACGACGATGGCGACGGCGACGACGACGTGGGATGAAGAATGAAAGCATAACAACAGGCACGGCACATATCGCCCTCGGGCTCATCCTCATTGCTGAGCGAAAGGTAGGTTATGGTAGACCAATCTCGGCCAACGCCAACAAGGGCCTCATACGCCCTGGTTTGTAGGCTCGGCATTCATGGCTATGTATTATGGGACGTGTTCGGGCACCACTGCACGCACACCACCATCACGGATTAGCACGTGCAGCACGCGCTTTGTCACTTCCGCTGCTAGATTTGTGGTGGGACGGTGGCTTATGGGCCAAGCTGGTTTTTGGGAAGGCTCTTCGTCCGATTCTCTCCTTCGACCTTATCTGCTGCTATGGACAGATTGTGCAGAGCAGATTGCGTGAAGCTCCGGAAAACGGACTATCGATAATGGAAGGATACTAGAGGCCTATAGAAGGTCTAGACGCTAGCACCATCCTCTAGATACCTGGATCTGGATTGATGGTCCACGGTCCAGGTGTAGATGATTGGGAATGAAAACAAATTCATTCATTCGAGGACCGCCAACTTTGGCTTCTCGATTCGAACGGTTGGCCGTCGCATTTGCAAACCAAGTCTTGGAGGTGACTTAAAGGCTCAGCGCCTACCGGTGGTGACAGATTGTCCAATCATTCACATGCGGATCATCGTCGGCGCCTTCCGACGGACAGGACGGGACGGGGTGCACCACGCGGTACGCGGCATACAACCCAAAAATCCTGCGCCCCCTCTCAGCGGAAGCATTTTGTCATTGGCTTCCGGTGGTGGTGCCGACGACGAATCAATATTGTTTCATCTGATGAGGGTGATCCGATTCGATGCTCAGGTCGGGGATGCTCTAGTGGTGCCCGGGGTTTGATACGTTTGATACACCGATTAGTCGAACGAGCGAACGAGCGAACAAACGAGTGAAACCACGTCCCGCGTCCCGGGGACACTTACCGGCCTCGTCAGCCGGTGGTGCCACAAACGAGCCACGAGTTTTGGTTTGATTATGTTGTCATCTGGTGCTTGTGTGCACCTTTTCGTGTAGGTTGATACCAGGTTTGGGGACTCGGTATACCGAGATAATTCATCATGCAGCATGAGTCACGATGCGACGAGCGAGCGAGCGATCGCTCGCTGCATATGTGTCGATGACGCTCGAGGATAGCAAGGTGTCCTCTCGGTAGTCTCTCGAGGGAGCTAGACAGGTAGTTGCAGCTCCGAGCCACGTATCATGGAAAGGTGTACTCAAGGCCAACTTCTTAATTCTATTAAAACCATGGTGAGCCATTATCGTGTGGTTTGATAGGGAGGGTCGATGGTGGATGGAGAGAGAGAGGGAGAGGTCTACTAACTTGAGCTGTGACAACTCGGGACCGAAACGCACACGAGGACGATGCCTGCGGTGGTCTAACAATCGAATAAAGCCACATAAGAAACCGCTTATGCCGTGGCTGTGGTGGTCCCTTGTTCGCTTTACCTCCTGCCATTGTGACCGTCTATTGTCGTCAACGGGTGGCTTGTGAAAACTTCTTCATTCCGTTTTTCAACAGAAGCAGTTCGTGTCGTTAGGAGTCGTTGGGAGTCGTTTTAAAAGACCAGGACCAGGTAGTTCGCGTCAGTTGACGTAGTGCTGTTGAGGAGTTCATATTCGTCGGTGTCGGGGTTGAGATTTAGAGCATCAATGTTTGCTGCATCATATCCGGGACCCGTGGAGGCTGATGCACATCGTAAGGCTGGGACAACTCTTCTTCGG
Source organism: Anopheles darlingi (assembly GCF_943734745.1). Lineage (NCBI taxonomy): Eukaryota > Metazoa > Arthropoda > Insecta > Diptera > Culicidae > Anopheles > Anopheles darlingi. Next base: position 70,003,167 of record NC_064874.1, read on the forward strand.
GCTCGCATGGAAAGAATAAAGATCGTCGCAGCGCAGTTGATGAGAGTGAATTGTGTCGGATTAATTAGATTGGCGGTCTGGGACGTAACTTAATCACGGTGCCAGTGCCACGATGTTACCCTTGTGAAGCACAACCTCGGATCGTCCTCGCGGGCGGTCTTACGCAAAGTACGGTTTTCGTAATAAACGGATGCAAAGGAATGTTTAATGTTAGTTGGTAAGGGAGGGAGTTGGAAGGGAGAACGTTTTCATGGAGCCTCTAGAGCTCATCCGGCGAAGTACGAGAAAGCGAAAGGTTTACGGTGCATACAATAGCATAAAATGAGGTGTTTTGCGTTCGCCCGTGGATTTTGCGGTGCGTTGCTGCGGCAAATGCTGTCAAGCTCTGCACGGTACTGGCATGAAATTTGGTTATTTTAATTAGAAAACCGGCAGGTTGACTGCGCCATGATTCGTTAAACGACAGGCGGTTTTGCGGCGCAGTGATGGGGTTTTTCCTTTTTGGAATAACATTTCTTGAAGCGTCTGGTAGCGTTGGAAGTCGTATGGCTACTGCAAGCCAGAATAAGATGTACGGAATTACAATATGTAAAGTGGGTTACCAAGGTGTTGTACTCTCATCAAAATCATGTCTTAGGTTGTTCATGAATTTCAATTGCATCAGCTTTCGTGTAATTTTCACAAATAAAACATAAACACATAATCAACAATTTATTGCAGAAATTGAAATCGAATTTATAAACTGATCAAATTTGATCACTCTATCAGCGTCTTTCTTTAAATTATCTATGTTCAAATGCTTCTGGTACTTTTATGAGATAGTCTTTATCTGTATTGCATATCGCTACAACAGCAGCAGCCCCCAAGACTAATAAAAAAGTAACCTTGAAGAGAGGCATTGCACACTGAGCTTCGCAATAGTTTATGCTGCTGTGATCCTATAAGGTTATATGATGGTTATGATGATTATGTGAGCGTTTGGGGACTTTGAAGATAATCTGCACTGCAACAAAATGAACATAAAAGAAGCATCATCAATCGGACGCCGAGCAGTCTGTGTCTACTATCGATCGGCTACAGTCTAAGTGTCGTTTGATGAGTAAAACAAATGAAACGTGTAATAAAATGAAGGATGGCAAATCATCTCGAAAGCATCTGAAATGTTTGCGCACTCCACATAGCCGTAATCGATAAATGTGCTTCATCGCAGTAAAAATGGATTGAGGATTTCTGTCCATTGTGCACTGAATTTAGAAAGATTTTAAGAATGCAATATTTACCCAAGCAGGATTCTAAAGCTTCTAGATTTGAGATATTTGCAGAATTTTCATATTCGTAGAAAATCATTTCGATACCCATTCGTCTGATAGGTCTCCACAAAGTATCTAGTAACTAATTTGTAATACTTTTGATTAACCGAGGTATGAAATATCCAACTGAAGACCTGATTGCATTCAACCGGAAGAACTGATCTCCCCGACAACAGCTTAACCCCCAGTTTCATCCTTCGTCGATTGTCGATTTAAAACAAACTAATTGAAGGACATAAGTAACGGAGCGCCAAATAAGAGCAGCCCTTCAAACTGCTTTACGGTTCGATGCATTGCAAAGGGTGGGGGATGAAAAATTGGGGGGCGCGAAATCAATCAACCTCTTTCCTCCTCGAAAGCCCTTACTTCCCGTGGCCGGTTCGTCGATCAGTAACATTCGGCATTGGTGAACAGCCCTGGGAAACGATCGGAGTGTTCTCGTGTCAATCAGCTTAACACCAGACCAGCGGCGCGAACACCGCCATTGAGCCATTCAGCACCATCAACGGGCATGACATTGGGCGTCTAAAATGCAATAAATAAGTCGTCCACGAAGTTTGTTAAGTTCATTAGGGGTGGAAGTGAGGAGCGCTTCCGGTCGGAACATTCACCATCGAGGCGCCCCTCCACAGCACACGGTTTCTAGTCGCCGATTCTCGTCCAAACCAAGATGATTATTTATTCTGCCGCCACCGCCGCCTGCGTCGAGCAGAATCGTAATTTTGTGCCCTCTGTTCTGTTTCCCTAGCCAGCATTCCACAGGCAAGTAGGCGCTGCATTATGCTCGCTCTGGTACGCGTGGCTTATGTCGAATCGGGGAATACGTCGCCATCGCCATCTTGCCTTGCGATGTGTTTGTATGCGTGTATGCGTGTCGTTCTATACTTTACGATCTTGAATTTAATAATATTATTTGGAAACACGATCGTACGCCAATCCGTGGGGTAGTTTGGTCGGTTTGGCAAATGTTCGCACCCCCTTGCCCCTGCCCTCCGGGGGGAGTGGTTGAGGGCGGCGGCCGTGGTTGAGGTGATAAAAAATAATTTCATTTCCACGGCACCCCGGGCTATGGTACGTGGCGTTCGGTGGAATGGAATACTCTGGAATGCGTTACACTAAATTCCTCTCCCGGAGTGAGGCATGGCATGATGAACGCGAAAAAAAGGGAACCCTCTAACACCCCCTGGGTTCACTCGGTTCTGCAAAATCCAAAATCAATTCCATGAACCACGAACAACAGAACCACAAAATGGTCCCGGTCCCGCTGGAACTATTTATTCCTTCCAACTCCGCCGTGGACCTTCACTGCCTGTGCTCTGCCGTCACCAGCCATCGATCGGCGATGGAGGACAAAAGGACCATCAAATGTGACCCTCAGAGTCCCGTTCTCTCTCTCACTCTTTTTCGCGTTCCCTTTTCCGCCCCAATGGCGTACGGTCGGGAGTAGAATCGATCCAGGGAATGCAAGAAAACACCTTCGGGCGCCGAGTTTCAATTGAAGTTTAATGTCATTCATTAGAAACCAGAAAAAGCACATCGGCGCCATTAGCTGTCATTAACGCGAAGGCACAAACACAAAAACACTCGGTCTGGTCTGGTACGGCACATTTCAAGCGAATGAGCATTTGGCTTCTCTCACTGTGCTCCGTTTGGATGTCTGTAACATGCTCCTATTGACCACCCGAACAGGCGGCGAGCAGTCCGTATGTGTTAATGCTTTATCCCTTCCCCCGGACGCCGGGCATGTCTACGTCTACGGTACCGGCTGATTAACCGTGTCTTCATTGGCCGGGCGCCGTATCCGACAGAGAAGTCAACAGATATTCTCTTGGGTGGCGTCGCTATCCAGACCCGGAGCACATCCGACCAGGATGATGGTATCGAGCTGAGCTTGAAGTACTTTAGCAGTAGCAGCGGCAGCAGCGGCACTCGACTCCCGGACCCTCATTCACACCATATCATTAGGGTTAGCGGTACGGATACGAACGACATGGGAAGTAACGGAGCCAATTCCGTTCCGTGTATCGCGGCGTGTATTTCGGTAGCACACGGAAGGGGGGGGGGGCGACATGAAGGGCGGTTAACCTCATAAAAGGTTTTCGCTGTTTGTCGGTCGGGGAGTAGCTGCACTCAGGACAAAAAAAAACAACAAGAGCCAGCACCGAGACCGAGACTTGGGCTGCTCAAGGCTCAAGGTCCTTCGCTACATTCTTTTATTGTGTCGGCACCTGTCTCTCTCACTCCTTGTGTGTGTGTGTCTCTCTCTCTCTCTCCCCTTCTCTGTGTGGCCCCTTTCCATTGACCCAAGAAATGCCGATTCAATGCAGCAGCCCCCCGGGGGGAAGCTGGATGGCTCATGGAATTGGCGAATGGGCAAAAGATTGGACGGAAATGGGTACGGAGAGGATCGGTTTCCGGTTTTCGGCGCCGGTACCCTGGGCTGCTGCTTCCACTGCTACTTGGATTGTTTGTTCGGAAAGCAGTAGTCGCCAGGCAGTCGCCGTAGTGTAGTGAACAGTAGTATTGTACCCACATGTTTCTCACCGAATAGAGAACTCGTCCTTTGTGCGCTACTCGTCCTCATTTTGCCGCCATTCTGGTGCCTCCCCCCCCTGCACAGGTTGTCACTCGGTGCGCTACGGCGGAGGAAATCTTTTGTGTAAATTGCATTTGACAATTTTATTGTTTGTTATCTATTTCCGGTTTCCCTCGGTTACCCGGCTGCAAACCATTTTGCCTGAGCGCGTGAGAGTGAAGCGCACGGGTCCTTGTGTTTGTTCCGTGTATCCGGTACGGCCAAGGCTTGTGATGGCTGTATCCGGTGCAATCCGGCGGACTATGACCATGGTGGTACACGCTACTATCACAAAGAATATGACTTCGCCAAGGTACCTGGTCAGGAAGGGTGGCACGGATTTGTCAGTCAGTGGTGTTTGTGTGGTGCCTGCGCTGAGACAGCCGGAGGGGTTGGAACTGGGGGAGGGGGTTGTAAATTTAAGTTCAATATTTGCGTTCCTGTAAGGACACGTCTTTGGCGATGACATCATCTGCATTTCGTGCTGGCCGAAGGACTTCTTGGACAAGGAAAATACCTCAAAGAATCCCTTTGTGTATCCTTCCGTGACAATGTACAGCCATATTGAATCCTTCAGTTACGACTATGTCCTTCCTGTAGGGTAAATATCGATTCGTTGGACCGATGGTGCGTTATGAATAATAACAAAACTCATTTCTGTAGAAATTGATGCGCTATTTGAATGATGATTTATTATTAATTTTTTCCCTGTAAGACTCGAACGACAAAGATACTTACGATGAAGGACATAGGGAAAGGAAAAGTCGCACAATCTCTAGGGATTCGATAGAGGGGCCGCACCAACAGTGAATATCAATATCGTTCCCGTTTTTATTGTGTAAAAGCAGCGTCTCCTCGCTTCTTCTTTCTTCGACACGAGATTTTAATAAGAACGCAGTATGGCACTAATGAATGTTCCATTATCATCTGTGCATCTGTGCGTCCGTCTGCGAGGACAAGGTTTCCTTTCTTCCCCATAAAGCCACCCACCATGTCCATGGCAAGGACATCGCAGCTGAAATCGAGGAGAACCTTTTTTGCGTCAGACGTTGACCTAAATCCCGAAAGATCTCTCCATTGGATAAGTAGTAGTGGTAGTCAGAAGCAGCAACCAGAGTGCTCTGTCACCATGGTGGTGGTCCTTTGCCTGGGGACGTCGGTAGGACCGCAAAGGGGCACCGCTGGCGTGACCGGACCGGCGGATATATACACAGAACCGTATCAGCATCAATAAACGGATCATAAAGCTCCGTCTAATGGTCGTTTGCTGCAAACGCGCAGGCAACCCGAACGCGGCATACGGAGCGTAAACGTAATAAGCGCAATTGGGGCTCTCGGATCTGATTGCGAGTCGAAGGCCGGCAGCCAATTGTGCCTGCACGCCTCATGAAACACGCGCACGCGTTCATATCGTGTTTATGCACGTACAATTTAACGTCACACGCCATTCCAGACCACGCGCCCGTGTGTGTGTAACACTCACTGGTACAAAGTGCAGAAGCCGAAGCTTTACAGTTCAACAACAAAGCCAGCTGGTTTCATTTCCAGCGCCGGATCGCCGGATCGCTGGAACTGGAGTGTGGCCAGTGAGCTAGGAGCTGGCCGCCGGCGGCCACACCAACATACTCCCGTCGGCAGGGTTTCACGTTTCACGCGAAATCTCCTTCGCGAAGTGCCATTTGAAGCGGATTGTTAATTATGTCGTTTGAGATGGAAGTGCTATTTACCGGAAAGGCCGGGGCCGGGGGGTGGGGACGGGCTTTGGGGGGGCTTTCAACACGTGGCAGCTCACAGACGGCTTAACGATGGCACTTGGGGCGGCTCACCGGGTTTGAAATGGCGCCGGTAATGTTTGCCCATTGGTTGCCATTTGCTGGGACAAACTTCTTAATTCAAAGTGATGCTCCCATGAGAGGGAACGGGTTTACGAAGCGAACGAATAAAGCAACGAGCAACGAGCGGCGTCAATTCGATTACCACAGTAAGTGTAATTTATTAAATGAAGCGTAAATTACGTTTGAAACCAATTAATATTGTATGGAAGGCTCGCTGGCAGCTCGGAGCGTTACATCCTCAACACCCCCGAGCCGGAGCAGAGGGAATTTGTTTTGTGTGTTTCTGTTTTTTTCTCTCTCTATCTGGCCACAATAAATACATCCGAGCCAGGGCCAGGGCCAGGGCCTTACCTTCTTAGAGTCCTTGCAATGGGTTTATTCCTCCGGGAGCATACCTGCGAACGAGATGAGAGCGAACGTTGAATCAACATTAACGAGCAGCAGACGATAGGCGTGAGAGGAAACAAGGGGTGGGGGCAGGGAATGTGAGTGAGCGGGAGGTCAAAGTTGATTAGATTGCTCAAGGTAATCTATCCTAAACACCTGCTTCGCCCCTCCCTCTGCTGATCTTGATCCTCATTCTCATACCCCCATCCCTAAAATGTGACGCTTCTCACGTGACTGTTCCGCAAAACTCCGGATCCTTTCTTTCTGTCGGGTGGTCCGGGCCAGTGGCCTGGTACGAAATGGCTAAGTAAACCCATTAATATCACTCAAAAAGGTTACACACTTTCACGGTCAAAGCCAACCCTCCTGTCTCTCACTCCTGTCTCCCTCGAAGGAGCACACACACACACACATCGACTCGTATAGCACAGGTTTCCGTGGTGGTGGCGAGAACCACCGCCCGACCATGTTCTTATGTTCCTCATTGTTTTTCCATCTGATAACCAGTCCGCCTTTACCACCCAGGGCACTGGATCAAGTGGAAAAGTGGTGCGGGAAATGGAAGACGACCCCCCCCGGGGGGGAGGGGGGAGAAACTATTTGCCAAGACGCGCGGTCGGGGTCGGCGTTCCCGGGACCGCCGGCGAGTAAACACATTTGACCAAATACACTTTCGCTCTCTCTCTTTTTCTTTCTCTCTCTCTCTCTCTCTCTCTCTCTCTCTCTCGCCTCTTGACACTCTTATCGACCCCGCGAGCTGCCCTTGGCCATGACAAAACGACACGAACCGTGGGTCTGATTTCAACGACCGGCATTAGAGAGTGTGGGGTTGGAGGTGGAGAGGGGTCGACGCAACGATTGGCCATCATTCTCCGTACTCCAACCGGCGGCCGTTGCTCGTGGACTAGTGCGTACCCTCGAGTTGGGGACCCATTTTTCCACGATTTTAGTCTTTGCTTTGTGTCTTTGTGTTTGAAAAAGGGAAAATCAATAAAGGACCATCATCACCGCCGGGGGTTGAATGTTCCCACACCTTCACAGTGATCATCGGAAGTAGGTCTCTTTTGAGAATTAAAATAAGGGATGAAATATGAATCCCCTTAGTTTTATGAACCATCTGGGTCCGAATGGGGCCAAGTACAATGACCGACCGGGTGCCTAAAAGTTGATTTGCCGATGGCGCATTAGAGGAATTAGGAAATAGTTCCAGTCCCCGAATGTCAGTCAGAATGTTTTACACAAAAAAAGAAACGAAGACCGCAAAGCAACATATTCACCCACTCCCAAAGGACTCATCGAGCACCCATTTACCTCGGATATAGCTTCCCGACGGGGTTCAACAGAAAATGGGACCCCGTTCTCCGGAGGGAAAACGAAGAAACTGTGGATCATATTGTGTACCGGTATATGTGTGTGTGTGCGTCTGTGTATCGGGATACGGTACATCGATAAAAGAAGTTTGTCCTTAGTCTGACACATACACACAAACACACGTACACAACTCCCCCCCAAAATTGTAAGAGTACCACTTGAGGGCAGATAGCTCATAATCACAGCTCAAAATCGATTAATCTCGTCGGTCATTGCTTCGTTCCCTCTTTGTTGTTGTTATTGTTGTTGTCAGTGATGCCGTGGTATGTTGTAGCAGCCATCGCCCCCTCCCTTCCCAAACCTACTTCTACTTCTACGACATGCTCATCCCGCTCGGAGGAAAATGACAGTTTATTTAACGACTTTTACCCACATCAAACGGTTCACCGGGATGGGCGGGAAAGGGGGAAAGCCCCTCCCCCTAGACCAGACACCTCAAGACCCGTGTGCCAAGCGGTAGTGACGTACCACGTTGGTGTGTGTGTTGTCCCGTTACAAACACGCACCTTTTGGGGTTACGCGAAGAGAAGACACAACCTTCCATCTTGGGAATGGGATCAACGGAGCGCACAAAAAGCCGAAAACCGAAAACTCGAACTCATTGACCTCCTGATCGACCCCGAAGGTCGGTTGGATCAACACTCCACCTCTACCACTAAGGTAGAGGTAGGCGCTAAGGGAAACGTTAGGGGTTGTTATTGGCGATGTTATTAATTACATTTCTTGGGTTACATTGCTCCAGGTCCAGGCAGATACCGGACCAACCAGGCTGAGGCTGAGCGGAGCGGAGCGGAAAATCAAGCACCAAGCAACCTTGGCGATGGCGATGTCAGCCAAAGGAAAAACAATCTCGCTGCTCCCCCCGTTACCCCCCCGTACACACACACACATACACGGGCACGGGCACGGGCTACTACAACTAAGCTGGCAATCGAGAAGGGCGCTGGAAGCTTCACCAAAGCAGCACAATACCTCCGTAGTGTACGGAGTAACCAGGAGCAACCAACAGGGTTGCACACCTTGCTGGTGTTGTTGGTCTCGGTATCGCACCAATGGCGGCGGCGAACGGGCACGACGACCGCTGAGTGAGCAATTAATTAAATGCCAGAAAATCAATAACCTCAAAGTAAATTTAATTTTAACCACCTCACCCCAGCATACCCTTCCACCGGGTACCAGCCCCCCCTCCTGGCTCGAGCGGTGGGAAATTTATAATATACAATTTACCAACTTTGTCTCATCCATTTTCCTAGCGAACATGGGGCGCAACAGGATGTTTGCGGATCGGTAGCTCCAGCACTTTGACTTCGAGCGAAGGAGACCGGCGGGGGTAGGTGGAAGGCACGTTTGATTTAAGGAGCTGGCTACCACACCGAACGCCTGACGCTGACTGCCAGCGGGCATAAAGTTGGCGCAGCAAAACCATAATCCGCGGCCGGCGCGCCAAGCAGCGAGCCAATGAGCCACCCACGAGGCTTCGGCCGGCTTTCTGTTGATCCAGCAACGAGACGACGCTACCTGGTACCTGCTGGTACCTGCTGTTGACCGAACCGAAGAACCGAACTGAGCCGTGAGCAAACAAAATGGTCGGCCGCGGTGGTGGCCGAACCGGTCGGAATGATTCACAATAATTGGTTGATATTGCTTCGCGACAACAAATTTACCGCACCATTATTCGTGCGTTCCTGGTGGACGGGGGGGGGGGGGGGGGAGGAGAGCACACTTGTAGCGAGCAACTCAACAACATGGCGACTACTGTTCGTTGGAATACCGAGGTCCGATCGCGAAGAATTTCTTCTTTCCTTTTGGATTGGAGTAGCTACCTAAACAGCAGAGTGGATTGGAAAGGTATTTGGTAAGAAAGGGAGAAGGAATGCGATAATTGTGGTGTTCTGGGTGATTGCACATCGATTGGACACGGTCTATGATGATGGTAAGTGACCGGAACGATCGATGGAATATAATTGCTAGCCGAAATGCTCATTGATTTAATAGGAGTTACTTTTAATGGACGAGGACAAATGATTAACGAGAAACCTATTGTCAACTCCTAGTTCAAAGGATGCATTATAATTTTGCTAAATAGTATCACAAGGATAGCATTATGGCTTTAAATTTAGGATCACAGGATTTTCAGGCACTCTAAATACTATTTCATCAATAAGCAATCCTCAATATGATTAACATCATTGAAACAAAGACATTGAGACCTACTTTAGTTAAAGAGAAAATTTGCGTATTTTCGCAACCTCTTTGGTGCTTAGTTAAGGTCCGTCTTTAATTTGCAAGAAACGTGTTTTGCAGTAACGAATATATAAAATGGTTTGTACAAACGTCTCTGCGAAATACAGTCGCTTTAGATTTGGGTTTTTAGGTAGTAGTAAATTTTACATTAAAGAAACTCTTGGCAAGTTGCGAAACTTTGATTACAATGCGCTGCCACGTTAGTAACATTGTTTTGCAATTCTCAAACACATATCAACAACGACCAAAGATTAAAAGCCTATACGAATGCTGGTAACTTTATTTCAGCTTTATTATGACAGTTTATAACGTAAAGTTGTTAATGATTTAGCGCCTGAGAGTACCACACACACACTATTCCTGAGGGCATTCCTCATGTTCCTAATGTACGAACTCACTACTCTTTGTTGGAAAGTGCAAGAAAAAACGCACATCAAACGTGGCATTCGAGATAATAAACCCATCGACTTTAATCAATTTATGATGATCTCAACGCTCGTTTCCAACGACAAAAAAAAATCACTCACATTGTCCCACGACCGTGCGATTACACTTTAAAGCATTTATCTCATTTGCTTTTGCCACTTTTTCAATTTACGCCGCGGTCCCGGAATGCCGAAAAAATTAATATTGACAGCCAGGAGTGATTCGGCGCCCGACGCCAGTGACAAGCACCAAGAAGTGCCACGAAACTCTTGAGATTCTTGCGTGCGTGCGAGTTCTCGAGAAAATGGCTTTTCCCTCAAGGTGAGCCCCTCTTCACATCACTCTCCGCTCATCGCGAGTCCTTCCCCGCTCCGCAAATCCTTCTTCCCCGAATCCAAGCAGCGTGCACACCGTGCGATGCGAAACCCCCCGAAGACTTCCCGAAACCGCGCAAACAAATCGCTGCGGCGAATACAGGGAACCGGGGGGGGAGGGAGGTGGCATCTCATCCCATCCCATTCCCTCGGCCCACTTCCTCCCCTTGGTGGCCCTGGGCAACTGCGGGAACTTCTTGTAAACAAAACCGAGCACCATTAACTTTAATATTCACTCCCGGCGTAGCCATAAAGTTTAACTAACTGAAACATACGATTTTTTACGACCTTCAGTGGCGGGCGCGAACGCTCGGGTTCGCTCTCTGGCAGAAAAGGGCCCTTACAAGCGTCCTCCACCTCCCACCTTTCGCTCTTTACGCTACGTCCCGGGACGTGCTGATAGATGAGAATGTGACTACCGAGCGCAGGGCAGGGCAGGTTTGAGGGGGCGGATGCGCGATCAGAGAAAGGTCTCGTCTCATGTTCTAGTGGCCGGGAGGCTGGTCTTTTCGAGAGCTTCTTCTTCTTGGAAACTCGCGCGGCGTCTCGCGAAGGTTGCCGGAGCTCGACGCTTCCGCCACAGATCGGAAGCGTCGCTACGCGTCGCGTTCCGTGGAGAACTATGCTCCCGGCGTGCAGTGAAGGTCACGCGAGGACCGGAACTCATTTTTGCCCGATACGACCACGAGCTAAGCCAAATTGAAATGGTGGCAAATTGAAAAACGACAAATGGCGCAGCATAAATCTCGTCGCCACTCGTGCCCTCCACACCTTCACGGTCATACCGAAGGACAGCATGGAACGAAAGAAACGCGACGATTCAATGGCGTGCTGACGGGTTTGTATAAACTGCAGATTAAGATCCGGGTCTGCACATTAAAAACCCACAACCCCGGGAACCCGGGCCGGCGGTCTAGGCGTCTAGCGAAGGAGTTAATATTCGCGCTCGTAAATCTAGTCCCGTGCGAAAGCGGCGACTACAGCATCCGGAGCAGTAGTGGGTGGTCGGTGCGGTACTAATGATGTCGCTAATCGCGGAGAAACCCTTGACATCGCTATCTGGAGTTGAAATTTAAGCCAAATTAGCTCCACTAAAGGAGGGACAGCAACCGAAGCAAGCGTACAATGGAACAGAATGGAAGTTACGGAAGCCTTTAACCGGATATTATCTCCTCGATGGCACCGGCAGCAACCAGTTCTAGAATCTGACGCCAAATAGAAGATCTCTAGTAGCTTATGCAGTGGAATTGAAATGGATTTGTAATTGATTTCTGGCCACTTTTCAGCTCGAAAGGACACACATTATTGTGCAATCCAAAGATTACTCCGTACTTCTGGATGTCCTGCACGTCGGATTACTCATGCATCGCCCCCTCAAATCATTGGTCTAAAGTATCCGAAACCGCAACTTTTGGACGACTCTAGAGTGTGTACGATGCCACTGCCCACAATCAATGAGGATGACAATGAGCATGAGCACGAGTGGACGATTATTATGTTCGAAAACATATTCTGCCTTCTGACTTCGTTCCGTACCGGCTGCTGCTGCTGCTGCTGGGCGAAATTCCTAATGCCTGGCGCCAGGAACCGGTGTCAGTGTTAGTGGCACCGAGGATGGACCATAGCTGGACCGTCCACAAACTAACGAAGCGCGTCCGTCTGTCCACACGCTTGACTTGCTTGATCATTGGTCGCAGCCCTGGCAGAGGGATTAGAACCTTCTGCTAGTGGTGGTGGTCAGACAATTGGAAAGAAAAACAGATTCACCGAAAGCTTGGTCAGCGTTAGGTTATAGTCTGGCAGAGTTGGCTGAACAGTGTTTGGTTAGAGCGACGATAGGGATGGATAGTGGGAGTGGGAGTTTGCCAAATAGGACGTGACTTTTAGAGACTTTTCGCTTAATGGTCGAACTTTTTCGGGTAAGTGAAATGTGTGCTGCAGACAAGAGATTTGGGCGAATTTGAAACCGTTTTAATGCATCGCCTTTTATGGATACTCTATATTTTATTCATTTTTTTTGCTTCTAAAGCAAGGTTTGGTACTACATTTCAGCAGCATAAGCATGAACTTTTGAAGCGATTGCAATGACAGCGACATGCTGCAGACAGCGGACAGCACGCTCATCTGCCAGCTGCTCATTAGCTAACGTTTAGGTGAACGTTTGTCCTGCGGTTGAGTGGAATACTGTCCATTCCTGGAAAGCCTCATCCATCGTACGGTGATGGCTTCCACTGGTTTTACTGAACGACCCGGATGCAGACGATACATTGCGCCTTGCAAGTTATCCTTGTCCCAATTATTCCAGCAAACGGTGCTCGTCAGGATGGTTTTCGTGATGTTTGAAAAGTCCTGAACACACACTAAATCTGTGGCCCAGTTGAGAGCACGTATTTGACACAGCAACCACCAGCTAACGTCTTTAAATGTCTGTGCTTTAAGCATGGGCTCGTTTGATGAGCAGAGCAGATGAATCATTGACTCCCTAGAGATTTGGGATTATGAATAAATTATTCAATTTCTTGGTAATGTCGAGCCGAGTTTTCGTCGAACAGAAGCCGAGAGCCCTGTTTCCCCCCCAAGGCCCTCAAGCTAATTCACATTTGTTTGGCAAGCTTGAAAGCAAAGCATTAAATTCCCCGTATTCCCCGACATTTTGATAAATATTTACGCGTGGATGGGACGTGGGGGTTTAAGCAGTTCCAATGCCAGCTCCGCTCGCTCGCTCGCTCGCTAATCATCTTCAATCACGAGACCCTCTGTCGTTTCCATTCTCAGAAACGAATCATAACACATTGAGAAAATATAAAATTCACATTCCACCATCATCACCACCAACACCAGCAACAGCGACAGCTGCACGGCGACCATTGGCTGTTGGACATATTTTGTTTTCATCTACGGTTGCTTCGCTGTCAGTTGCCGTTCGACACGGAATGGCTACTTATGCTGTTCTCACTCTCCCGGCAACCAACCAAAAGTCTCTTCCTTGATGTTTATCTTACGGTTGGTGGTGTTTTTTTGTGGCTTCTCATCGCCCAAATGAACATTAGAGCGATGCTTACCATCACCTACGCCATCCGCAAAAACCCATAAAGATCATAAAGAAATGCTTCGGCCATCGCCCGCCCCATCCCCTTAGGCCACTTCAACTCGTTGGGTGGAAGCGGAGGAGGAAGGTGGTTGCTGCTGCTGGGAAGTACCTCCGAGCTGTCAATAAATACTGTTTACACTTCGAGACTCCTGGCGGTTCCGATGGTTTTATTCGACGCCATTTTTTTGCTGCCATTTCTCTCCGAGCAAGAGTTCTCCGTAAGGGCCTCGCACACAAACAAAAACAACTTCGCACAGCCACACACAGACAGACACTCGGGGAATGTCATCGAAATTTAAGTCGCCATGGCTCGGTAACGGATGGTTTGTGGCGGCCCGGTCGGGGGAGGGGGAGAGGCAAATCATTTCCAACCCATTCACGCTTTCAGTTTCCCATCAGCCCAAAACAGGCTCCCAAAAAAAAAAGGCCATATACACTGGCCGTCTATTGGTCCCAGATGGACGGGTGTCATTTTACGGACCTCTAGGAAGGCAAATGGGAGGCATCATCCCATTCCCATTTCACTCCAGTTACCATCCACTAGGACCATCGGCGCCATCATGGTTTGGTCCTCATCTCTTCATTCACATCACCGACCGAACGACCGACCGACCGACCGACTGGCGGCCACCAACATCAAGTTCACCAACCGAATTGGGGTGCCGGCAGGGCACGGAAAGAGATATGACGTCCGGGAGACGGATTCTCGAATATTTATAACCTCACTTTTTTGTGCCGCTCGTTTTGTTTGTTTCTTTTCTCGCTCGCCGTTTTTTTCTTCCTTCGCTCCGGCACTCCGGATTCATGATGTCCTCCTCCCCGCTCGATGCCCGGGAATGGTTGGCCAGGTGGTGCAGAACCTTCTCATGTGTGTGCGTGTATGCGTGAGTGTGTGTGTGCGGGGCCGGAGGCGATTTGTTTGATCGGAAACGACATGCATGATATATGATGCCCGTGATGCGAAATGGGTTGTCGCCCTGGAATATGGGTAAATGTACGGCCCCCCGGACAGCTCGCTCGTGTCCCGGTCCCGATCGTAAAAAGGATTAAAAACCCCTCCAGCTCATCGGCTGGGACTTTGCGCTACACATTTGAAGTTAGTTCGTAAAAGGAGATGTTTTCGAAGAAGAAGTTGTTTTGCAATAGAGGACTCCCTGGAGTGGAGTAGCGCCCCGGGATGAAATTCACATTCCCGTCGTTCCCAGCATCAAAACTGGGTAGTTCTAGTACATGACCATCCATCGAACCAATTTCATCGAACCGAAACGACATTTGAGACACACACACACACACCGTCGGAGGGGGAAGGTGTTCCAACCGTGAAAAGGAAGGGAAAACTTGTCCAGAAACCATCGACGAAACCAACGGAACGGAGTGAACTGCGTATCATGTCGCTAGCGGTAATTGGGCGTGTAATGTGGAAAAGTTTCTATTGATTTTTGGACTCCATTCTGGTCTATAGCGCCGCGTAGCGTCGTGTGTCTCGCAATCGCAACCGTTGCTGGCAACGGTTCGTTCGGAGGTTGACTTTTCGCTGGAGGTCAACGCAACAGCCCCGGGCAGCGATGCGTAGCAGTGATCGAAATCTGACACATTTAGGGTCTCCCTTCGGTGCGAGAATGAAGGTGTTCGTTACGCTACGGTCATTGTTCTCGCATGTGTGTGTTCGAAATTGTAGAAGGCACTATAGAAGGCAGACCAACAATTGGAAGTGAATTGAAATCTCGGTACAAATCTCATCCATCTGACACCTCTCCTGGGATGTAGCTGGTAGAAGGTTTCGTAGGTTTGAGGTCCTTCCAGGGGGTGATGGAAGTGTCTGGTACCATACCCCAACAGAAGACTGATACTTTTGGGTCCCGGTTTTGCCCCTTGCACCATTTTTCCAGTAGACGTCCCCCCGAGGGAACCATTAGCGCCGGTTTGGGCGGTGTTAGAGCGTGTTCCCTGTTCCCCGTGATTTTGGAAGGAAAATATGCGATTCACGTTCGAATGGAGCAGCGAGCAAGCTGCTCGTCTCTAACAGGGCTCACCGGGATCGACTCGACACGGTTGCTGGTGGTGGTGGTGGTACCAACACCACACCAGCATCATTTGATCTGCGATCTGCCAGCCAGCCAGACGGGCGGCAGGGAGGGAGCGAGCAGAAACCGAGTGCATCACTTATGCTGTCACGCGAACGGCGGAACGTGAAAGGAGTTTGAAGCGTGAACCCGGGACACTGCATCTGGTGGTGAGTGGGATGTCAATGACACCGAAGAATGGCAACGGAACGGATCGGAACGGATGATGCGCTTCGCCAGCAGTCGTTTCACGGTACCTTTCGGATACCACATCACCACCTCGCTTCCCTGTCCTTGTGGGTTTCTATTGTCAGGAAGGAGAGTGGCATCATGATGGTGGTGGTGCACGGACGAACCCCCTGGCTAACGGATGACGTTGCACCGTATGGCGGAATCAAGCGAAGACACCGTCGATCCGATCGATGCCGGGAGGTGGTGGTAGCGGCCGTGGTAGCCATTTGTTGATGACGCCGATGATGATGCAGCCGGTGGTGGTTGTTCAATCTTTGCCGAGATAAACTACCGAGCGGGAAAAATAAATCTCGACTAAAAATAGCATTTGTTTTGACAGATCATATTTTACTCTATCTCTCTCTTGCTCTTGGTCTCTCTCTCTCTCTCTCTCTCTCTCTCTCTCTCTCTACTGTTGTCCGGGGAATGCCTTTAGTATGTGCTGTCTGCTGCTGCGCTGGCCACGAACCTCACGCTCCAAACGTATCATCGAATGGTTAGCACCGAGGGCTGGGGTCGAACTGGGGAGCTGGGCTGGGAGTGCCCCCAGCCACGGCCAGATGGGGATGAGCGCATTGTGCACGCGAATTCGATGGCGAATGGCGGTGGAAGGTAGGAGCGGTGAATTGGATCATCATTTTTTGATTTTTACTTTTTTTTGTTTCTTTTGTTAACTCTTTTCACTCGATTTTACTCGGGCGATTTTTTTTAGCGGCGCTCCGTGGCATCTCAGATAATGCGCGTTGAACGGTGGAGGAGCGATTGTTGATCGATCGGTAGATTCCGTGGTTTTACTTTGCCTTGGTCGGACAGCTACAACGTCGCTTCTTGTTAGGAGTTGAGCGATTGATCGATGGTGATCATTGTTGGCGGTTTTTTTTGGTTGGGTTCTGTGTATTTTCAGAACCTTTTTGAGTTCTTTAGTTTGCCTCCTGACTTCTTAAGTAGAATAATTTTACGACGTCTATCATATCCTTCAATCAGTTCTCCTCTTCGCATGCGGCAGTGTGTATAAAATTATGTAAAAATTTAAATGTCTTTGCTTCCGTGGCCATAATTTTCGTCCAATAACTATTTTATCGATTAAAGTTGTTAAGAAATTATGTACTTAAATTCAGCTTCTATTAGTCATAAACTAGTAGCTGCTTGCTGAGAAGTAGTGAGAAAACTTGTTCAATATAAAGTACTAAAGATAATAATAATTGTGTCGCAAAATGCGTTGAAAATGGTGTTGAAAAGAATATTTTTAGCACAGATTTTAGCAGTTGATATAGAACACAATAAACTTCAACGGATTAGATCCTTATTAAGATCAGTCTATGATACAATACCTTCTTCATACAATTTATTAATTTATTATATGCGCTTACATAAGGGATAATTCTAATTTGGTTATTAGCTATTCATATTCAAGTCTTCGTTATATGTTTAGCATAAACCTCACTCGTTCCTAATCGATTGATAGAACGTCTGCTGCGTTTAGCTGTATTCAATGAAACGATTGTCTATGCATCAATCTTAAACAAATCAGTTCAGATGAGAAACAGCTGGTACCAGAAATGATGCTGCACTTTACAGAAACAACAACGCAATAATTATTCAGACCCTTCAAGCCTCTACCTCTTTCTCTCACTCTCTCCTGCTAGTAATTTTCCAATAAATCGTTGTTTTGCAAATTATTCGCCGGCACCATCATCAATCGGATCGCATTTTGCAAGTGTTTGAAATCGCATTTGGGGCGAACCGGATTACTGGTGACTACAAAAAGCGATGCGTACCGCTCCGATGGAATGCGCACCGTGGAATGAATGCTAATTGATAAGCATTAAACCGTCATTCCGTTTTCGGATCACCTCGCTGCAGCCAAACCAGTTACCAGCAATTCCTCCGGGAATGGCGGCGTAATTTAGGTCAATGGAAAACCTCGTCGTAAACGAAAACGGACTTTCGGGGAGGGGAAAAGGGACATTGGCCCATTGTGTACGCACCACAGCTGCCGGAACGACTGACCAACTGGCATTCGCGCGCGGCATGAAATTGCGATTAGCGCCCCCTGGCCGGGTGCCGGGCCTTTGAATCATCAAAGGCGTAACAACAGCATCCCACATCCCGTAATGTGCCTCATCATGGCACGCCGCAGGTTCTAAAGTTTGCTCCGAACCTCCAGTCAACTCCCTTCACCCTCCCGCAGACCCAATACCCCTGTATCCAGTATTCGTATTTCAACTCAGTTCTGCTTTCAATCATCATCGACGAAACAATCTATCATCCCACCATCACGGTACCGGCCGTCTGGTGTACGGGTTTCGTGGAAACCAGCCAGCTAGCCAGCTGTCGAAACTTTCCAGCCCCCTACAAACCAGGCACACAAACAACGAAAGGCCTCTGGCCCCATGGGGAACGGTGCTGGTGGTCGTCAATAGTTTTCTAATTTTCCCCCCTCCAACAACACCAATCAATCGATCTCGCGCGACTCCGACCTACCACGTTGTCGGTCGAATGGAGTAGTCCCGTCCCGTCGACCTACTGACGGTCGCGGTGTGAATGTCATTAATTGTGGTCCATAAATTTCAACCGGACTCGAAGCATCAACGGTGCTGCTACTGTAAACATGAGGCGTTAGAAATACACGATTCTGCTGACCGCTGCTGGCATGTGCTGGAGGGGAGCGAGTTGGAGTGTATTAGAGGACCCGGGGAGGTCAGTCTGCAAGAATAATGATGGAGTTTAGTCACAATAACATCAGCGTAACACAATAACGGTTTAGGTGAGGTGCGATTCACTTCAAATTCACTAAACCGAGGTGTTTGGCGATGCATTCGGATTAAGGTAGAAATAATATTGCCTCCAGAGTTGCACAAATCGAATTATAGATTATCCGAACAACATAGCCATTTACAATATATACTAAAGGATGTCCCTAAAATTATCAGCTGAACGAAAATACTCTTTACAACAGTTTTATGCTTCCCATGTTTAAAAAAAAATATTAGCAATGATGTTGTATCAGCTAATAAAAGAGACACAATAGGGACAAGAGCGCTATCGAAAAGAAGTCCACTCCACCAGGCCCTCCACTTTCTATTCTCTCGAGCTATTTCTACACCGGAAACCAAAAAAACAAAACGGAAACCGATGGAAAACCGAGCGAACATCAGCAAAATAATGTTCCTCCATTAGTACGGCACCCCTGGGCACACTGTCCTCCACCATCCAAGGAACCGAGGTCTCTCGAGAGCATGTCGAGCGCTGTGTGATTGTGTGTGTCTGTGAAGCGCCCAATAGCGTCTTCGTTCGCCCTTCCTTCGATAGATTCCCTCCGATTTTCGTCCCCACACCCCGAAGAGTGGCAAATTGAAATTCGTCCACCAAATTGGTTGTTGGTCGCCCTTGCAGATGCCGATGATCCTAATCGTATCGGACCTTCGTCACTCGAAATGTCGAGTGAAAGTGAGTGTGTGTGAAAGAGAAAGAGATAGCAAAAAGAGAAGACGCCTCTAGGACGATGCTATCTTTGGCATCATCGTCGCTATCATGCTGAGTCCGGTTGGTTCGGTGCGATCCGGAAGACCTAAATGAGCGAATAAAAATGTAGTCACGTCATCGGAATGGAATCCCCTCGAGATCGAGACCTAGACGGGAGCGATGCTCACCGATCATTATCATTGGTTTCATTTCGTGCTGCGTCTACAACGTGCGTGCGTGCGTGCGTTCGAAGGTGAAGGTCGACCGGTCTCGACACGAAACGATCGGGGCCACGTCAAGGTTAACAAATCTAATAAGTCAGACAACATGCCGAATTCGTAAGACAAGCGTTTGACACGTTTTTTTCCCCTTCCTCTCGCGCCGGTTAAAGTTGTTCACTAGACGAAGGTGGAGGAGCATCCAGAACAAGTTGAACACTCTGATCGAACAATCATCGCGTTGTGTCCTCGTTGCCAAAGCCTGACGGCTTTAGGGAGTCCCACAGGCCCTCCCAATTTCGGGGGTCATCATCGCACGGGACGAATGGTTTTTTGTTGGGTAAATAAACGGAAGTTATTAGCTCGTAAAGCCAGCAACGACCTCTCACCTTAGCCTAGGAATGCTCCTGCCGTTGACCCACCGTTCCAACCGCCACGCCGGTGGTGGACCGTTAAATGTTTATTAAGAAGAAGATGGTGCTTGCTTTGCTGCTGGATCGAGGATCCCTGGCGCATTATGTTGGTTGGTGACAATAAATTTGCCAACCGCTACACTACCTTCAACCGGTACCGGCCGGTTGGCCGACATAATGAAGGTCCCGGTCTACCGGTGGGCCGGTGGGTGTCTCGGACTCTCGAAATGAAAACGGTCGCGTCTTGCAGTGGTGGTGGTGGGAAATTGCTAGCCAAATGTGCCCAATTTAATAGCCAAATAAACGATGTTGAACGAGCGGCCAATGTTTATGCCGGCCATCTTCATCCCCTCCTCCCGTACCCGGCACCAGCACCCATTGTTTCGCTTGTATGTTGCAGCCGGGCCCACGGACCGGGCACACACCGGTACATGTGTTTGTCAGATTTATTGCATTGCGTCGTGACGGTAAACGGGATCGAGGATCCTCAGCCCAGGTTCCCCGGTAAACGATGATGGTGCGTTTGGCTCGATCGAGATGAACACACACAGGCACGCACGCACACACGCTACCGTTCTTTTCGTTAACATCTGTTCGGTCCGATAGCGATAGCGGTGGTTGGGCGTTTGTGTGGACAATTTATTGGAGGACTTTTGATTTATGAACTTCTGCTGTTCTGCTGCTCACCGCCGCCGACGCCGCATTGGCGTATAAATCAATTTATTGCTCTGTTTCAGCAAGGCACCGGCGGCTGTCGCTCGTCGCTCTTTATCAAATCACCTCCACCTATAGCACCGACTGACTGGTAGGACCATCCTAAGGCACTGTTGCTGTATTATCATCTCGCAAAAGTTCTTTTCATCGTTCAGACGCTCTCTCTCTGCTTCTGTCGTGACGTGGATCTTGGTCTTGTAATTTTGTTTCAAACACTTTTATCGTGTTCCATGAAATCTCGTTCTCTGCTGTAGCATACCAGGTATGCCTGGTGCCTGGTCCTAGAAATACGTTCCTTCTCCCCCGCTTCGAGGAGAAGATGACAAGATTAGTAACTTTGCACAAGACATCTTCATTCTTGGACTGACGGAGAACAATGGACAGAAGAAGATACCAGACCAGACCAGACCAGAGCGGGGAGGGGGCTGCAGAACTCTAGATAGCTTCGCTCCGTTGGCCGGGACGAGTTTTCGGGGGAAGAAACTTTCCAAGAACTATCCAAGAGTGCACATCTCTTGCACCAGCACCAGCAACAAGGCAACCTACATACTACCTTCTTCCTTTTGCATAAGATACCAAGCGACCACCACCACCGGTTGCCTGTTTGTGTGTGTGAAGCAGACGTTTGTGGGGCCAACGGGCGGACACCGATGGATTGACGGCTGACAGACTTGCCCTCGAGGCAAGTTTTGTTTTTCGTTGTTCGTTACACGGCGGCACGGCATGCAGCAGCAGCAGCAGCCGCCACCATGGACCCGGGGCAGTCATCGGTGCATTTTTGGCACCGGTTCGATGCTCGGAATCGCATCGTTGCTTCTCGGCCCAGACACAATCCATCGTACAATTGTCACTCATCGTTCGCGTTCCCTGTGTGTGTATTTGGCCGCGTGATGGACATTCGTTGGCTCGGGTGTCATGTATAAATCATAGCAGACGGTCCCTATGATTAATGAATCACTGCCAGCCGGCTCATAATCCGGGCTGGCGTCCCGGGGATGGGGACAAAACGGACAAAAACAAATGGTTGATAGAAATAGTGAATGGTTTTTGCTGTTCATTGCGTTGATCTGCGGACTGTATAGCGTTGATAGCGTTACTAATGGCTAATTTTATATCTGCCACTACCGTTGGTTGTTCTACCGAGCTAGTACGAGGGATTGTGTGTTTCGCAAAATATGTTTAAGAAAATGCGAAACTATAGCAAATGATTTTTTTAATATTCTTGAGTAGCAAATACTCTTATTATCACAGTTTTGAGTAGCAAATTTGGCTCATTGATTAAATGAATTTCGGCAAACAAGATACAAATTATAATTGTTATTCATATGCATTTGGCATTCGATTGCCAGCAAAATATTTAAAAAAAAAGGTTATTCGACTTCGCATCGACAACAAATGCAACACAAATAAAATCTAAATCGTTTCGTGTGATTCGTGTTATCCTGCAAAGCTTATGATAATGTTTCCGAGTCAAATTTCAGCTCGTTTTGCATAACACAATAATCAAAGACCCTGTTCCAATTTAATTAGAAAGTGTTAAAAAGTCAACCCATTAGAATTCATTGTATTGTCACGCTCATCATGGGCCCGAAAAAAAAGAAAAAAATACACCGGAGTTCACTTTTGCAGAGTGAATTAAATGTGGCCGACTTGTTGAACTTGCCCGGTTCTCGGCCGCGTCGCAGCAACACGTAATGGCCAATAATGGGAAAACCATTCCCCAAACACCATACTCAATACCATGCTCGATGATGGTTCGCTGCCGCCCTCTCGTCTGCACACTCGTTGCAGACACACGCGCGAGCACCTCATCGTAGACAAATAGGTTGTTTCCGGAACAAATAGAAACCCATTTCTGGCAGCTCATCGGAAGTGGCTCGCTAACGCCGGTTAACGATACTGTGATGGTTCCGCAGTTTTTCTTCTTCTTCTTCTGTTCGCCACATTCTGCCACCAAACACCGCCTGATGCCAAATGCCGGTGATGCCCACGATGATGATGATGATGATGATGATGATGATGATGTCGACGTGGTGCTGACGACGCCGATGGTAATAATATTGATGGTGATGGTGATGTGTTTTTCGATTATCGTTCCTGGCGTCCCGGGTGTTTTCTGGCCAGGCCTGGCCTGGCGCATCCCTGAACGGCGACACCAAGTCGTCCAAGAGGTGTGTTGGTTGGTTTAGGGCTGTTAGTGTTAGAGAGAGGAGTTCGGAGACCGTTCTGAGTGGAGCTCTCGTCTATCGCCTCTTTGATTGCCAATCGACAAGCAGCAAATGCGTTTGAGATGCGCGAACGTGTCCACCGTCAACGGTGGGTCCAAGTTGAATTGAGCCGTCTCAGGGCGCAAAGTTGACGATCCGTTGACTACTATCAATACACACAGACACACATTGCTGGTCCAGAATGGAGCACGTGCAGGCAACTAGCGAATAGCTTCTTGGTCGTTGCCGCACTCTCTCTCTTAGGCCACTTTCACGGAATGGCTTTTGGGAGTTACTCCACGCGGCGTTGATGGAAATGTTGATGATTTGCATATTTTTATGCTTCGTTCGAACCGAACTCGCCCCCTTTTCAGGTCAACGACGGTTGGCGGTTGCCATGTTGTGCGATGCGAGCGTCAGTGTACCGAAGAACCGGTTTCCGGTGGCAGAGATGCAATGAGATATGAATATCAAATCGAGTTTCCCACGCAAATTGGTTGCCTCATCGAACGAACGGGGGTGCCGTTTGTATCGGTTTTCTCGGTTTTTCCCGAAACTTGTCTGGTGCGTCCAACAAGTCTTGGCACAACTCTTGGCGCATCCAATGATTCGTGATTTCGTTGTCACAAACGTGCGGAGGGATCTAGATCTAGGAACCTGAACCCCCGTGAGCCCGAGCACGAGAAACCAGGTTGAAATTCAACCCATCGCCACCCAAGGCCTCTGAGGACCTCCTCCGGGCAGAGGTCTTGATTCAATTTCCATCACGCTGCCTGTTGCCAGTGCCTTTGAGGGGGTGGAAGGGGGAGGGGGATGCTACTCATTCCTCCCTTTCCTCCCACGGACTGCTGCTTACGTGAGATACACACTCTGAATACGAATTAGCAGCGGAACGAACTTTCCGCAAACTCTTGGACCCGATGGCATTCCGGGCATGGGGACAGTGGAGGCTGCTTGAAGCTAAAGCGTCGTAAGCCCTCGAACCCTTACACCACAACCGCCTCTCTTCCAACGTGTCGAGCGTGTTGCTGACTGGTTGGCTTGCCCAAAAATGAGTGCTCAACCGTGTTGATATCAGATTGAACGTGGCATACCGAACAGCCGGCGATAAGAGATCGCTCGTAATCACTTCTGTCAACAGAGAACCGTGTACCGTCGGGTCGCAAAGTTATTCGATCGTCGGTGGCCCAACCGGTGGCTTCGCTAGCCGCTAGGAAGAGGAGGGCGAAGGAGTGGTTTGTGGTCTTTTTCTTCCACCGTTTTTTTTGTCTTCTTGCTTGTGTGAAGTTGTACGTGAAGTTCTCGGTGCCTGTTGCTTCTACTACTGCGCATCGTAATGCTCCAGGTACGTGCCAGTAGTAGGTAGATGATTTCACATGTCGCACTCGATTGCTGCCATTCCATCGGAAGTACACGTGGATACTTACACTCCGATACACTCGAGAAATACTATTTAGGAAAGTTTTTTCCTGAATCTCTCTCTCTCTCTCTCTCTCTCTCTCTCTCTCTCTCTCTCTCTCTCTCTCTCTCGTACACACACACTCTCTCTAACTTGCTTACGTGGAAGTTCATCCTGCGCGTTGATCGGTGCGGGCAGGGAGGGAGTAATCGAATTCTAGTTGGAGTACGAGTAAACATCCCAGCGCCATAAGTACTTGAGGTGGAAAGTTTGAGGTTATGTGAGCTTCTAGTAGGCACCGAGAAGACCGAACTACGGACCGCAACTTCCTAGACCGCAAACAATGGGATGTGATTAGTTTTGGAGGTGGAAGGGATGGAAAAGTTTCGCTTCTCGCGTTGCTCGTTGCCACTATCGTAGTGCTATCAATTCTTTCTATTTGTGTTCAGCAGTTCAGAGTGACAGGCTGCGCCGTTGTGTTTCTTCAAAACTTTGTATTGACTTTTGTGGAATTTTGCTCGCGTAGCACTGCGACTGAGACAACAGTCTGAGAAAACCTTTAAGAAGGGTTGGAACTCGACGTCGAATAAACATTTTATTCTCCATGTCAACGTCTGCTAGCGGATTGAAAGAGCGTTTTCGGATTCTGATGTCCCCTGAATCAGGGATTGGCATCGATCGGAAGGTTCGATGGATCCATTTCAGCTTAAGCGCTAAGTAGCTAATATACGCAAATAGTATCATCGCATGCTGAACGTCAATCATCGGCACACACACACACAAGCGATGCTACCGATGCCGCAGAAGAAGAAGCAGAACGGCGTAAGTAACGCCCTTCCGGCCAGAAGCATGCTTCACGTCAGATAGTATCCGAGTACCGCATCGAGCGTCCACTTGGAAGTGATGTCGGGAGCACTATAAGCACGCCGCGTGCTGTCAATGACCAATCAGTCAAGCTGGTGAGCGGGCGTGTAACCAGATGAAAACCGACCATTCGACGACGACGCCAACGACGACGACGACGACGACGTGACCCCCAGTCCAGTGACTAATTGCCCTGCGCTCATCGATCCTGCCGAAGAGCGAGACAAAAGCCATCTGGCAGCCGAAAACCCCTTAACCTCAAAGTGCCCGGAAAAGATTAAGTACATCGTTAGCCATCGCTCTCTAGCACTCGCAGCGCTCTTCGGTCGTCGACGTGTGGGGTCAACCTTTATGTCACTCCTGGGCGCTCTGCTCTCATCGTGGTGGTGGTGGTGAAATGTCAAATGTGATCACTCACTCCAACCTGCCGCTGCGGGGCTGTCTCAACCTCACGGTTTCGGTTTCGGTTTCCTGTCGTCGTCGTGCGCGCCACCAAAGCAGCTCAGAATCTGAACTGATGGGATTTGGAAAGGTCGGTGTTGGATTGGCGCCGACCACCAACGCCGTCGTCGGGAGTCTTTCGTCGAGATTTGCTGTTGCGTTTCCTGTTCTCCGACCACCGACACTCGAGAGAGGATGTTCCACGCCTTCGAGCGCTCACTAAACAGGTTAAGAACTTGTGAAGGTCGCGGCCGGTTGGTAACCTTATTGGCCTCCGGTCCTACCCTAGACCCCCTTGTCCGCAAGACACTGACCAGAGAGGCGGAGTGAGCGGTGGTCAGCACTACACGAAGAGCGCGTTGGCCGCAAGTAGCTTCGTCGGTTTTTCCTCCCATCAAGCACTCCCCCCCACGCGCCACCTTCCTCGCCCTTCGCACTTGTTGAGTGTGTATCTGGTTTTCGGTTTTCTGTGTTTTTAAACTTTTCCCTCCCTGCCCCGGGTTCCCCTTCTCCGTCACAGTGTTGTTGTTGTTTGGTAATGATGGTAGCCGGTAGCCGAAGGCGGACGGGTTTTTGGGATAGCATTTTGTGCGAGATTCCCAGCAGAGCTAAGTTCCGCCTTTTGTGGGGTTGTTGGAACGTGAAGCAGATCGTGATCGTCTAAGACGTTGTGAAGAGCGGAACAGCTTTGCGCTTCATTTAACCTGCTCGATGGTGGTCTGTGTGTGTGTCTGTCTACATGGTTCTGACCGCACACTTCGAGGGAGATAGAGAGAGTCGACTTACGATCTAGTCTTCGTCGCTGATTTACGAAGCATTTGCGCATGGCCAAAGGGGTATTGTTACTGACCCTCTCCGTGTTTCGTATCGCCGAACCTCTCTTCTTCCTTCACTGCTTCCTGCTCTTGCCTCTCGCTTCATCGATTGATAAACATTTGGCTCGAGTTTGATAGTAATTAAAAGTTAATTTTAAGCGAAACCATGCACCACACCACATGCTCCCAAATATTTGTACCCGAATCCAGGCCCGAACAGTCGAAGAAGAAGAAGCAGAAGAAGGCGAAGAAAAAGAAGAAGACGATGTGCATCGCGATTCTATCTCGTCTGCTCTCTCTCTCCCTCTCTCTCTCTCCGCCCTAGGGTAAAGGGTGTTCCGGTGTTGCCTGTTGGCCGGGTTGCTATTTTTAGCTGACCGCTGGAGCACCATTTTTCCCGCTGCGCGATGATTGAACTACCTCAACCTAGGCCATGACCCCACCCTCCGAGTCCGAGGGCGCCACTCCTGGCCGGCCGGCTGAAATGCCGGCGAAATGCCTCGCGTGACCGATCATCCTGACCGTGTATGGGTGGCCGTTGATCGTGTTTTACATTTGCCACGCGCCACCGGCACCGGGTAATATGTAAAACAAAATGTTCCAATGGAATTCAACCCCCACCCACCATCACCCCAGTGTGGCCACACACAAGTTTGATCTACTCGAGACTTCGTGCACCGTCTGGTGAGGATGTACGTGTAGAGAGAGAGAGAGAGAGAGAGAGGAGCGACCGCATATTTTCCGCGCACTCCCGGCTTTCCGACTTCTTACATCTTCATTTAAGGGGGACGGGGTATCCGAGCATCGTCTTCGTCTTTTTGGCCTTGGACTTTGAGTGTCGGGATCGGGGCATTCCATTCCATCCGGGCGTATTACGTTTCAACGTTGCCATTGACCACCGACTTCACTTTCCGCTGGTAGTCAGAGTAACGCACCGCCTGCTTTGATTTTCCCCGGAAACTGTCACTTCGTCTTTGGGTCAACAGATTTATTTTCCCTCCGAATTCGGCGTCTGCTTTTTCGGTGCAATTATTTCGGAATTACTTTTTCGGTCATTGCAATTAAACGGACACGCGCGCGATATCGTCTTAAATGATGTTCTGTTTGCTTCCGTTTGCTTCGTTCAACATCATTACCCGCCCTCCCTCCCTTCTTCCTTCAAGCCCCTTTAAAAATTGCGGTCCCTCTTTTCCTCCCCTTGTTGAACGAGCATCAAATAGCATCCGGATCATTACTCATCATTAGCGTTGAAGCATCATCCGGACCACAGCTGCCGTATCTAAACTGTGTAACCGTGCGCGCAAAGTGGTTCGCGAAAATGGAGCAACGAAAATAGCAAACAACGACACAACTCCCCCGCTGGTTGACAGCACGTGTTGCGCCGTTTTCCCACATTTCAATTTATCAATTTACTCGCCGCTCGCCGCTTCACCGCTTCACCGCTTCACCGCTTCATTTCGCTCGGCACGTCTTCCCACCACATTCGTGCACGCCAGGGAAGGAATGCCACGGAGACGGTCGTCTCGTTTCCCACGGTTTCATCCTCATCCACTCGTTGGTCGGAAAATTCAATTTCAATATTTTCCAAACCATTTTCAAGGGGAAAGGAAGGGGCAGCGCCTTACAGCGGGGGCTGTTTACGGAAATTGTGGTATTGTTGCTGGAGCTGGGAGACAATCGGCCTGGCGTCTAGTGGCCGAGCGTCGGTATCCATGGAGCGAGTCGTGCAGTTGGTTTGAAGCAAGTGAAAGCAAAGAAGAAGATGGATTGAGAGCGACTCGTTGGACACGCTGCTCAGCAGACCCAGGGATCCCATAATCACTCTGTGTGTGTGGCCATGATCGGCATCGTGGACGACGAAAATTGACGCCAGATGGAGAGTCTCTATCTGAGCGATAAAGATTAAATGAAAATGGCGAAATGGCGAACCTGGAAACAGAGCGCTGGACGGGATAAGGGATGCTTTTGAGATTTGCTATTAATAAATTGAATTCCCATTTGATGCGGCTCATGATTCTTGGCGGAAATAAGATCCCCTTTCCATCCCGCTGGGTACTGCGCCGTCCGAGGGTAATGTAATGGAAAAAGTGATTCGCTTTTTTTTATTTTGTTGATAAGCGACACCAACAACAGACACCAAGGTTCGTTCTGGTTCCGAACGATCATAAATCATGATGGGAACGCACTTGCCGCATGTCCAATTGACGCAGGCGGACGTTTGCCTTTTTGTTTTTAGAGAGAAAAAAAAAGACCGAGTAAAAGAATTGCCAGCAAACCACCCCCTCGGCCGAACCAATCCTCTATGCTATTTCCGTTCCAGAGCGTTTCACTTAACCAACCAACCAATCGATAGCTCCACCATCGATAGGTTGGTTAAGCCGGTGGGGTCCGAAAATGGGTCCCGAAATGGGATCGAGCTCGAGATTTGGGGGAGTAAAGTGAATAAATAAACACTGGGGCCAATTGGTGCTCACCCCCACCCCCAACCCCCCCCCCCTCCCCGGGTGCGTTGAGAGCGCAAAAAAGTGGTCGGAGGTCGTTACAGTAAAGGAATTCCGTATGTTTATTTTCACATCGCAATTCGAGGTAATTTAAATCGCTCCCCGGATCCGTTAGTGTTAGACCCCCGTATCGGTTAGTGTGATTGGGGGCGCAAGCGGAAGCCAATCTGCACCCAAATCCATGGTGGCCATGGAAAACACCTCTCCTCCACGGAGTGCGCCGGCGAACAGTGTTATTTGTTGACGTTGACGTTGGTGTTGCCGGTTGCCGGTGGTCCTGATGGATTGTTTTCAACTTGCGCTTGCGAGTCGCGACTTAAAAGGAAAGGAGAGAACCGGAGAATCTTGTTTGAAAATACGCTAACCTAATCACAGGCCGTCACGAAGACGTCTTCGAATGGGTTCGGTTCGATGGACCGAATGTCTTGTTTTTTCAAAGTTTTAATTGTATGTTTTCTCTAAAGGCGATCTCAGCAACGTGTTCACGAGCATAGGAAACGTCGTGAAGCAATAAACAGCTCGTTCGCGGGGGATTTGGATTTGATAAAATTGCAACAGCCCCAACAGCGAACGAACGATCGATAGAAACCGAAAGGACGGAAGGAAATCAGTTTTAATGACGGTTCCGTTTCCGCGATAATTGACGCTTTTTCGGGTTTCGGATTTCGGATACCGATTTCTCCGATCAGTTCCGGCCCCGGGGGCGAAGTGGCAGAACGTCTCAATTAATCATCATGCTCGTACCACTCTATTAGCTGCACGTGTCACAGGCCCCCCGAGACGGACGGACGGACGGACAGCCTAGAGGCTATCTTAATTAAGAGAGGAACAGCTTGCAAAAACAAATCGGTTCAATTTATGCTTTTCTTTTCGCGTGCAAGACATGGGCGGCTTTGGCTTGCAGCCCCCCGGGAAAGCCCACGCCTTAGACCGGCACGCCAATTGATATGCTAAACGCGAGCAAGCAAGCCCAAATGCAGTCCCAACGGCATTAGGGGATTGTCAGAAAGGAACGTTTCACGTTTCATTCCTCGCGTGTGGTTTGAAGCGACATATTTTTCAACGACACGCACAAATCACGAGCAGCTGACGACGGTGGTCGCAAATATGTATTTATTCCCCTCCCTACGTAGAGTGACTTGCACCGGAGCCCCCTTTTTCTACGGTGCTACTCGGGACCGGGAACGTTTTATGGCAGGTGCTGGCAGGCGTCACGATATTCGTTTTTTTCTCTCTCTCTCTCTCTCTCTCTCTCTCTCTCTCTCTCTCTCTCTCTCTTTCTTTACTTCTCATCCCCTAAACGATTCAAATCGCACACACAATTTACTGGTTTATGTTCGTTCGGAGGTAATCCACAATGGTGTAAGACCGAGAGAGAGAGAGAGAGAGAGAGAGAGAGAGAGAGAGAGAGAGCGAGGAACCGAGGAAAATGCCACATACCGAAGGTTAAACCAAGGCACGTACCGTGGACATTATGAGCGACGATGTGATCGTCAATCTTTCGCCTGCGATTCTCGCCCGAAAAAAGTCATCCGCGTCGCATGTTTGCTACCTGCCCAGGGTAGATGGAATGCTGGCCGGGCCAGGTGTCGGTTTGAAGTCAAACATTAGCATACTGCACGCAAACCAAAAAGGAGAAGTTTTCCCGAGACCGAAACTCGCCCTCGCGCCTAGAAGACTAATCCATTTGATCGCACGAAACTCGCGCACCACTGGCACCATGTTCATGGCAAAAGGGAAAAAGGAAAACATAAAAACGAGGTGACGAAGCGAGAGGTGTCGTCCATCGGGCAACGCGGCGAACGGGAACGATTGAATCTTGAGCTAATGATTGATGGGACGCGGCCGCCGAGCGATAGGAAGCTAATCATGCACAATCACGCAACCGAACGCTTTCACTTCACAATCAAACTGTCACTAGCGAAAAAAAAAAAAATAGAAGGTTGAAACCAACAGGCACGTATACCCGGTGCCTTTAGCATAGAATTGCCTTCTGCATATCATTTAATGTCCCTGAAAACACCGTCATGTGTCGCTTATTTTCGTAGAGTTTTCCACACAAAAAAATGGAAAATCGTCCTTCGTTTGATTGTGAGCAGAGGAATGGGAGAAGCCATGGAAACATCTGTTTTGGATTTTTTAATATCGAAATAGTAGGCGGCGCTCTCGGCGGAAAGTGGGGCCTTCGGTTACGGATTGCTAAGACCCAAGGAATATACGCCGACTCTATATTCAGCAAGGCAGAAAGGAAGAATCCGAATGCCCGCCTGGGCGCGCTCACCAGTGAAGCGAGTAACTTTTCATCCAAACCACCCCCACCCCCACGCCAGGAAGAGATAATGTGGCTTCCCCACCCCCGGTATGCGGTATCGTTCGCTCAGCTCAGCGACCGGCCACCACCATTGTGTGCGGCCCCGCAGTACCAGCAGATCCACTAGAACAAAGAAAGCAACTGGTAGTAGTAGTAGTAGTCGTAGCAGCATCGGCACAATCGTCCGCCAGGACCTTTACGACCCATAGGAGGAGCATGATGTTTGCCGTTTGATTTATGAAGCAGTTTCAACAGGTTCCTGCTCACGCCTCCCCCACCGCCATGCCAGGAATAGAACACACACACAAGCACACACACACACACATTGATGGTTCCTGTCTCCCAAAAACCATGCCGTTACCACACATACTCCATTCCAGGTCCTCACGAGCAGGACAATGTTTTCCAGCAATTTCATCGCACGCGCCCGCTTTGTCACTGGTGTTGGGGTTAGGCAGAGAGAGAAAGAGAGAGAGAGAGAGAGAGAGAGAGAGAGAGGGAGAGAGAGAGAGAGCGATCCTGGAACGGCACCGAGACCAACAGCAATCGTTTCCCTGGATGGGCGGAAGGTAATTTATTCCTCCCCCGGACTCTCATGACGTGGTGCTCGGTGTTCAACCGTATTCAGCAGCCGAGGAGCAGCAGCAGGAGCTTGATTTAGCTTACAGAAAAGCCTGCCTCATGTCGGTGCGGTTTTGGGACCCAAACCCCAGGCACCAGGGTGCAAGGACACGGGAAAACATCAAATGAAACACCATAACACAGTGCAGCAAAAATGGTTTACGATTATTTATACATTCAGTAACGGACACCGGAACCCAATGGATGCTAACCATTGTGCACTGTGATGCTGCTGATGCTGCTGCTGCTGGTCAGAGCATTTTCTATTCTTCATTTGCATACCATAAACTTGCCGGAACGCAGTCAGGAAGCTTGGCCAGGAACGGGGTCAAATCAGTTCTGGAGA
The DNA here is from genome assembly GCF_943734745.1 of Anopheles darlingi. Classification (NCBI taxonomy): domain Eukaryota; kingdom Metazoa; phylum Arthropoda; class Insecta; order Diptera; family Culicidae; genus Anopheles; species Anopheles darlingi. Next base: position 70,035,389 of record NC_064874.1, read on the forward strand.
GGGCCCCCCGGTTTATCTGTTATCTCACTCCCGGAGGTTGAGCTGGAGGAAGGTTTTGTTTTTCTCCATTTTCTCGATTTACGGACGAGCGATGTTTTCAAATTAACGGGCGAAAAAATCGATTACCGTGCGCCGTGACCGGCCAGCAGAAGGCGCATCGCTTTCAATTGTGAGAGCAACAATCCGTGTGGAAACATCCTTGTTCCCCAGGATCCTCGTCCTCCTTGCGGCTGGCCATAAATAATGCCCGAGACGTTGATTATTTATTTTCCCAAAGTTTTTCCCCGCACCCAGGAACCAAATCGGAAGGGTCAGGTGCCAGCAGGCGCACCCAGCAAGGCTGTAGAGGAAGGGACCGCGGGCGCGCTTTACGTTTCGATGAGCAAAGATTAATCGTTCGCTCATTTGAATGGAAGGCGCGGAGGCGTCGTCGGAACTCGTGATTTGAGGTGATAGCGTTCACGATGTCTTCTGCCGTCGGGATGCAAATGTCGTCGAACCGAGCGAGGCCCGGAACCGGCGGGGACAGGTTACCCTTGATTGGAAAACGTAAAGTTGAGAACCAGCAAATGGCCAGCATAAAGCATAAAATGGGGCTACAAACAGAGCCAGAGAGCAAGAGAGAGAGGAGAAACAGGAGCGAATCCTGAGGGAGCGGATTCTCTTTGAACCTAATTCCCTGGTGGGGCGGTATGGCAGGGGACCCGGGCCAATATTGAGTCACCAGAAGAAGGTTGGCTGGCATGCTAATGAAGAGGTTAAGTTATGCCGAGAATGTTAGATGCTCCCGGAACGGAACGCACCGGTGTCTGGGTGCGCCAAGGGTACGAGAGGCTTTTTTGGGCGGAACGGAGCCTTTAGCGCACTGAACCGCGAACGCACAGGAAGGTTGGTCGCCATCGCGACAGATTGAGCATCGTACACGCAGGTGTCAAACGCAAATGCTGCTGCGGTCCCCTGCGTTGCCTAGCAGCCGGTACTTCACGCAAAGTTCCCCAAAATCTTTCACGCCAAGAGGCCAAAGAATGATGTTCCCCGGTACGGGAGCTGGTGCTGTACTTCATTAAATCAACCTCGCTCGCTCGCGAAGTGGTTCATTTATTCGTAGAACAGCCACTTCTTGGAAAGGGGCCATTTAATGAAAAAGGGGTTCCGGTAGAGTTCCCTAAAATACTCGACAGTTAATTGATTACCCTCTCCCCGCGTTTCGTCCTTCGCTGGTAGGAATGGGAAAATGGCGTTCGTCCTCTCGTCCTGTTACACCGAGAAGTAATTGAATCAAAGTGCCACGTTCGCCACAAAACACGGTTAAGGGGGTTTGAGTGGAGGCGGTCGCAAGTGTCGCAAATTGTTTACCGAGTAAACTAACACCAAATCGAGCACCACGATAGACACTCGCTCGTTACATTGCCATCAAACTGCAGCCAACTGATTCCCTTGTGACGGGCAGAAAAAAAAACGAAAGAAGAGTAGTACATCATCGATTTCATCGTTATCTCCTCGTGAAGCTGGCGAGGCTGGTGAGGGATTTGTTTTATGTTTATTCCTCTTCTATTGTTCGAAATTGAACAAACAGTAAACGAGTCAACGAGCCACTCGACGTCTCACATTCCATTTGCATAACTCTTCAAACCGGTACGACCAACATGGTTCAATCAACAAACATGCCAGAGAGGGAGGGAGCGAGTGGACATAAAAAAAACCCGTCCCCGGGCAACATGAAACCACGAAAGCGTACACAAACAACAGCTGGTTAACCGGAAATTGTTGGTGGGAGTAGCGCGAAAAAAACACGAACGAAATAACTGGTTCCCCGGGCGGGCAGGCGTCACATATTGGGTTTCCTCTTTTGTCTGCACGCGTGTGTGTGTGTGTGTGTGATTGATGATACCGTGTCGTAAAGCACAATGACCAAACCAAACCAAACCAGCGTACTCAACCGACCGAAAAGCCACAATGCGGTCGGGTGTGCATATCCGGTTGTTGCGCTTAAAAAGAAATAAAATCGTGGGAGCGAATGGTGCACGGAGCGTACTGCACAACGCCCGGTTGATGCTGGATAATGTTCAACTTTTACCAGGGCGCGAGCCGGAGGAGAGAGAGAGAGAGCAAAAAAACAAACTTCTCGAAACAATATGGCGCACATACCCGCAGTGGTCCGAACGTAATTAGTCGTGTCCCGGATTCGGGCACAAGCCGCCCGTAGCCTGTGGCCACAGGTCCTAGTGCTGTAGGACCGGGGAGCGGGAGTAGTAGTAGAAAAAGGCGCAAGTTCTAAACGTAAAAAAGGCCGAACCAGGCAAACCAGCGAAAAGCAACAGCTGATACGTTGTTCCTGCTGCTGCTGCTGCTGGTTTGTGGCTGAATTTGCAAATGGCCACTATTTTATACTCGAACGGATATCACCGGAACTGGGCAGGGAGCGGTTAGAATTGAATCTGATCTGACCACAAATGAAAATGGTTGTGTCATCATCACGTCATCAACCGAACCGACGGAGTGCAGATGATGAGGGGGATTTTGTATTAACAGGATGTGACCGAGTGTAAATGGAACATTATGAGCTCCCGAACTGGACATTTGACTTCCGCATTTCCATAATTAGATCATTATAAATAAAGGTGACTGTCTGGTTGATATTGGTGTGATAAACTATTGGTCGAACTATTTAAAATTAATCGCAAAGAAACTAAGAATATAAAAAGGAAAATATGGAAACCAGTATCGAAAGATTAAAATATAGAAACAAGGAACAGATAAAATGAAACAAAATACAAAAAACCAAATAAAATTAGAACTGCGTCACAAAATTTGATGGAGAATGAAACTGTGGATTAACAGAAATCAATCAAAAGAATAAGCTAAGCTGATGTTAACATTGTGATCATAACTATACTGTAAAAAATTCAGAAACTACAGAAATCAAATCCAAATCTTATATAATTCAATATCCCTGTTATCATACAAATCCGTTGTATGTTTTCACGTGAAAGAATACAGTTAAAACATATACACGATTCGAATAAGTAAGATGTAGAGGCGAAAATGAATAAACGTACAGCAAAGTTACCTAGCATGCTCTGCTAATTCAAGCTAGAGCACACCACAAGTATCCATATGGGATTACAGGATCAGTTATCAAGTAGAACAGGAAAAATCGTCCATTATGTTAGTTGTACGGCCAACGATTCAAACGCCACCGCACCAACTGTTGATTCCGTGGTAATCCTTACCACGATGAAAGCGACATGATGTACCAGCCACCGCTTCTATCACCTACCCCCGATTGGTTACCCAAGCTAGAAAGCATCGTTCAATGCGATTACGAATAGCAAATGCCCAACAGAAGAAGTTGGTAATGAATTAAATCCAGTTACCTAAAGTAACTTCGTTCCGCTCGCCTGGTAGCCGGTCGGTGGATGGTGGAATCTCCCACTTCCATTGTCCTTCGAGCATCGAAAGGGATACTATTAAGATTCACTTCAACAAACCAGTGCCCACATGTTCACCCAATTAGCTCCTTCGGTGTGTGGCCCAAAGAAAGTGGAGGGAAAGAGCAACTACAAGTAGAACCATTGCACAGAAACATCGGAACTTTTGGCGTGAGAAAATGGTTACGAGAGCACAAATCGTGGACCCGGGCAGGGAAGCTATCCACACAAAGGAATCTCCGTGGATTTGAAATGGATTTTTTATCCTCTTCCTCGCGGGTCTTTTGGGAGATGGGAAAAAAGGGGGGGGGGAGAAAAACCTTTACACCAAAAAGTTCACCAGAACTTTCGCGTCGTTGCCGCGTGGTTCGATTTGGTGGAAAAAGGGAAAAGAGAAAAAGTCTATGAAAACGCTCCTCCTCCCCCCTCCCCGTCGGACAATCCTCTAGCGATGAGGTGATCGTTCCCTGGCGTCGTCGTGGGCAAACCCCATTCCCTCGCCAGCTTTAGAGGCGTTCCCGGGTTTTTGCCGAGTGGCTTTGGGGCAGCTGGAGAAAAAGGTAAACTTTTGTGGTTGCCGCCCAGCCTGCTCAGAAAAACCGAAACCGAAACCGGCCACACGGGGCAGAAAGTTCTGTAACGCCACAATGCCCAATCGGTGGCGTAAAATGGCCTAAGGTGGCCCGGTGGTGGGCCCTTGTTGCAGTTTTTCCGCTTTAATATTTCATGTTTCTTGTATAAACAAGTCAGAAGGGGGATGTTGGAAAGAGGGGTGTGTTAGGGGTTGTTACCATTTTTGTTTTACTTTTTTTTCTCTCTCTGCGGCTCAGCTTCTGCACAGTATTTCTGGTTTTGCTCATAAGTTTATGCTTATTCCGCTTTCCCTCGCCACAAACCGTCACCCCGCCTCTGAAAACTCCAGCCCCCAATCCAGGCTTTCAGTGCGGCCAATGAGCAATCGTGCTGCAGCGGCAGTGGCCTGTTGCTTGGCCATTTTTACGACACGGCCCACCGTCCACCGTCCACACGGTTTGGACCCAACGCGCACACACACGCACACACAGTGGTACACATTTGCGTACTGAAAGAAAAATACATTCCGCCGGCCATCCGTTGGCAGGTAATAAAAGTTGCAGTTTTACTGGCCGCCATATCTCATGACGCGAAAGCCGCCCTCTGGGAGGAGAGGACGGGGAGCGGGGAAGAGGTGAGTGATAAGAAACAGGGAAGGCCCGGGAAAAGATGCTCAGCATATCGTGTAACGTTTGTTTATGCAGCATTTGCGCAGCATGTTTGCTGCGTCACGACACGACCGGCCACCGAGCGACCAGAAGCGCTGTGCGCGATGATGGGTGGCCACCAGTTGTGGCGCAATTATTCATGCGTCCTAAAGCATGAGGACCCTTTCGGCTCCAAGTGGCAGCACAAACATTACCCACTGCCCAGAGTGCTTTGCGATTGTTGCTGATAAAGCTTGCTGAGCGTGCTTTGTGCTGGGAGTGCGCCAAAAGTACCAGCATCATTCACACCACTTTAGAACTCGACACTTTGCAACGACAACATTTCGCTCCACGTCGTTTGAAGGCTAAAGAAGGCAACCAGCACGCTGGTGTGTGTGTGTGTGTGTCACACGAGTCCCGCATTAATGTCACGAATGCTTGCGAAATTATTGTTTCAAACTCTTGGCGTCTGTGTGCCTGTGTGTGTGTGTGTATTCTCTCTCTGTCTCTCTGCTTCAACCATTATGAACGCTGCGCCAAATTGAAACATTAGCCCGGGCATTATCATTTCGTTATTTACTCTGCTGCCTTCTAGCAACATCTTAATACGCAACTTTGGTGCTAATCAAGATACATTGTACGAATGCTCGCCTTGCAAGTGGTGCTCATTAGGGTAAAAAATCGAACCAAAAACCACCACGAGGTCACTGCGCAACCTCCTTTTCCCTCAGAAATCTCCCTCGGGGGGAGTGGCGCCTCGTCGCAAACAATGAACAAAAGTTTTCGTCGAGCACCCGATATTATTGCACACCAAGGAATTAACCGAGGCACACCGCCACTCGCCGGAAGTCGGAAGAAGTACGATCGCATGTGTGTTGGTGTGTTTGTGTGTGTACCAGTGTGTTGGTTGCAATCTCAACCGAAAGCAGTAGACCCAATTAAAAGTTCCAGCCCGAAACGAGGGCATACCGAGCGTTATGAGATGAAAAAACAGAGGGAGAGAGAGAGAGAGAGACGGACGGATCCTTATTAATGTTGCCAAACTGCAGCATCGCAAGTATATGGTGCTTGGGCCGGCGAGTAGTCGAAAGCCAAAGAAAGAGCCGTTCTCCTCCGAGTATCGTCGACTTTAATCGGCCCAACGTTGGTTGCCGTTGGTTGTTGTTGAAACAAAAACTTTCACCCAACTCATATCTCTCTCTCGCTCTCTGCCCTTCGGCACTGCAGCTGTTGCTGTTTGTGGTGGATATTTTATCACCTGCGCTCGGTCTTCAAGCTGCTTGCAATGCAGCACAACGAGGTGCCCCGCGGACATTGCGCTGCCCCCGTCCCTTTGGTCCAGTGTAAACAGCAGAGTAGCTGGCTCATCTAAGCGAAAAGTGAAGCGAAACACACACAAGCCCCTTCCTTTCCTTCCCTTCTTGCGAGCATGTGACCATTGCAGCACCGGACGTGTTGAGTTTGCATTCACACATTCAGTACACATCGTACGGTATCCCTGTTTTTGCATGAAACATTGCACCACCAGTGTGTGTGTGTGTGTGTGTGTGTGTGTGTGTGTACACCTGAAACCTTCTCCCTTTCAGCGCTAGCATGTCCACAAAAAAGGGTCGTTGCTCGTTGCATGTTGCCCTTTTTGGGAGGGGTGGAAAATGCTGAGAGGTACCAGGCGCCTCCATCGGTCGGGATGCAACTTTTGACGAACGCGTCGCGTCGCTCACTTTTGCGCCCCCAGATTGTGTCCGTTCGGCATCAACTTTCTCGTAAGCAGCGCGGCACTGCGACGACCAAAAAAAAAGGGGGGCCACAGAAAAGAGACCACACACCGGACCACAGTAACGGGCCAAATGCACGTGGCGTCCAACATGAAAGCTTCACTTTGCGCGTTGACAGGAATAAACCGTGAAATGCTGGGATACTCAAAGAGAAAGAGAGAGAGAGAAAAGGGCTCGTTTGCTGGTAACTATGCATTTCGTTAGAAAAGCACAAACGCTGCAACAATGACAACACATCCGATAACGACCACAACAGCAGCAGCAGCAGCAGTAACGGCGGCAGCGGCCGCAAGTTTGTGGCTTACTTTCGTTCGGTGGTTGTAAAAGTTGTGGATTAAAAGCAACAAACTCTGCGCCCTCGGTCTGCAACCGCGGACCACATTTTATGAAACAAATTCACACCGACGAGGATTACACGGTTACTGCTGCTTACTACGAGCGAAGGTACGTATCAGCATCCCATTAAATGCTATTTAAACAATGCACATCTCCAACACACATTTACAGCAGTAGCAGCAGCATCAGCTGGTACGCTGATTGATTGAAAAACCTGCCTAGATACGAAGGACGAACCATTGCTGCGCCATGCTTGATTGAACAGTACGTTCGCGTCTGCTAATCGCTTCATGATCGAAACCATTCCCGAGCGGTAGTGCTGCTGCAGATCCCCCGCTCAGAGATCGAAAACTCAATCTTCATTAATAATAATTACTTCTACCGGTGGTCCTGCGTCCCCCACGCGAAACATCATCTACCAGGGATGCTAAGGGAGCAAAAGTTACCGAGAGGAATTATTAGCGTACCAACAACGACCACCGTTTGTGTGTGTGTGTGACTCGACGAAGAGCATCAGCGTCTCCCCGGTTCACTGGCTACACATGCTACAGGTTCTGATTCCTCGTCTGTGCCGTACGGTACGAGGTCGAGGTGTATGTGTGTGCTGAGTGTTTTAATTAAATTTTAATTAGCCTCACATCACAATCATCGAGAACGTTTTGTTTGCTTCGACCTATGTGCCAGTGACTGTGCATGTGTGTGTGTGTGTGGCTGTGTGTGAGGCCGCGTCAGTGGGGCGTGTGTATTCCGAAGGGTCACAATTTATGGTCTCGTGTGCTGGCGACGGAGGCCACGAACCAGCAAACAATAACATCCTTTTTGATGATGCTGCAGCACCGCAGTGCCAGTAGTCATCAAGGCCGTCATTCAGTCATTGAGACAGGGAGGGGGAAGGGGAATTGGAGAGAGGGTCTCTCCGCGTATATGTAACCGGTAAGCTCGTCGGTGGTGGTGCTCGACGGGTTCATGCCATGCATGTTGCATGTCGCGCTGTGCGAAGGTGCGTTGGCGAGGGCGGCCAAATGGCGATAGACACCGACCGGACGTGGTGCGCTTCCGGTGCTCCGGTGGAGCGACGCATTCAAAATGCCACGACAGCGGTACGGTACTACGGTCCGGCCGGTGGCCGATGGGCGATGGACGGCTCTTTCGATATGTTAAGCTCTTATCAGCTCGCCGGGCACTTCCTGATGCTGGCTTATGGCGTGGCATGGCATGGCGTGGCATAGCATGGTAAAGCTGGCAGGCAGACAAACAAACGATGGGACTGCGCTCGGAGTTGCCCATCCGACCGCCCGTCCTCGACCGTCAATGAATTATTTATTCCCAGAGAGCATATTTTCCTTGGACCTTCGAGCCTTGCTCTGAGCTCCCCACGAAAATGTGTTTTTCTCTTCGAGCTTCGCTTTCATCTTTTGGAACGGTTTTTTGGTTCCTTTCTATTTCACCATCGCCTCCTTCCTTGGCGTTATCGTTCGGTCGTTCGTTTGGTCCTTCGGTCGGTTGGACGATGTTCTGTGTCGCGAGCATGGTCAGGGATTAATCTGACTGCTTCCCATTCTCTGACTGCTGCCTTCCACTGTCTTGGTGACCCTCACTGACACGAAAGGGCCACAAGGGTTTGGTGCCATCCGTACGCTCGCCCCAACGAACGGAAGCGCAGGATCGAGGAGTCCATTATGGGCATGGTGGCTCACAATCCTATTTAATGTGGCGCGTCGTACGCCGATCCTTGCCTTTCCGGACCTTCCCACGGTAGGGCTGATGCGAAAATCACTCCGGAACGATTCCGGCAAAGCCTTCCTCGAAGTGTCCGCAGGGGAGTGACGCTCAAAACAAAAAAAAAAAAACAAAAATACGAAGCGAAAGCAAGAATGCGAAGAATATTAAGTCAATTTCTCGAAACTGGCCCCCGGCCCGCCCCTCTAGGCCGGCCCCTCGGTGCGGATGGTTCTAATTTTTGCTACCAAGAAAGGAAAACATTAATTTGCAAGAATGATTAATTCCGTTGAAGGACCCTGCCGCGGGTCGTGCGCCCGGTCAGGGTGTACGGTTTGTTGTTTGATTTGTTCTTGTTGTTTTTGTTGTTGTTTTTTTTCTGCTTCGTATCCCAACGTGACTCGACGTATAATTGATGTGATGCATAATTTATCGTTAAACGCAATCGAAACAAAAAAAAAACACATGGAAGAACTTTACGTGTCTCGGGGAATTAGTGATGAAGTTGAACGAGTTATTGATGACCAAGAGTTTAAACACCTTATAATGCGTAAGTAATATGAGAAATACATATAGAATAAAGCCAGTGAATGATGGCATCTTTCTTTGGCGGTAAACTATTGTATTAACTATTAAGTCAGAATCAATGCTATCGATAAAGCCTTTCAGCATTTAAATGTGAATAGTTCATTTAGGTCTCGGACCATAATTCGTTACTGTAATACTGGTAGCGTTGCCAGACGTCCTGAAAGTTGACCGCAAAAAAACCATCGCAACATCGACAAAAAATGTTCGTCACCTAAAAAAGTCACCTACGGCCAGCGTGCACTGGTTACTTTGGCCGTTTGAATTTCATAATTCGTACCAAAGGTGACCAATTCGAACAAATTTAACTGTTTCTAAAATTTTATGAATTTCCCCATATCGTTTGGATTCTCTCAATAAAATCCGAACAAAACTAAAAATGTCATTTTACTTTGTTGCAGTTTTTTTGCCCTATAGATGATTTCAAGAGCACATTCAGCCAGGTTGATTTGTAGAATAATTACTGTGCAATGAATTTATTGCATGTTTACTGCTCGCCTACACGAACGCAATCCAGTAAAATTCGTTTTGACAGCTTCTATCATTAAATATTCCATTCTGGCACCGAAATGTGCGGTACAAGTCGCTTTGCATGTAGAGAGTTCAAACAGTACAACAAGAATTTCCAAGCAAGGAGCATTTCAATCGTGACATTGTCATTATAGTTGCAGCTGTTCCACACATTCGCCAGCCATTTTTATTCCAGCCACCCTTTTCTGACTCTCAAACACTCCGCTTCCCTTCCAAATCTATCTAAATCGCACTGAACTGGCAGCTGTCTAGTGTGGGAATGCTGCAAAAAGCGCAAACGCTTCCCAACATGAACCCGAACCCCAGTGCACCAATCTGGTATGTTGCTCTGTCTTCATTTCCCTCGCTGTTTTGTTCATCATTTCTCTCAATTCACTGGCTCACTTCACATCACAATCAGCGCTTCGGTCGGTTGCACTTCTTTCACATTCCTTGCCTGCGCCACCACCACCACCACCAGCAACTTCCTTGTCGTGTCATCAACACTAACACCACATCATAATACGCTCGTTTTGTTTCACTTTTAACCATTGTTTCGCTACACTCGGCGTCCACCGTGATTCCAGATGCCGCGATGGCGGCGCACACTCCGAGGCATGCCGTTGATAGTGGTTTTTGCCTTTCCGGCGGAGCGGAGCGCCAATGGCGAGGCAATGGAGCGCGATACCGAGTCTTTCATTTTCCGGTTTCCGGTCTTCCGGTCCACGTGTGTGTGTGTGTATGTCTGAGGCTTCCATTGTTTCGCCCTACACGCGCTGCCGGTCGCTATTCTCGACCGAACAGCGTTTGGTCTGGTGTGTCCTAGCAGTCGCCGCTTTTTTTCTTTTTCTACATTTCCTCGCCATCGCGCACCACAACGCAGCCATTTTCTTATGCCCTAACGCTTGCGGTGGCACCGTTTGACGTCGAACGACACGGTGGTTGGGTGCATTTTTGTCGTCTGACACATCAATTCACTCTTCCGTTCCGCTCCTTCACTCGCTGTATCCGTTATCCTTATTTAGTTCCGAACGCTTCCTGCAATCAAGCCATGCCGTAGGATGGTGCCGTTGTTCCAGAGGCCATTTTAGCGCACCAGCCACAACGACAACGGTGGCAACAAAGCTGCTGATAATGCAGATTTGAGCTGCGTTAATGCCACGTCGGGGGAATTGCGATGGATGGTCGAATGCCAATGATAAAATGTGTTGTTTTTTTCCTCAGCATGAGAACGGCACCATTTTGCATCTTCCACCAGGAACCAGGCACTGAATGATTTCCAACGAAACGATCGATAACGTCCAATCGCGGTGGGGGAAGAATGATTCAAAACAACAAACACGATGGAACTCAATTATTTCCCGAATTCCTAATCGATTCTCCCCATTCTTCCTTTCAGCCATTCAGCATTATCGTCCAGCATTTCCTTCCATTCAGCATTATCGTCGCTAACCTGTGGCTGCGTGCCAGTGGCCTGTGTTGCCCGAACTTGGCCATCAAAGCAACGGACGAATAATTACGAGCCGCTTGAGCAAGATCCTTGTGGATCGATCGAACGGAGTGGGAGTGATGGTGTTGGAATTTTCAAATTATGCTTTCCACCCTCAGAGCGATACCGAAAGCAAAAAAAAAAACAGGCAGCGCTCCTTAAACTGACCGAGGTTAATAAGGTGTTCGGGCTACCACTGCTGGGGGGGGTCATTTTCACAATTTCTTTCGCGACAGCTATGGAATGGACTTGACCCCGGTCGGCCGACAAAAGCGAACCGAATTAGTGCCAGCCAAAATGAACTGGAGCACGGTGGATGACGCTTCGCGATTGAAGTGAAAATGAAAAGAACGTTCAAGCGAAAAGCGAGAAGCGAGAAGATCCTTTTTGCGACCCCGGCACAACGCCACAACGGACTAACGATAATTTGACAGCTGCCCGAAACCGTTCTAAGTGGTTGGCTTAATTCTGTTTTCGTAGCACCAACCGCAGCGACGATTCGAAAATAAAAAAGAAACGCAACAAAAAAAAAGAAAAGAAACAGGATCCGACCGACATCCTTAATGAATAGGTTTAAACGAAGTGAGGTGTAGAGAGAGAGCGAGGGAGAGAGTCAGAGACAGGTTCAACAAGTTTCGTCGGTCGCCAGATGCTCGGTTTCTTTTTTTTGTGTCCCATAAATCGCGCCATGGTGTGCGCGCTCTCTCTCTCTATGGTCCCTCCCTGAATAGCGCACCTGGGGCCAATGCTTTCCCAAGTGCTTAAGCAGATCGAATTCTTTGCTTTAAACATTTTGCTCTTTTTCTCTCTTTCTCTCTACAAAGTGAAGCTTGATCGGAGGAAGAAAGTTGAGAAAAAAAAATCGATGAAAAAAAAATCACGAAAAGAAATCGCGCTCCGCGAGGCAAATGGCCAGAAGGACCAGAGCCCAGCTAAGACCCCGCAGAAGACGATCAGCTACTTTCCACAATATCCCATAATATCGTCTCGAGCGGATAAGCCGGTGTTACTTTTCCCGCGAAACAAAAACCAAAGAAACTTACTTGCGGCCCATCGCCCTCCGTTGTATTGCGCAGCAGCTGAAGACTGAGAACTGTCCATTCGAGCGAAACTGCTCTGCTACTGCTACGAACAGACAAGCTTCATGCGGAATAGCTTCATCCTCGAGGGCACCACGAGGAGCCGGCCAACTCGGGGTTGTTACATCGATGCGATTCGATATGCTTATAGCGTTCTCCACCTCCACGCAACATGCTCCGGGGGCGGGGGGTTAGGGTGGTTGTGGGACAGCATAATCGTAAAAGGATTCATTTCACTTTCACTCGTTCCTATGTCAATGTGGCTCTATTCGAAATCGAATACAGAACCCACGCTACTCCCGCCCCCCTGGGGGGAAGTAGGTGAATACGTTATCGAAAAATATTTGTTGTTTGGTTGGTTCCCCCAGAGGGAGGTCCCCCAGAGGGAGGACCCAAGGGTCTGAGGTACGCTTGCCGAGGGTTCTGAAATTGTGTTGCGAAAGGTTCCGATCGCTAAACATCACTTTATGTTGTTGGACGAACCGCACATTCGTTCTCGTTATGCCTTGGCGGCGCACATATTGAACCGCCATTTACATACGAGGCCCTACCTTTCCTCCATTGAATCCCCGGGATAGGGTTGCGCCCGATCAGACCCGGATACCCTAAGGAGTGTAGTACCACGAAGTGAATCGAAATGGATGGAAATAGTCTCCGAGGAGGGGGAGAGGAAGAACGAAACCGTTGAAAGGACCGTTTCGCTGGAGCATAAAAATGTTCAATCTCCTCCATCGCACCACAATCATTTCGAGGAGGGAAGGGGGATGTCTATCAACCGCCAAAGCGTGCGGCCAAGCAAATCACTCCTCGTACATCACGCGTCCTCGATTCCGATTCGATCAAATCGAAGCATCTTCATTCGTAACACTGTTCACTCCGGAACTGCACTTGAACGGTGGCAGTCTAGTAGGTTGGAGTCGGCCGGGGTGAAGAAAGACTCCGCTCTGTGTCCTCCTCCTGATGCCTCAACGCACGCAACGCTTACCAACGCTCCCCAATCGAATCTAATTTATGAGATGCACGTTGGGAGTGACAAACGCAGACGCAGATATACAACGCTCGTGGCGTGGTGTGGCGTGGCTCGTTCGAGCTACACCAGTCTTGGCATACGATGGCGCCAAACCGGGGTCTGCCACCCTGTCTCTGGTGTCCCATCTGTGGGCCTTCCATCTGTGGGTATCGATTTCGGGATGTCTCGAGGGTGTAAATTATTCATTCGCTCATAACTTCCACCCATCCATTTAGCACTCCATTAGCATAGAAAGCGTGCAAATTGGAAAACACAATCCCAAGCAGCATCAGGACACACAGACAGACACATCGTCAGCTCGTGTTTGGTGCGCTCTAAGTAACGAGAGGACGCAAAGAAGCGTTTCTCGCTCGTCGATTTCCATTATTCAAAGTTTGAATAATTTGATGTGATAAATGGATAACCGTTTTAACATTCAGCATCATCATTTCAACGAAAGGCATACATTCGATTCTTTGCTGGTATGTTCTTATTAGGATTGAAAGATGAAAAAGACAACCTAGCGGATATCTTTATGCTACGAGCAGTAAAAAGGTGAGGATAGAAATTTCCGTAAACTTCGAGTCTCACTTCCAACGCATTCCTAACACAAACAAACGGTCATCGTGGCCGAGTAGAACTGTTGCATTCAGCTTTTTGAACGATGCTGTTTGCGGACAGTTTAAGGCATTTCCGTGGGCAAAAGCCTCACTTCTGCGGTGGATAAGGGGAAGCATCCTGTAACCGTTTCTATTTCCATTTTCCAAGTCGTCCGAACTTTCTGCCTCTGTGTCTGGAGAGTAATGGCTGCTCCGTGCTCCCGGGAGTGCTTTTGTGTCACCGAAATCACTGTCTGGGGTTGCATCAGGCTGCATACACTGGCACTATAGAGGCCATCGCTGTCGGCCAGAAAAGTACCAGAGACCAAAAGCTGCGCCAGAATGACGGACGGACTCTGACAGGAAATTGTTTTGGTAAACATCAGACAACCGTTCCCCACTACCCTGCCGCATGCCGTTTCCGGGTGACGGAAGTTTGAACCGGCTATTCCAGCATCCAGTGCCTTCCAGGTTGCAGCGGGAGTGGACATGGGAACTTTCCGTTCTTTGGCGTAAAAGCAAATGGCACAAAGAAAAAAAGAACCCCCCCGGTGGAAATGTTGCAAATCTCTGTTGCACCTTTTTAACGCAACCGTAACGACCTTTGGCCGTGCGCCACCAGAGTTGAAGTTTGAAGACGGTGCAAACGCGCTCAACGAGCGAATGAGAAATGGGATTTTCGCGCGCGCTCGCGCGAGTCCGAGATTGAATTGCTGGGAAGCAGCATTTCTTTTGAATTATGCTGATGTTTCTTCATTCCTTTTTCGGGATTTTCCTTTTTTTCTGTTGAATCTCCCGTGAAGTGTTCATTCCGAAAGGTGCAAGGTGGATGAGTGTGTTTGCGAGTTTCCGGCGATTAAGTTGGGCTTTTTCGTAATAAACTCACCACCCCGGACCAGATCAGAGCTGCATTTACGGTTTTTTTTTTTGTTATCTTTCATCCATTTCCATTCATTCTCTTTTTCAACTGTTTGCTGGCAACTTTGGAGAGCCGAAACGAGGGCACAATAAGAGTGTTGAGTGGGTTCGGGATAGTTTTTCAATTATTTGGCCCCGGGAACTTTCGCTTAATTGAAATGGAATTCTGTAGATTGTTTCATTCACATTGCGCACTCTAACGCAATCCACGAATCGAGGAAGAGCATCATCGTGGCTGGAGAGTTGCTTGCGGTACCGAACCAACTTGACCTTCGATGTCCCATGCCCTAGAAGGCACCACATAGACCACGGGACACCGGGCAGCCCACCCCCAAACGGGGTGGTTCTTTAATATCTCGGGCTCATCTTTAATGCTTGCGATAATCCGCATCCGTTGACCCGCACCCCCACCGCCCGGAGGGTTGTTGGAGCCCGGACTAGTTCGGTAGGCTCGGTAGGTAGTGGCCATTACAGCCCCTAAACATTGAGCCCGGGAGTGTGAGCCGGTGTACATCAATAAGGAAGATGAGGATGATGATCCAGCCATTTTGACCATTTTCCGACCGCTGGTGCTACCGGCGATGGAGGCGCATGGTACCTCGGGTTGTTCGTGGAAAGAGGGAGGAAGGGGGAACACCTCCGCACAAACCCGGGGCCCCGGGAGTTTTCTAACCCAGCAAAAGCGGCAGGCTAATTAATGCCGGTGCCCGTACATGGATTTAATTAACATCGAAACTCACTCCTCCAGGCACCATTACGGTGGCTGGGACGAATGATGGCCCCGGGGGGCGGCTGCATGGGGTGGTGGTGGGTGGCGTGGGCTCGAGTGGCCGTGGCAGTCAGTAGCAGCGAAAACCGATATTATCCAGTGCGAAATAAAATATTCACCAACTGCTGCTGCTGCTGTTGCTGCCGCTCGTGAGTTTGTTGCGGTTCTGTGTCCCGGCCGGATTAGGATGAGGCATCCTCTTCCATCCAACCACCCAACCAGCACTGTTCTCCACTGCGACGATCAGCACCATCATCAGCATCATCATCATCATGTGCCACATACGCCTGTGTGTGTGTGCGTGTTCAGGCGATTTTACATTCGCCAGCGGGAGGTAATCTGGAAATTTTTGCCAGATGCTGTGGTACACTTCACTTCAAAACCGACCTCCAACAGCACCGTGTACAGTGCCGTGTACGCCTTAGGCCACCATCACACACACACACACATACACACACTGGCACTCTTTGGTAACAACTCTCGACAATCAACCAGTTGCTGCTGTTGCTGCTGTTGCTGCTGCTGATGATTTTACTTTTCTCATCCAGAATTCCTTCTTCTCCTTCAGCCTTCAGGCTGGAGAAAGTATTTCAAATCGCATCCGCAACAGCAAACATAAATTATGTGGCTCCCCTTTTCCTCTGCTTGCTTCTTTTGTTTTTCCTCCTCGCTTCTCTTCGCTTCTCCCCACTGGATGCTTTATTTCTTAGTTCCTTCTCTATCTTCCTTCTTCGCGAGAAGATAACTTTCTGTTCCCGAACAAGAGATGGCGCGAGGGCGCCCTGAAATACGGGAAACCATTTGTTGGCGTCCTTCGTTCGAAGTACCGCGACTCATACACACCAGGTGAGCATTTGCACCGTTGTTGTCTTCTTCTGCCACAAACCTGTTCATCAGCACAACGCAACGCAACCGAGCGCCAGACCAGACTCTCGGAAGCCCGATGGCTGCTCATGGCTAATGGTACTTCGCGTGCTGTGCTCATTGAACCTGCCTGTCCGTGTGTTCGTGTGTCTTCGTCGCTTTCAGTTCACTGGCACACTATGCTGCTCGTGTGCTTTTCAATTTCGCTTTGTCCTGGCGTGTGGCATCGTAGCGAGCCTCCTTTGCGGTGGCACCAAGCGGGTGGCAATAGTTCGCAAGGTTAGCGTGGCACAAGCTGGCAGAAGTACAAGAACCACATGGCCAGTAGCAGGCCGTCTTCTGGAAAGGAAGATGCAGCTACCAGCAGATGCCACAAGATGGCGCTAAATCCGTGTGAAAGGCACAAAAAAAGAATTCATATTCTCAACCGAAGAGAACCGTCTTGTTACGGAGCCTTTCAAGTGACAATAGGGGACTTTTGCTAAGGATTTGCTGCTCCAACACACACACACACACACACACGTACGCGCGTTTTGCAGTTCGCTGAGCTTAGCGCTGAAGCGTGCTGCAGCTCGCGAGACTTCCGTCGATGCAAAAGGGGGGAAAAGAATCATTTAAAGGCGTATGCTCGCGTCGCGCTATTCCTTGGCACTTTCACACCATACTTCATGCTTCCTTATTTCCCTTTTCAAAAGCCTGCCTCCCGTGCTCTTCTTCCGCTGCTCATCCACGTACCATCCACGTTCCACCACGAGACGGCCATTCACACGCTCCACAGCACACTTTGTTTCTCACGCGAACTCTCTCACTCACTCACTCCGCGTAGCGTGCCCGCAGTCGTAGGTAGGCGACGATGCAACAGTTACCGCTCCCTCGCCGTACGGTTGTCACACTTCACTGCGCACCACCACCACCACCGCCACCACCACCACCACCTGTCGCCACCGCGAAGACATCAAACGAAAGGTGAAGGCGAAGGCTGAGAGATCTGGAATGGGTCCCGACTCGGAGGAAGGAAGGAAGAAAAAACACCGGAATAAAACACAGACAGGCCGAGGCCGAGACCGGAAAGAATGGCAAAATGGCACGCAGCGTAAAGTTAACTTTACAACGGCGTAGCAACACTCCCATGCTGTTGCTGCTGCTGTTGCTGTTGGTGCTGTTGGTGCTACTACTGCTGCGCTAGTACGGATGATCATCGCCACATCGCGATCCGCGATTAGGAAAAGTGAAATATGTATTGAATTGAAGCGTTTGACCAAGCTTCGGCCTTGTGGACCCAAGTGATGGTGGAGGCGAGCGGAGTGGAATTGACTGGCATTTGTTATTCGCCGAGGGATGAAAATTAATATCGACCATAAAACGATGAGTTTTATGGCATCGGCATTGGCGATGGCGATTCTCGCGTTTCATGCGCACCGTTCCAGCCAGCCCCCACTCTCTTCCTCTCAATTTTGACCACATTTTATACTCCAACTTTTGCGTTTCATCGGTGGAAAGGAAAGGTGTTTTTTTTCTTCTTCAAGCCGGTCAGAAAGCGATAAGCTAAATTGATAGCATAGCGTACTTTATGAAGAAATTGTCTTTTCCATCCCGAGAGAGAGAGAAATTATGAGGTTTTTTTGGCGGTTGATGCGTATCGGTTTTATGCTCTCTTGCTGTTAGTTTGTTGATCTCGTTTACGTACATTGTACAAAAACCAAATGGAACGGTCTCTGTAAGTGGTGCAGACAACAGACAAGCTTCGTTAGTTTCCTTTTTCCAATTCTAACTCCAACCCACGATTCAACTAGTTACTAGCCCCAATGTTCTATTTTGCAAATTCCCAACAACTAATGATATGTCTGCAAACAGGAAGGAGGAGACCTGGGTCCCAAAGTCAACGGGTAGATTCCACTACAGAGCATCGGACAACCCCAGAACGCCGGGCACGTCCCGACTTGAGCCATATTTTAATGCATTTTTAATGAAAATTGATCCCGTTCGTTACACTGACTAGTGGTAGCAGCTCCTATCCTGTGGCCGTGGGCGCGTGTGTGTTTCTGGTCGGTTGTTCGGATCGGTCGGATGCTACTGGACACACACGCGGGGCTCAGCACGGGGCTTCCAACGGGTGATGCCAGCCGGAGAAGCAGCAGATCCGAGATGTGTTTGCACTTCCGTCGGTTGTTCACTTCTCGTCGTCTCGTCACCACACGGACACCGCTCGAAACTGCCGAACCCACTTTTCCATTCCTCGCACACAGACACACACACACACACACGCGTATAGACACTAGGTGGAACACCCGCGTTGCTCGTAGGCACACAATAATATTTTGCAATTTTCCTCCCTTTTTTTCTTTTTTGCTTTATAATTTGTATAAACTTTTTCCTTCTCTCTTTTTTCTTCTCTTTTTCTCTCTACCTCTCTTTCTCTCTGCCTCTCTCTCGTCACCTTGCGCACGATTTAACGAAACCAATGAGCTATGGCCGAAACACTTGCCAGCTTCCAGCCACCCAACATTGGCGATAAATCACGACGAACTTTTCCAATGGCTTGGTGTGCAAATTTTAAAACAAACTGTTGGCCCCCCCTCCCGTTTTTCGGCTTTTCTTCTGCTCACTACCCTCACTTGTTTTGGCCGTTGGCCTACAAACCGCGCGGCGCACTTATTCCTTGCCAGGCCAGGCACAACTGGGCTACCTTCGTTTCACTCCCGGATTACACACACGCACACTGCACGGGCACACGCACTAGCACATTAATCACGGAGGAGGATGCTGCGGAGCACTGTACTGTACTGTGCACACACACACACACACACGCACACACACACACACCTGGGGGCGTGGAGCTGCACTTGCAGTTGATGTGAGGCGTTGCGTATGCAAAGATTAATCAAAAATTACCGAAATGCGTTTCGGAATGCAGCTTCCAACGGTGCTCCATTGTGAAGCCCTTTCGAAACGAGTTTTAATATGGCCTAAGAACACAATTCAATGCAACGAAACACAAAGAAACGAAACAAAATCGATCCTTCTTCCTGAACGAAAGCGAATAAAATGAAGAAAAACTATTAACTAAAAACCAATTTCACCAAAACCGACTTCGAACACGTGCGAACACAGTGAACGGTTCCATCACGTTTCGATCCGACGATGTGCCCGGGATATGGTTTGATGGCACATGTTTAGATAACTTTTTGGGGTGAATAACTGAATAACCAGCTCTCGGAACACAGCACATTGGGCCTGGGCGGAGGAGCACCACATAGGAGTCACACACATCCACATCCACATCCAGAATCACTGTGATCCCGTCTCCCGTTGGCTACCTGCGCTCCACATTTGGCTTCGGCGAGCTCCCAGTCCCCAGGGCCTCGGGAAGCTGCAGCCCAAGATAATCCGTTTCCGGGGATGGATAGGTGTGTGTAGCGAGACCCTCGAGAAGTCCTGGGGATTCTGTGCGCTCGCTAGCAGTCCTTGGTGTTCCGTTTTTTGATTTTTCTGGATTTCGGATTTCTTATTTCTTTCGTTTGCTGGCTTTGCCGAGGTCTAGAACTGGGACCTTACTGGGAGCTTATTGCTCTGAGAAAACGGTGAAATAAAACGTCTGCAAAGAGTTAACCAAGGAGGGCTCAAGGGATCCGTACACCGTACGAACACGCACGAACACGCACGCACGCACGCACAGCAAAGGGGTCTGCAGGCCAGCAGAGCTCTGCTGGTGGAGCCGTATAGCGGTAGCGCTTTTGGGAAACGGTAGCGCCAAGCAGGCAGCACTCGCACTTAGTGACGATGGACCCACCACGGACGGCACCGCACGATTGTTCGCCTATTCACCACTGAATCAACAGCCGTTGTGGTGAGTATGCGCCGCCGGCGGATATCAAATGCTCGCCAGCATGCGGTAGGAGATACTGCCCCCTCTCGCCTCCAAATGGCAAGCAAGAGAGCAGAAGAGAGAGAGAAAGAGACTGAGAGAGACCGAGAGAGAGGCACCCAGAGAGCGGCCTACTCTGCTCCAGTACATTTTTTGGAAACGTTAAACACAAACGTGCTGTATGTTTGTGGATTGCAGAGATGAATTCGAAATATGATATCCATTTTAAAGCATAAAATCATCATGTTATAAATATCTGCCAACCAGTACAATGGTTGGAATGGCCTCCACACCTGAGGTCCGATTGGCGGGAAAACGAACGAGACGAGCACCGGTGGGGACTCATCCTGGCATGCTTCTTTTCCGAGCGGCCACTCTCTCGCCTGCTGAGGGTCTCACTCTCAGGCTCGCTGCACGCGCTCGCTTTCCTAATTAATCGCTTTCCGATCGAAGTCGGCCAGCTCAGAGGCCTCGACTCGCGAATAGACATCGCTTTTCCACCTGGGAAATGCGAACAGTATGCGACCTCGTTCCGTGGATGCTGTAGACCATTGGCATCAGTAGCAGCAACAGCATTATCAGTTCCTTGCAAAACACGGCCACTGCTCCGTGCACCCTCATCAAGGTGCCAATGGTGAGTGTTGGGCCGAGCAGAAACGTCATCATCCGTTCGGTGCACAGCGCTTCGGCCGCTCTGCCGTTTGGACCGGACAGCGAAGGTCAATTCGGTAGTTTTCGCTAGCAGACAGGCTGGCTGACTGGCTGAGGCCCGGTCCAGCATCCGGCCGAGCATTTGCGGTCGCTCACATGCGCTCACTTTAAGCTAATGAAGGTTCTGGCCGGCTGCTAGTGGCTGCAGCTATTGACCCAATAATGGTCCCAGACGGAATGACGCGAACCTCGAATCCAAAGCGAGCACAAAGAGGCCAGGACAGCCGGATGGTGTAGTAGACACCATCACCATCACGGCCCGAATCGGCCATAACCCAACGAAAACTCGAATTACCTTTTTTTGGGGGGGGGGGGGGGGGGGTGGGAGGAGGGGTTGGAGGGCAGCGAGCAAAAATGGTGCCCAAGAAGAATGCCAAACTAATTGCGATAATTATTTTTTACTGCCCGGTCCCGGGGGTACCGGGGACTGCCAGATCGATGTAATGTCTTTCTCTCACTCTCCTCTCTCTCTCCTCTCTCTCTCTCTCTCTCTCTCTCTTCTCTCTCTCTCACCCTTTGTAACATCGTGGGCTGGCGTAATGGATTTGGAACCCGCGTGCGATTTAGAATTGCGCCACGGACCGCCACGGGCGGGGATGGCGATTAACGAGCAGCATAAATGATGCAAGGAATAGAAGCTCCAGCATACGAACACGCGTCTGCTAAGCCAATTCCCGGCCGTTTTCTTTGGTCCCGCCCGCCCCCAACCCCAGGGGCAATTCCTTTGGCGTTAATTTGTTTGCATTACCATCCGGATGATTGACTTTGGCACAACAACACATTCTTGCTTGCTTACCCTTTTCTCCCCGGGCCGCAATAAAGCTTAACGAACGGAGCAAATCGATCAGCAACAACGGCGACGACGTAATTGAATAGAATTGTCGTTGCGTTGTTTCGAGCAAACAGAGGAACAAACGGCAAACATCCTTTATCCGGGGGAAGCCCCTTTCGTGGCGTTCCTCTTTCCCCGGAGCGGGGCCAAATCCGAAGTGCATGACGCGCTCCGTCGAGCACGACGATGACGACAACGACGACGAGTCGTAAGGGGTGTAAGCATAGCGAATACCTTAATCATAACAATTCAAATACAACAAATCTAATCATCCAACACCTTCGTCCCGATCGAAGCACCTTCCACGGCTATCCCTCCCATCGACCTTTCGCTCTGTTTGCTGGGAATGTTGTTGCCGTTGCCATGGCTTCACTTTTGTAATTTTGTAAAAAGGTTTACCAACGGAATTTTGATTGCATTTGCTGATGCCATCCGGGAGCGTGAGCCAGTAATTGTGTTTTTTTGTTGCTTACTTTTCCCCCACTCGCCGCCATTGGTTTGTAAACGCGAAAACGGTCACGTTCGGGTGGTAAGTGAGTTGGCCCGGGGGTTGGCTTTCCCTTTTTACTGCCATGCACTGAGGACTGGTGAGAGGTTATGTGAGGTTGCAGCACGTGCACGTTTCGTCCATTCGTTGGTAGCCGTGGTGTGGCGATTAGCGTTCCTATCGTCTCACACACGACACTGGCGCCAGGGCCAGTATGCTTGGCACATACCCAAGACCAATCGTGCTACCTGCATCAATCGAGCGACCGTCCGATCACTTCCGATGTTGACCATTATGGCGAAAAGCATCATGGCCGTCGAATGGCGTATGGAGGATGCCTCAGAACCGCTCAGGGTCCCTCTAATCGTTGAAGGTGTGAAGTGTATGAGTGGACACGGCACGGAACGGAAAACACTCCATCGATACGGTGACCGAGCGGTGGCCGAGGCTGGGGAGGGGGGAAACTTCAATCACTTAAGAGCTTTCCCTCAGTCATTATGCCTAAGCAAACAAGCAAACCGTTTTCGAGGAGAGCAAACAAAGTGCCCTGTCCTGTTCGTCGTATGTCGTGTGTGTGTGTGTGTGGAGATGGGCCTACAACACGTGTGGCGATCGCTTTGATGTGCTTCGACATCCGCAGTGTCCCGATGCCGAAGGAACTACTAGCATCTTGCGCCAACATTGCTCTCTCTCTCTCTCTCCTTCACCGGCCCTTCCCTCCTGGGCTGGTCGATGCAACGTTCTCGAAGAGAGGAAAACCCATTAGGAGGGAGCATCTTACGACAAGATGCGACTAATTTCTTGGCTCCCGTTCCATCTTCTCGAGTGTCTTGCCGTGCTCTAGATAGTGAGATAGTAAAAGCGCGCAAAAGAGAGAGAGAGAGAGAGAGAGAGAGAGAGAGAGAGAGAGAGAGAGAGCAAGAGCATAGGAGAGCATACATCTTAATCAGATACCCTGGGACTGCGACGGTGCGAGAGAGAAAGCAAGAACGCGATGTGGTGTCGCACTACCACCATCATCTCGAGCTACCTACTTCCTAATTGCCCCAACCCAACTCATTACCTCGTTCCGAGCAAACCGGCCATCTAGCCAGCTCCTTCAGAGGCCTCTGGTAAACATCGTGCCATGATGCCAGTGGAGTGAAGTGTGCCGGCTGGTGCCGGCTTGGAAGGAAGGTGCTAAGTAGCAGCAGCGTAATTACATCGACTTCTTGGTAACGCTCGGTTTGCTTACTTCGCCCAGTACAGCAGGATAGAGCGCAGCGAGGGGGTGGTTTAGAGGAAAAGAAAGTAACTTTCCCGTCCGCGTGTTCGCGGATCCTCGCTCCCTCCTCGCTGCTGGCATGCAACAAGTTCCTCGTAGCTCCAAACCAAACAGCTGCTGCCACTTGGATTGCAAGTAGCTTGTGCGGTGCACTAGACGATGCCTGATGCCTCTATTATCTCGGTGTTGGCGGAAGTCTGAATTCGGTAGTTATAGTAGTTACTACCGGACCACTTGAATGGTAATGTTCGCTCTCTTTGGTGTACATCTCAAGACGAAGGCGCAGATTAGGCGTGGCGGCAGGGTGAATGGTCATCGCATTCGCAGCATTGTAATAAAACTCATTACACTAACGAGAAGTTAGACAACAGAATGGCAACAATCGAATGGTCTGTGAAGGTCATGGGTCTGTGGTGTTTAAACTTTTCAACTTCAACAACAACCCTAGCACCTAGCACCAACCTTGTTTGCTAAAGCCAATCGGAAAGCCCTTTGCTGCCCTTGCACCCCTCAGGATCGCCACTGGCGTCGCGCTAGGTCAATTCTTTTGATAAAGTTAACTTGATGTTCGTTTCCCCTTCGTCTGCCGGGGTTGGTTTTTGTCCAGCCAGCTTTGCCAGCCCACAGCTTTTCCAAGACTTTGACTTCGTAAAGTAGCCGTTCTTCTCGGCCGGACTCGCCCCCTCGGACTGGTTGGCTGGTTGTTGTTTAATGTTTTTAATCCCTCTTCTTCGTTCGCAGCAGCGCCAGACGACGTCCATTCTCACCTGTTGAGGGGGTGGTTTTGAGCCAAAGGCAAATGATGGTCCGGGCGATGGGCGCCTAAGTCTCGCACCGGAAAGGGTGAGGTCTTTTACCGCAGCTAAACAATGGGGTGATGGGAGCAGTCTCTTCGTTTAACATTTTCGAAGCACAAAGAATAACAGGACCCACCAAGATTCCGGCCAGGCTCATGATATACGCTGTTCGACAATGGATCGATGATGGAGAGTCGGTTAATGAAGGTAGCTTACAGTATATCCCAGGTAATGCAACTCAAAAAGTGTTGTAGCGTTTTTAGGTCATCTGAGTTCTAAAGCTTATATTCATGAGACTCGATAAGAACACGAAAGGTCCCCGTTTTCGCCCCAAACATGGCGTCAGTTACTCTGACATCAACAGGTCGGATGAATGTGAACAGATAAATGCTTCGTTACTTTCACGCGCCACGCCTAACGATTCCAGCATCTACCTCAAGCATCTAGTGAGGACTCGGGACTCGGGACTACAAAATGGAAGCGATATGGTTCCGATACGTCCGGTATTACTACGCTGCTAGTGCAAGCGTTACACGTGCACTGGGGCATGAACGCCATTAGTTTGTTCAATCGATTGCACGAACGGAACGGAGTACGGGAATCATTGATCGCATCGTTAACGCGGGATGTCTGCATCGGGCGCTGACGTAAATTCCGCTTTTCCTCTGCTCCTCCCTCCGATGTCGGTCCCTTTTTGCATTTCAATCCTTCCCGCGTGTTCCTCCGGATAATGCTGCGTGGTACTTGCGGGTAGAATCATGCACGACGTCGAAGGCGTGTTCATGGAGTGTCCTTGTGGCGTACGCTGCAGACGCGTTCGCCTTGTATGAGCTGTCTCGTAGCATAAATTTAATCGTAACTATGCCGCGTCGTATACGCTCGCTGATACCACCCATCAACCACCATTCGCTGGCTTCGTCATCAAGCATCATCATCAGCATGCCAGCTCACTTCATTCGGGTTCGCGAGCCTCAGCAGCGCAGTAAATGATGAAATGAATCGTGCCAGCATTCCTTCCATCCTTGGAGTGTTTTCCTCTCGTCGCCTCGCTTTCTGCCTCTCTCCCTTACTGATAAGAGAGTATCTTTTGGGAAGGGAAAAAGGAGAGAACTACCAGCGATTCCGTGCAGCTGCCTGTAGAAGCTTCGAAGGCGAAACACGCGCGCCACAATTCCAATGCCTGCTGAAATGATAAATATCGATTTTCCCTGATTCAATGCTGTTGCTCGCGAGGGGCAGGAGGAAGGGTGCGGGGATGTCTCCTGCTTTTTTCGTTTTCATTCGTTTTCCCTCCTGGATACTCCGCAGCATCCTGTGGCAGCATAATTCAATGGTGTTTCCTGTGGTGTTTCCTCCTTCCAGGCACACGTGCCGTAAATGATCTGCTCTGCCTGTCTTGACGATGATGGTATTCCAGCGGCTCCATCATCATCATCATCGTCATCATTGCCCTTACTACATAATGCTCCGCTGGCAAGCTTAGCGTGTCACGCGGTGGAGTTACATTATCAGCTGTTCAGTGAGATGGAAAACGGCAAACTTGGGCTCCCCAGGACCAGGCACCACGGAGGCGAACTTTAAATCGATCTCTGCGCGCCAACCCCGGCAGTGCGGTTGTGGTGTATCGCATCACGAGGTTGGTTCTGGTTGACTCTCGACTCTGCCTTGCGTTCGGCTGTGCGGCGGCCTGACTTTGCCCTGCGGTTTTCATTATTCATGTTGAAAATTGCACAAAAGCCATGACATGATTATTTAACTAATGTCGTACCAGAGCCACCCCCCGGTGTGCTCCTCGGCCCGGTAGCAATCATCATGCAACCGGTATGTGATCACGTGTCCCGTCCGTTCTGGTGAGCTTTAAATGTGGCGAAAGCGAAGGCAACTCAGGGCCGCAGTAGTAGGGTTCTCTGAAGGGCAAAAAACCATAAAATGAAACGTCTTCTACGGTTAAATGTTGCGACGACGGAAACCCTGCGGTATGTGCTGACTAGCCAGAATCCGGCGGCGACGGTTGGCCCGGCTGTCGGCAGGTTATTCGCCAACAACCGAAAGCGGAGCAAACAAATCAAGAGCGAAACGAACGAAACGAGCCAAGACCCTAACGAGGTCGTTTTCGGTTTGCTGGCTTGATAGGGAACTCCGTCAACAGCGCTGAAGCGATTGAATAAGCGGATGCTCGGCTTGTGCTGCTACACACCACGTGCTTGCCAGCAGCAGCGTCTCCGCTTAAGCTTGATGATTATTTTCTCCTCAATTATTCATCCTCGGCACGAAAGGCCGCTGCCATGATTTTCAGCACGCCTCGTGCGGAAGGAGGGGACAGGTTTCATGGCTTTCCGGTGCCGAAAAATAAAAGTGTCAGGGTTTTTGGGACGCTTATTTCGGCAACCAGTGCCACGTATACTTTGCGACAAAGTCGTTCGATTGAATCGAATGGCTTTTGACCAAAACGTGTTTGCTACGAACGTTGGGAAATATAAGGAAATGAGAGACAAACACACGGGGAGTTAAATACTAAAATAGATGTTTTAATTAATTTATCGCCAGACAGATACGCTCTTTATACAAAAAGGGATGAAGCAACTCCAGGTGCCTAATATCGGTATTTGGTGGAGTAGTCCTTCGGTGAAACGACCAGACCGCGGCCCTTGCGAGCCCCTCGGTACACCGTTTCCACGATGTCGATCATCTCCTGCTTGTCCTCGAGTGGCCAGTTGATTTTGTTGTTATTTCCGGTGCCCAAATCGATCATGATGTGCTTGTTCCGGAAGAAGAACATGACCGTGCAGGGATCGTACAGTTCGTACATCTTGTTGAAGTCCGGAACCGCCGTGATATCGACCAGATAGATGACGGCAAAGTTCTTCACCTTCTCCGCGATGTTGTACAGCACCTCGTCCATTTTCATGCATGTCGGGTCCCAATCGTGGCCGAAACGGATTACCTGCAAAGAAAGTATCCGGGTTAGCCGGAACTCGCACGACGGATTTTCCGGAAATAGCGCTTACCACCACACGATCCTCCTCGGAAAGAATGGCCTGGTCCACCTGCCAGCCGTTGTGTAAATGAGCCAACATATACGACATGTTGCAGCCGAGTTTTATGCACTTTTTAAAGCAATAAATTTAAGAAATTTTAAGAAACTAATTTTTTGGTAAAACGATTTTGTTTACAAAATTTCGCGGCTCGATTTTTGCTGCAGCGGCTCGATTTTTGCTGCAGCGGCTGCTCGAAATAACGGCAAATGCCATTATTTCGAGCACAACAAACCAGGCCGCTCGAAAAACTGCTCGAAATAAAGAGACTTTTCGGAAATAACGCCCTCTATCGAGCACTAGCAGCTCGGTTTGAATAAACCGTTACTTTTGTAAATCCCAGAAAAATAAGGAATTATCAAAGTTTCCTGCACTGCAAATAATGAAAAATCATATTTTATAACTGGTACTTCGAGGAATATTTGCCAACAAATACAGCCATATGGTATGGGAAGGGATGTTTTCGAGAATGAACTCTTCAAAGTAGCGAAAGATTTATGAAGCTCAAAAATCGGTATCTTTGTCGGTTCTTTTACTCCAAAACTCCAAATTAATTAGATAAAATACGCAACCTCTCCTGAGTTCTAACGCACATTGTGATATATCTTCAATCCTCTTAGCCCACCAGTAATGTAACACGGAGAAGTAAGTTATTTTTCGGATTTTTATATTTATTTCAATATAAAACATTCTATCAACTATTAAATTAAAACGATATTTACAATTGCATGTTTCGTGTATGTGTGAATAGTGTGACCGATGGTGTATGCGGGCATTCGTTAACCGCCGCCGTCTCTGGCACGAACCATGTTGAGTGTGTTCGCAGCAGCTTTTATTTTTGGATTTTCCTTCATTTTCTCCGAATTTCGACCAAAAAGCAGTGAATGTGGATGACATGAAATGATACAGTTCAAAGA
Organism: Anopheles darlingi; assembly: GCF_943734745.1. Taxonomy (NCBI): domain Eukaryota; kingdom Metazoa; phylum Arthropoda; class Insecta; order Diptera; family Culicidae; genus Anopheles; species Anopheles darlingi. Next base: position 70,063,600 of record NC_064874.1, read on the forward strand.
ACGCGAGCAAAAGCTTCTGCCGGTTCCTCATGTGGTATTCGAATTAAGCTAAACCAACAAACTGTGAAGGTGAACCAACCGCCGTTCCGTGGCAAGTGGCCACTACCGAGCATTCTACGCGAGTCAATGGTTTCCCCCATTCCTAGCTCTTAAAGCATGATTCGAACATAAAGGGAATAAACCATCTCATGAAATTGTGTCAAGCCAAGCAGGAGAGGGGCCGACGTCTCACAGGCGCACGGACAGCTGCAGACACATTCCACGTGCAGTACACATTCCACAAACCCTCCTGGGCGGCAGAATGGGTGCACACTCGGTACTCACACACCCGGAATGCTATGCGGTGTTACTCTGCAATCATGACCCCTCATTAATGGCGATGATTTCCCAACCACCGATACACCGATCGGCAACGTCACACACCACAGAGTGGATTGTGCAAAATGTCTTCCATGACCGATCCGATCCGATCGCGCGAGCGCAAGATATCCTTTAACATCCATAAATCCGCCTTTTTCGCGCGCGCGCCGCCGGTTCCGATTGATCAATAACGCTCAATTTTACGATGATTTATGAAGCGCTGCCGCCACCGCCACCGTCGCGGTAAGTGTGACGGGAAAAGTGGTGCAAAAAGGGTACCATGTTTCAACACACACATGGGGCGCCGATTAGGTGAAGCGGGCCACACGCGAACCTACTACTTATGCTCCTGAACCATCCGGCAATCCGGGTACCCCGCGCGCCGGTCAAAGTTGCAGTCGTGCTCGTACAACATTTTACCGCGTTTTTTCTTCTGTTTTTTGCTGTTTTTGCTGTTGTTGTTGTGTGGAAATCGTTCCACCATAAACGGGTTGAGTCTTTCCTTCATCTTCTTCTATATAAAAACCAAACTTTTATAGGACAAGAGAAAGAAGAAAAGTTTGCCATTTTCGAAATTTGCAAATCGGTCCCCGCCTTTTATGCGGCGGGCGCCAGGATGGGGGGACCGAAAGGGCCATGATGAGGTCGTCAGCTTTTTCACTCTTCCTTCCGTCCTTTCTATTCTTTTATGCTACCAGACACCGTCGCTTTTCGTGTGCGCCATCGTGCCATTTTTCCTATCATTTTACAGTCAAAATTCAATAAATAACCAGCGTCACGGAAAATGTGAAAAGATAAAGAGACAGAGAGAGAGAGAGAGAGAGAGAGAGAGAGAGAGAGAGAGAGAGAGAGAGAGAGAAGAGAGAGAGGACCAAGAACAGGGAAAGAAGAGAAATAAGAGAAAAGAAAGAGGTGAAAAGAAAAGGGGGTAATGTGCTCGGATAAGGACCGATAATTAACCATCGAAGGATTCGCGTTGAAGGATTCGTAAACGACGCGACGTGGTATGTGGCTGGTGTGGTGTGATGCAAATGAGGGGGGGGGGGGGGGTCGATGTGTCTCTTCATTCATGTTTCATGTTCGTGTATGTGTGTGTGTGTTGTATGTGTGATGGGAGCAAGTGAAAACAAACAGTAATAATTTGTACAATTCGTGTCACGATCGGCATCACCATTACGTCGCACCGGCCACCTGTGGCTGCGGGCCCTTCGGTTTGATCATCATCGTGGCCTTCTTGAGCGTGTAATCCCAGCCTCTCCAGCGGAACCAAACGATACCCTGCCGGGCGGTCAGATCCTGCGGATCGTGCAGATACAGTCCATTCAGTCCTCGTCCACATGACTTCCACCACCAGCCGCCCTGGAAGAGGAGAGGAGGAGAAGAAGAAGAACAGGCGAGAACGAACCCTATTAGTTGAAGGATCTATCAGGAGCACAGAAAGGACGGGGACACAAACCTTCAGCATGCTGGCGCAATTGAGTGAGCTTCGATCGTTGTCTCGGTTGTACGTGGAGAAGGGACTGTTGTTCGAACCGTACCAGGGATCGTTGAGTGAGTCACCGGCATTACCCTCGTATCCGTCGATTTCCAGCTTGTAGTAGTCCTGCTCCGAATGGATCTTGAAGTGCGAATACTGCGCATACCTGAAGTGGCGAAATGAGAAACCGAGAAATAGAGGTCGTAAGGAGTGAACCACACTGCCGCCGACGACGAAGCGCGTACCTCTTGTTGCCTTCGAAATCCTCCAGCTCCACCCGCAGCGAATAGTCTTCGTTGTTCGTTAGCATGTAGATGTTCTCGTTACCGAGCCAGAACTCCTTGGCCGGATCGCCGAAACCGTTCTTATAGTCCGCCCAGTCGCGATTGAAGTTCTCACGCGGATCTCCGTAATCGTCACGCCGTTGAATGACCTGCAAGGAGTCCATTTCGAGGCGATGAGTAATGTTGAGTCGAACGATTGTACGCTTGTCCGCATCCTAGACATACCGTCCAGCCACCGTCGGCGATCTCCTGTTCGCAGAACACCTTCAGGAACCAGTAGGTGGTACCGCGGATCTGTAGATAGTAGACGCCCGATTGGCGCATGCCAGCGTTCATTAGGTCGACGCACGAGTAACCCTTAAGGACGTAGAACGTAGAACGAGAACGAGAACGAGAACGATAGAAGATTAGTAATTTGGTGCGATAAATTAATTGTAGATCAGTTGTAGGCACCCCACCGGTGAGGTCACACACACAAGGTGAGGCGCACCAAAGGCACCGAAGGCACCGGAGTATCACGATTTTCGCGCGTATAAATCGTTTACCAGTTTTGATGGAGAGAAATAAAAGAAGGAATAAATCAACCACGGGGCATGGTACCGAACGCCTCAAATCAAAGTCCGGTCCGGTACCACGATCACATAATGCCTCATGCCAATCGGAGATTAGAGGGAGGCTGGACTCTTTTCTCGCTCGCTGACCGCACCGGCCCCCGGCGGCTGCGGCAGCATCATCATCGACGAGCGAAACGTTCCGTTGCGTTCACACAGTTGGTTCGTTGAATCGTATTTCATTGCTAATGCTTGGATTTGAGCTTTTGTGCTTGGCTAATCCAAGGCTAGCGAGGGCCCGTGATATGCGGGGCAATGGCGGCGAATGGCGTATAAATGGCGATGCCATCAATCTCGGTGCCTCAGCGCCAGCGAACCAGCGAACAATGTGCGCCTGAAAGTACTGATTTGATTGTACGATCTTCTGTCCGCCGGCCAGGGTCCCCCCGGACTAGTGGCCTAGCGCGCTGTCATGTACGCTCTCTCGCGGGGTGGGAGCTTCTTCCTTATAATTAGCGAACGAATCGGTATTGACCTTGGCACTGGAGCTTAAGTGCTGCTTAGAGGGCCACAATACCGACAATCGCAGATTGCACCGACAGCCTTCTTGTGGTAGCGACGATGTTTTGGTGCTCTTGGTAGTAAACTATTATGTTTTGTGCGCCGAACGACGACTTAGTTAAAATGTTAATTTTGACAATGTTGCGGAGCTGTTGAAACGCAGCGAAAAGGGAATTGCACAAAGGAAGGGGATCCAAAGATGCAACCTGCTCTCAATGATCTTCATCAGCCTTAGTCAAAGCACGAATTTGCGTTTTTAGCACAAGCAGGAACATCGATACTGATGCCAAACTTCATGTCCAGCTTCGCATTTTGCATGTTACTTTCGAATCGAAAATTTATGCGATTATTTGCAACGATAATGGATGTTTCTTTTACCATCTCTCTCACAGGTCGTTACAACTTGTTATGAGAAGTTCAAACAAATAGAAAAGTACATTCTTCAAACAAATTTAAATATTGCAAACAAATAAGCGACAGGCCTAATGAAATGTGGACAAAGACTATGTAAATGAAAAGAAAATTGTTGTAGCACGGCAGCATTACATTAATTCGTGTCATAACTTTGCTCTCAAATGCGGATAAACTAAGTCTCTTCTCCCATACCAACTCTTCATGCAATATTTATGGTCGCTGAAATTAAGTCAAAATTCGCAATGTATACCGAGGTAAAAACGATATTGAAGCAATCGACCAAGGTTGTCAGCTTTGCTAATACAATGACTATCACAGACTTGTGACGAAAACCTCATAGTTCAGTATTCTTTCGCAAACTTGAATATCTTAACACTGATCTCGATGTTCTTAATTGAACAACAAAACAAAAGAAACTACGATCATATCTTGAAGAGACAAAAGCTGGCCAACAATCTGGGCGCTTTGCTCAAAATCCATGAAAAATTGCCATTACATTTCCACCATAATCACTATTAAGCTACTCATAAAGCCTCATGGGGCGCCTTCATTAACGGTCTGCGTGAGATCTCCTTATCAGCGTTTTGTGTGTGAAGTGTAGGTCCCGTTTCCTAACACACATAAAACCATATTCTCCTCTTCGCCCTTCTTCGCGTTCGAGAATCATTTAGCAGATCGATGCTAATAGCTCATAAAAATGCAAATAATGTAGACCCCTTAGCAGCAACGAAGCCGCTAATGGCATCCATAGGACCTAGTTGGTGAAATTAAATTTTCTAAAAAGCCATCTCTACGAATCTTCAAACACGGTTGTGTACTGTTTCAAGAGACGCACTTAATAGGGTTCTCGCACTCTGTAAGAACGGTAGAGAACGGGTCAACAGATGACGCAGAATCAACAGCCGGCGGGCCATCGTTTTTGGCAAAAGTTAAAGGTCAACCTAGAGTGGGCCCACCATTGCCGATGGGACACGCATTCCGCGTTGGAGCGGATCCAAGATAACGCGCGAACAAGATTTAGAGGATCATCTTTTACGGAGGTAGGGGACAGTCACCGCAAACAAAACCGACGACAACGGGCGTACCGACAACGTAAAACCAAAAAAACAAACCAAAACAACATTCACCATTTGGCAAAGTTCGCTTTTGGAGAGGAACCGGGGTGACCAAAGTGGGACATTAACGGGCAAACCGGTCACCGCTGAGAAGAACCCAGAAATGGCGCGGAATTAGCGTTAGAAATTCTAACCCTCCCGGCAGCTGGCATTTCCGTCCGTTCAGTGTCTTCGGAGGAAACAAACGTCTTGCCTCGCTTGCCCAGACCGACCGTCCGTCCGACCGCCCGCATCGGTTTGGTTAATTATTCCGTTGACCTTTGGCTGGTGCTCGAGCTCGTTCTTGGATTGGGAACACGATCACCAAGAACGGGCTTTTCGGTGGGCTTAGTGCTCAGTGACCTACCTCCGGTCGATCACAAACACTATGCTTTGCGCGGTGGTGGTTGCGCGTGATTTGTCACACGACAAATGGCGTTTCAAGCGGCGCAATAAAGAGTTCCAGTCCAGAGTTCCTTCAATAGTGACCAATTATGATGCAAATGGTAAATGTAGTCCAGTTGAATTCCAGCATCCCTTTTACCCTTCGATCGTACAGAAACATGCTTATGTTAGTGTGCATTTAGTACGTCAATCGTTTGCTACGGAACCGTTTCATCTAGTCTCACGAAACTAACGATTATGAAGTCCCTATCTCCTTTGGAGGGTCTGCTCCTGGATTCCCACGACCACCAGAAGAAGTGCAGACCACAAGAACGGTGATTAGCAAACATTAGACAGCATGGCAACCCCTACTGCAGGAGCCAGTAATGGTCGAGAACGAATTGAAATGTTTCCTAATTTCACACCTGAACAGCCATCACCCGGGTGTCCAGAAAGTCCAACGCCCGACATTCCGACTCGCTATCATGATCCGGTGGCCGAGACCCACACACACACATTATGGGGCGAGGCGGCGCATTTTAGCGAAATGTCAATCCGATTGACTTCCCACCACCATCAATTAACCTCTCGCTCCTCCTTGTTCTCCTCCACCTTCGGCTATGGCCCTCCGGCTTCGATAATCCATTTAGCACCGTCCGGCCACCCGGGGACACCCATTCACTTTCGTTCGCCCACACACTACTGCCACCCGCGTGCCACAGCCACACGTTCGCTGCTATGCACTCCCAGGAGCAGCAGCAGCAGCAGCAACATGGAGTTTGAACAACCGACGAACGATACGACGACATGATAAGGCATTTGAAATGTTTATTAACACCCTTTTTTGGGGCGTTACGATGTGTCGAGGAGTGCTCGAGAAGGAGAAAGGTCTCCGGAAGGGTAGGGGGACACTCACACGGGACCCGGGACCCCGGGAGCCGGGCGATGCTATCGGTGCCGAGCATAATGGGTGTTCCGTTCCGGTTCACCGTAACGGAACGCATTTCTCACTCTCGAACGAATCCGATCGAATAATGGACATCGAATTGGCCCGGCACCAAACATCACCATTAATTGGATAAGGGGAAGCCGGGAAGGTGACGGAGGTGGAGGCCATGGCCAAGCCATGACCTGTCTATCCTGGCCTGTTGAATCCGTTTTATTGCAGTCACAATCCTGGACAGTTTGGTGACGGATTCGCTCGAGGCTATTGTGAGGACTTCATTTCGTTGGGATCTCTGCGAAGATGAGACCCAATGAGCGGAGGCCTTAAGGGGTGATCACACAGTAAAGCACTTCCGGCGATGTTCTACGATTCGCGAAACGGAAATGTTTGCCCCTAAATCTCGGCACATCGGCCACCCCTTTGCGGGTACCGCGTTGCGTTTTTGGGGAATCGTGTGAAAGTGAAAGCCATCTACGACCTGCTGCTAAGGTGCGTTACATCAGTCGCACACACGTCGAGACTCGGACTATTGGAACGGATGCTGGATGCTGGGATTAACTTGCCACCAAAAAACACGACCCCTCGCGAGCGGCGCAAGAAATGAAATAGCGAAACCCGAACCGTGCAGCGGTCGGGAAGATTTGGCGAATGCATATACATTTCGCAAACATCCTGGAACCGATCCGGGCTACTGATCAATCATAATCCTTGCCTCGAGTGAGCGGCGCACGGTGGTCGCTTGTTAGAGTCAACGATCGACATCCATCGACGTTCGCTGCGGCTGTCCACCGTTTGCCAAAAAACTATTAATTCAATAACGAACGCCAATTAATCATCGTTTGTCGCGCGAGGGAAGAACTCATTCCGTCATTCCATCACCGGGTGCCAGGTGCCAAGCTGCCAGGTGGCGTTGCAGTAGCACTCGATCCCTCGATCGATCGAGTACCCTGTTTGCGGACGTTTTTGCGGACCCAGTATAAACCGGATGGATGAGGCCAGTGATCCTTCTCCGGAGAAGCAGAAGGGATGATCAGCATACGGCATCACCTCAGGGCGCCGCCATCGAAGCATCACCGACCGCTAACGCCGGAGGGTATTTAATTGGCCGTTTTTTTTGCCCCCGGTGCCGGCGGCTCGATGTGAGCTGCGGCTTCGGAGTTGGAGATCCTCAACCCCTCGACCGGATGGTACATTCTTGCTTCGGCTTAATGTGCCATTTTGATTTCGTAACATCATTAGCAATCCGATTGTGACAGGGATCTTCTTTGCAAGATCAACCAAACCAAACAAAAAATAAAAAAACCAACCAAATCGACGGAAACGATTACTTAATGTCAAACGATCATTTGTTCGTTGTGTGTTATCGGTTCACGATCGTGGTTTTGAATTAAATTTTGATGAACTTCAAATGGTTATCCAATTAGAATGCGTTCGAAATGATCAATTCTACTTGATTGCATATTTTATCCCAATAGGAAATCTATTAAAGAATATGGTGCAAACAGAGCTATATAAAGGTTCATAAAGTAATCCAAATATGGCTCACTCATTGACTCATGTTAGCATATTTTTTTATTAGTTAGCATTGATTGCTCTAATCTTGCTAATTTTTTTGATATGCAACCAAGCTAGTAATATGAAATTGATTGTCTCCATTTTACGATTTATTCTTCACATTTCTGATTGCCAAAGTCTGTTTCAAGAAGATGAACACAATCACAAACACATAAATGATTGTTGTGCGTTGGTTTTTTGGGAATATACAAAAACAATAGTACTTAGGTTGACTTGTAATTTTATATTAACATTACCAGTTCAAAATCAATTAGAAACTCGCAACAAAAAAGGGCTGTTAAACTACTCAGATGACAAACATGAAGGAGAGTGTTGCAAATAATTATCGTAGAGCAGTTATGGGGTTGGATAAAGATAAGTAATCACTTTCCTTCACACACTTCGTTTTGCTTAAAAAGAATATGGTGGTCTTCACAGTTCCTGATTCAGATATTTTGCTCTATTTGAAACATAGCAAACATGCAGCCCTATTCAAATGAGTGATAACAGCAGCTACTAACATACAATCGTGCACAAAAAATTAGAAAAGAATATGGCATAAAGAAAATCAAGTATCCTTCTGGCCCCAACCCAGTGGTTAACCCATTTAAGACCATTTCATCAAGCAGCATTCGATTCGATCGAGTCAATGCATAACCAATCGTCGAGCATAAACAATTCAAACCCTAGACACATGGAGGTATCTAGATTATACGCGAAACCGATCAATTCTCCAACTCCGGCGCAACTCAACGATTGCATCACATACACTCGACGGTCCTACTACAAACACCTTCCAAAACCCGAACTGACCGCTCCACCGATCGTGCTTGTGCACCTGCCATCATTCAAACGGTCAAACCTACGTTCGTATGTTCGAACAATTTATGCAACACCTCATAAATTAGATCTCCGCGTTGGTCAGAGCGTTGAGGGCACGCGAACGCACGCACAACGCGAACCAGTTCCACCGTGAAACCGACGGACTTTCCTTCGCTGCTCGTTCCCGTACGTACCTTGATGTCCTTTAGGAAGAGACTATCGCTAGCGAAGGTGCTGTTCAGGACGGAGGGCTTGTTCTTGACACTCGGGAAGATGATGCCACCCTTGCGGGACACATTCTTGGCCGTTCCGGTGGTACCGGACGCGATGTGGACACTATTGCTTTGCGTCGTGCTGCTGGTGCTGGTGCTCGAGGAGGTCGTGCTGGTCGACGACGAGCTGGACGATGAAGAGGAAGAGGCCGAAGAGGAAGACGTCGGATAGGTCGTCGTGGGCAGGGCTTCCGTGAAGTCTTCCACGATGTATCTGCGGAGGTACATACAACAGGTCAGTTACCTGCGATCGCGACACACACAAACACACCATCATGACCTACCTGTTGGGATCATACTCCACCAACCGATCGATGGTCGGATCCATGAGCAGTTCGGCGGGCACGGGACGTTGCGCTAGCACCGCCACATCGTCCTCCTGCTTCTTCAGCCGCTTCTCCACCATATCCAGATTGTTGATGATCAGGTTCGTCTTCGTCTTCAGATCGTGATGGATCTCACCGATCGCCCGCTCCTGCCGTTGGTTTTGCGTCAACAGTGCATCCGACTTGGGCACCAGATCATCGACGGAACTCTTCGTACCGACCACCACATCCCACACCTCGTCCATCTTCTCCGACACCGACATGATCGGACGGATCTGCTTCACCAGAATGTCGATCTTGCTCGACTTCACGTACGGCGGTAGCGTGGAGGTCGCATTGTAGCTACCAAAGTTAAGCCCATGATCGACGACGGCATCGTGCACGTCGTTCAGCAGATTGAGCGTCTTGCCCAGATTCTCCGACACCACGTTGATGTGGAACTGGAGCTTCTTGTCGATACCTTCGCTGATGCTGCGCAGCTGGCCCAGCTCCTTGGTGATGTGGCCCATCACCTCCGAGTGCATCGCCTTCGTGATCTCGGCCACGTTCATGCTGACCGTCTTCCGTTCGCTCGCCTCCGCATTGATATCGTCGACCGGCAGGAAGTTGCTGTCGATCTGGCTCTTCAGTCCGTTCAGCTTGCTGTCGATGTCGCTCACCTTCTGGTCCAACGATACCAGCCGGCTGTCGAGCGTGTTGGTCGACTTGGCCATACGCACACCGTTCGGGCGGTCCGCTCCCGCATCCACCACGTCCACCACCGACAGCTTGCTGTCGAGGGTGCGCAGCTTCGAGATGACCGAGTCCGTCTTCACGATGTTGTCCGCCACCTTGCTGTCGAGCGACTCGACCCGGCGCATCAGATGCTCGACCGCCTTATCGAGGTTGTCTATCCGCTGCAGCTTACCCTCGAGCGTCGACACGACGACCTCGAACACATTCAGTAGCTGCTGCTCCCTGTAGTAGAAGTAGAAGAGAAGCAAAGGCGGATTGCGAGAGGTGAGTAAAGTTGCCACTTAATAACGGTCATTTCAAATAATCGAAGGGTAAGGCGCCTTATGTAACCTCCATTACTCTATTTTTAATTCCCACGTCCCCGTCCCGTCTTTCGCCGGCTACCGTTTGCTGGCCGGCCAGGGCTGGCGTGACCTGTTAAATCCATTATCAGCGCCGAAAAAAAGGATGCAACGCCAGAAGTTCCAGTGAACGTGAAGAAAAGTGAACGTTTTTCCGTTCCGGCCGAACATAATTTAATTACAAACGTGCGCCGGCCGCCGGCCGCACTTTAATTAACATGATTTATTCATGTCACTGACATGAACGACGGGACGGGACGGGACGGGCTTCCCGCTGTGGCCGTCACCGAAAATAAATATCGAACACAAATCGGCCTTCCACCGTCCACTCATCGTACGTCGAACAGAATGGAGCGCGAAGTTGGTGCGAAGGAGGAGAAATTGGAAACTGAAAAGCCGATCGACCAAGCCGGAGTTCGGCGTTCGAACTGAGGACCACTTTCATCCTTCCTTCGTTTGCAGGTTGCCAGCAGGGATCCCTGAACTGGACGGATCCTTTCGATCATTTCGATCTCCTTCCCGGGCACTCTCTTTTACTTTCATCGCACACCGCGACCGATCCGACAATGTGGTCTCGGGCTATTATGGAAAATCAATCTTCTTTCTCTCCCTCTCGGATCCTGATATCGTTTATCAGGGCAGGGCAGCACCGCACACACGCTCTTTCCATGTTCGATGGCTTTCGGTTTCTCGCCGATATGGTCGAGAATGGTAAAATGATCAGGGCGCGATCGTCGGCGTCTGTCGCACTCTGTGCAACAACCAACAATCCTTTCCAATCGTTGCACCACCACACCGGGCAGTCGAGCGCAAAAGTGCAACAATTCGAATTCGAAACCTGCGCGATACGCATTTGGTGCAACTAATTAATCAATTAATTAGGTAAAGACATTAACATGCCATGCCGGTAATTGGGAAATCGGCGATCGGACAAACCGGTGATCGGTGTTCTGCGACAACGCGCGTTGGAGTTTCATGTTCGCTTCGATTCTAGTGGCTGGATGGCCATGGCTTTCCCTTATGCTCTCAACGTGACCGAGACGTTTGCTCGTGAGCACCGACGCTACCGAATCCTTTCACGACGATTCCAGCATCAATAAGCTAATTGAGTCTCCCGGCGATCCACTGCTCCGTACGTACGAAGCAGCAGGTCAGCATTCCAGGCCGCTTGGGTTTTTGGGGTACGCTCCATGTTGCGAATTGAAACAATTTAACTCTGTTCCAAATTGTCCGCTTTATTTTCGGGCCAGCGCCGGTAGACGGAGAAGGGAGTCTCGAAATGAATGTCGGTTTTCAGGTGGATTAACGGATCGGATTAAGACGGAATTAAGACCCTCCACGCGCACAGCAGTAGCACAGGTCCGGCCCCTTTGTGATCGTTGCTTTTGCGTAACTCCCGCGTCGAGCTCGTCGCCGAAAAATGCGAGCGAAATAATTGCGACCGCAACCGGCACCGTCATTGGGACGATGTCATTGATCTCTCTCTCTCTCTCGGTGCCACCGGACGGTACCTCCTCCCCCAACCGCTGCGCGCGTGACATGGCGGCTGTTTTTGGTGGAGTTTAATTTGCCGCAAAATTTCACTCCCAGAGCTTAAACGGTTTGCCGAACCCGTGGACCCGGTTTAAGGGAGGTTCTATCGATCCGTGGACCGGTCGCCCACCGCCCGGATACGGCCTGCGGTTCGGTTGTCAATTAATGGCAAATGTGCCATGTATGGACTGAAAGGAGCAGCACCAACAGCAGTACCGCCAGTCGGCATGCGGCGGTCTGGACTTTCGAATGGTACGCAGTGCACAAAACGACAAACGGACCGCCACTGAAGTGGGAATTAAAGGGGATGGAGGGCAGGGAATTGCAAAGAACTCCCTTGGCGGCTAAGGCGACTCCTGTTGGACGCATGACAAGCTTCTACGTTTAAAACGTCAACCGAATTCCAACGCCCAGAGTCCCCCAAGTAAAATGCGTCCACGGTGGCGTCCATTTCCAACACCTGCGGTCAGGTTGGACCCGTTTTCTTTTTGTTGGAAGCCGCCGCGTACGTCTAGCGGTAAATAGAATTCGATTTGGAAAATTGTACTGTCACATTCGTCTCTCGTCGTCGTCTAGCGTTTGTCCTGGCCGCGGCACTCCAGTGCTCCAATTTGGGGTGGAACGAAACGCTAGAAATCGTACACGGCACGGCATGGCATGGCATGGAGTAGTGAAGGTTAATGTTGCTGCTGTTGCGGCTGCTGCTGCTGCGGTGACGAGCTATCCGTGCTAATAGCGAAATAATTAATTTTCGTTTGACGTACGCGCGTACGTTTGGTGGAGCGGTGACGGTCGGTTGGTGACGAGCCAAAACGAGGTGTTGCAATGCAAATTACACACGCTTGACAGCCGACCTGATGTCTAACGATCATCGCGCCCGGCCGCAGACGGATCGTTATGAAATTCCTAATCACAAGGAGCACCACGAAGGGTCTCTCTCTCTCTCTCTCTCTCTCTCTCTCTCGGTTGATGCTTCGACGTCTAAATATTGCAATCACTATTTGAGTCACTGTATGTGCAGTGTGCGCAGGATTGATCTGCGCTCTTCAGTGAGAATAACTGCCTCACCGTCTGTCTCATTAAGCTCAGGTTGATGGACTGGCAACAATGCGACAGCAGCAGCAGCCAAGCAGGCTACCACCAATACGGCTGTCACGAATTGCTCCAAGCTACCAGCCGGGGGCCCGGTTCTTAGTAAAACTCCCGCACAAGGCGCCCAAAAGCGCGTGAAAGGTTCTTTCGCCAAACGGGGCAAACGGTCCGGTTCGGTCCACCCGGGGGGCTGGCAACGTGATGGAGATGCCGTGGCCGATATATGGACACCGCGTGCCGCGTGCGCAATTTCGATCAACCACGGGAGCAGCAGCGGTGGCGCTGGCGGTAGCGACTAGGACCTGGCATGGCGCGCGAGTAGCATTATTTAAATTCGATCATTGGCAGCACAGGGGGGGAGGGAGGGACATGAATAATGCATGGCATGGCGGCCTACTGTTTACTCCAGAGCGGGAGTATTCAGGAGCGCGATCTGCTGGAACTACCTTTTCCAGAGGCCACCGAACCGAACCGAATCTCCAATCAGGTGGACCCGGGTGCTGCGGTTCTATTCGTGAAGTGCGAGGGGGAGGCGAGGTGAGGTACAATCAAAACGATCGATCGTTTGGTGGAGAGCCGGAGAGCGGAGTGTGCCGCAATCCGGTGCCCGGCGTACACGGCAAGGCGGTTGTCGTGATGTGGATTTGGTTTCCACATCAACCATAGGCACTGCTGCTGCTGCTGCTGCTGAGCCGCAATTATGTCGATCGTCTAGGGAACGGGGCAAAATAAAAGGAAAGGAAGACTCCCTACCGGGGTGGTGGGGGGATGGTGTTGCTCTACTTCGTCAGATCGCAACGCACCGCGCCGTTCGGGGCGCTTCTAAGGAATGGAGGATGTGTATTAACAAGCGAGGCGAATCGTTCAGATCGCTCCGACGGTCTGATTCTCACACTATTATCCCTGATCTACTAGGGCAGTAGGTTTCTCGAAAGTCTGAGTGGCCCTTTTTGGGGGAGGGCTACAATAGCAAGGTACAGCATCGGTTGACAACTTTGGCGAAGGTTCTTGGATTTCTGTTGGCCCATGCTTCGAGTTTTCCAGGGCTCTTTTCATATCAAAGATTGATGATTGTTCTTCCAAATCATCTTCTATACACATAAATGAAAGTTCCGTACTTTCGAACGCCCATAACTTTCTCATTCTACATTCTTGGCGCTATGAATTCGTCTTGCTCTGCGGCAAATTTTGGGAAAATTCTATCTTTTTATGGCAAATTGAAACTCCTTTTTGCACTGGCTTTCCACTTCACAGGTACTTGATTTGATATTATTTCAAAACATTGGATGAAAACCTTTCAGGTCCAATGCATACTTCGATGAATTCGATATTCTTACCTAATTTGATCATCATTGCCTACAGCGGTACTTTCATTTTCTAAACCCATCAGACCAAAGAACGCTTGGTTTGTGCAAACCAAGGGTGGATTGGTTGATTCGCGATTTTGTCTTCCAACGGATATTTGTCAAGTGGTTAAAGTTTTTGCAATTATTGTGGTAGAACAAAAACTACGTTTAGTATATCAAGAACTACTTATGATGAAAAAAGTGGTTTGATTTTTATTAACTTATTTCATAATCAGAAAAAATGCCTCCAACCAAGAGATCAAGTAGAACGTTTGCATTGACGAAAAGAGACAAAATTTGAATGGTGATAAGAAAAAACTATGGCAGATAATTGAATTCTGTAAACTACATATGGAGGGTAATTTTATCAATTTACTTAAAAAACCTCTATCAGCCGAACTCTAAACGAGATGGCGAAAATAGTAAAGATTGCAACATTAAAAAAAGCACAGAAATAACAAAAAACACGTGCACACATATGTTTTCGTTCGCTACCGTTTAATTTATCGTCTAATTTACAGAACTCAAATATCTGTCTCAGTTTTTTTTCCTTGTCTTCAATCAAATCTTGTCTTTTTTTCTAATGCACACCTTAGGATTGCGCAGTCGAAAATGGAGGAGGCTTCAACAGTCAAGTGGCAGTCGAAGTTAGCGGGGTCAAGTAGTAAAATGCAACGAAGAACTTGTATTCTACACCTTATGTGCTTTTCTTGCCCTTTGTACTAATTTAGTGATTTTTTTTTATTTCTGGCGAATGCTGATAGCAAATGAACACAAATGTTACGGGGTGTGTCCATCTTTTACCATCATTCACCAGAAATTTACCCAAGATTCTTATAGTGTGGTCAAGGGGGGTTTTAAAGATCAGAATAAAACTTGGTAGATTCTAAAGGAAATCCACTTGATCGAGCAACTTCAACCCACACTGCCAACAGACTTATCCGGCTTGACTACGCAGTTAATCAATCAGCAGCAGCAGCAGCAGCCTTGAACCTTATCGGCACTCATGTCCCTGATGTCGTGTCCGATACCCATTACAACCAGATACTACAGTTTGCAGGTGATCTATTCTCTTCCAACGCACCACAATCGACCACTCCGACGACGACGATTGCCGACGTTAAAGCCAACCCCAATTAACCCAATTATCCCACGCACACCGCCCGTTGGCCGCTCGTAGTATGGTAGCTCCAAGGCAGGTCCAGGTCCACACTAGGTCCACGTCCACACAAGATAAGCATAGCGGCCGTTGCGGCTCTTTCACACCTCGTACAATATCGCCCGAAGCACGAGACTCCAAAAGCTCAGCGTTGCTCAACTGATCGACCGGCCTCTGGTCCGGTACTGTGTGACGTAAGCGAGGCGTATCGTGGACCAGGCATTTCGCACTATCAGCTCACTGTTGTTGCTGTTGTTGCTGTTGTGGCTGCGGCTGTTGCTGCTGCTATTGTGGTCCAAATGGGGGAAGAAATTTGCGTCAAGAGGTGGAGGAGGAGGGTGCGTGTGAGCTACGGTATGTCGGATAGGTTGGTGGGTTTGGTTTGGTGCGTTCGTGCGTCGTGGAATGGCTATAATCACTTCATTAATCCCGCAGGTGGCCGCATGGTGGATGACCTCCGGTGGGCTAAGCTACCTCTAAGCTAAGCTGGCTAAACCAACTATACTTCTCACAACTTCTGCTAACCGCGTTGTTGCTGCCACGAAGGAGTTCCCACAAAAGCTCATAATTGGTCACAGCTCGACGTCGTTGTGCTGGTTCCGTGGTTGGTTCTGTGGATTGATGGGAGTTGCTCCGAAAGGTCCACCATAATTCGAAGTCAATACAACTGGCAACGAGGAAAAGGGAACTAAATTGTTGTGCATATGACCAAATCGACCACCGTACCGTAGATTGTGTTTGGTGCTTTGAAGAGATTGAACAGCATCTTTGTACAAGACCTCTGCCAATGACGTCACAAGTAGAACTGCACAAAGAGTAAAATAACAAGAGTCCTATTCATCTTACAAACCTATATACAGAGCGCACTACCACCATTGGTGGTTCTTAATAGTGCCTTTATCTCCTCCACTGCATCCTCATCTGCATCCTCAGCCTCTAGCCTCGCCGGGGTATAAATATCAAAACATCAGACCACCGACGGGTACCAATTGGGAGACAATAGTAAAGGTCTCGAATAAATAGTGAACCATTAAACAAACAAAAACCTCCCCTTTCGCGGTAGTATGTATGTAGTATGTGACGCACCGTGGACTTCACACCGGCTCACTTGTCACTTGTTGGCAGCGAATTGGGCCACAAACAAGCGACCCTGCGTCTAGAGGTTGATTGTGTCCAAAAAAAGAGTGACCGAAAGATTGAAGAAAAAAAGCAACAGTGGAGTCTTTTTGCGACGGCCAAAATAAACAGAATGATAAATCATCTTCACGAGGTTACCACTGCTGTCGTACCACGAGCTTCCACCCTCGTTCGTCGAGTAGAATGAGGGAGAGAGAGATGGATCGTCGAAAGCCGACGTCTCGTCGTTGCGCCACCCGGGGGAAGTGATCTCCGGGGCCGGACAATAAGGGAAAACAAACAAAACTTTACCACGCGACGAATCGACGACGCCACGACGCAAACGCCTGTCATTACGGACCATGATCCCACCCGGAGGCTGGTTGGCTGGCTGGCTGGCTGGTGGTCATGCCGATGATTGGCAGCTGGTTCCAGGCCCCTGGTGGTTGGCCTCCTGTTCCGGCGTGACCACCGCCACTAGTTTGCATCCGTTCGCCCCCCTAAAAAGCCGTCACGACACCGTACGTTGTTACCCGGCCCCCACAGTGCACTGGTATCGCATCACACAACACAAATGAATGGCGTCCGTTCCGCAAGTGCCACCGGAGGGGGCGTAGGTAGCGGCAGTTTTGAAAGGGGGCCACCGTCGGACGGCATCGGACTGTCGCGAAAATGTCAAATGTTGGAGGGCACTATGGGCGGCCAGGCCGGGCCGGCCGGGTGGGTGATCAATCAAATGCTCAATTGTTTCCCTTTGTATATGCGGTCATACCGGGGCCGGGGCCGGTGCCAAGTTTGGGCGCAAGTTGTACGGCACTGCCACCGACTCCCTTTTCTATTGACTCTCGGATCAATCACAAATCACGCGCTACGAGTATTGGATTGGTTTGTTTCAATGGAAGTCACCGCAAATTGTGCTTCTATTGGGGGAAGGTGCCAATGCAATGGCCATGTTTTGTGTTCCATTTGCTCCAGTTACCACCAGATGCCAGATGTTGGACACCAAGCGTTGGTTCTCTCACCACGTTACACGGTGATCGGTGATCGTCGTCGTCGTCGGTGATTTCCCTAAGGTGGTGGCCCCCTATTTTGCGGACCAAATTGACGCCCGCCCGCTCCGGTCCGGATGGTTTGAAGGGCAAGCGTTTGCCTGATCCTGGGCCTGAGCAACAACACTCTTGGCAATTATTTAACCAAATGTCACCTTCGGTGTCCCTTCGCTGGCACCATCATAGGGCTCCGTGTTTGACGAAGCAGTTTGAGCTCTTTGTGTGTGTAGGGAGATCATTGCTTTCGTGCTAATACGCCAAAGGTACGCTGACCGAGTTACTAGTTGGAGTAACTTGGCCGTCGTTGTTGTTGGAGCAACTCATTACCGCGTACTGACCATTCACGCTCCATCCGTTTATGTGCCACACGATTTCACACGACTCCGGACGCGTATACGTATGAGTAGTTACACTCCCCGGCGGTAGGTCCGGTAGGTCCAGTGAAGCTAGGCCGAGGCCAAAGATCAATTGGAGCTGACGGGGGGTGGGGCTGTGAAACCTCAAACCCCGCTATGCCGCGCCGGGGAGGGGGCGCTAGCATTTTGCATAATTTTCTCCTTTCCAGTCCAGTCGCCCGCCCGGCACCAGCACCTCACAGGCACGCCCGGGCACCATTTTCACCTGATCGACACACACACGCACCTGACAGTGCGAAGGTGCGATCGCCATCATCGTTTACACCTACCACGTGGTGGTCGGTTCTTCGATTCCCACAACCTGCACCACTCCGTAACAAAGAGAAGGAAAGAGAGATGCCGGATTTGAGGAATCTGGTCAACTGCGTGGTGCCTTTTGTGTCCCTTCCCTGCCCCCGGGCCGGGTGTATGCGGGGGAACACGCTCGCGATGGTGTGAAACGATGAATAAATCAAAACCGAAATGAAGTGTTTATCAAGGGGACCGGATCAAATCGGAACTCGCGGCCAATGTTTTGGGGACACTGGCGGAGGGGAGGGGGGGGAGGGAGCATCCCAGCCTCCATCACAGCACATAATGCCCTGACACCCGGGACTACTTAGTGTCCAAAACCATTCTCTGGGGCCGCATTTCATTTCTGGAGCAAATTGGTCGCCAGCATCCGTACGATCCCCGATCCTGAAAGCGATCGGACTGGCGCGAAAGTGCGGAAATGTAAATGAGAGAGAGAAGAAAAAAATGAATAATTAAACCCGCTTCCGTCAGTCCACCGACGACGACGATGATGATGATAATGATGATGATGATGATGGCGATGATGATGATTATGACGCGATAGCAGCAGCTGCTGCTGCTGCTGCATGCATATAATTCTATTATCCTTTATAGACACCCCAACCCCGGGGTCTCCATTACGTGCCCTACGGACCACTAATTAGGGGAAACCGTTTGGCACTCTCTGTCCGCAGCCCATTACGGATTGGTCCGTCGATTGGTTGGTCGGTGTGTGATCAATCGGCCCTACAATCTGTTGGCCCTAGGGCCCGCTCGGCGTCGATGAGGATTACAGCTATTAGCTTACATCGAAAATCCGTCGCCCACGGCGCGGTGCGGCTTGCAGTTTCGCTCCCGTTGCTCAATTATTCACGTTGCTGGCCCTTGCGGAGTGCAGTCCGGCGGCCACCAATTCATCGATGGCCCTTTTTGAAAGGTGCGCCGCACCGCGTGACGTTCAATTTGTCGGCAGCCTTAAGTGTACCAATCGGATCGGATCGGATCGGTCCAATTAGATGGTCATTTCTCAAACGGACACCCGGGAGGGCCGCGCGTGAGGAAAGAAAGTTGCCACCGAAAGGTCCGCTCCACCTCCAAACGGGAAACCGGGAACGCTCTGGGGTGCGAGCTGTTACGAAATGATGGAGTTTGTTTTGGCCGGTACGAGGCTGCCCCCTTTTTTGGTATCCTCGGCATCATCCTCGGCAAGAATTTCGGCAGCACACCGGAAACTATCGCTCCAACGAAAGAAAAAAACGAGCGACCATTTGCGTAATCATCATCATCGTACTGGGAAGAGGACTCTCGAGACGAGACCATTAAATGTTGCATAAAGCAGTGTGACATTCGCGCGGCGTGTGACATTGAGCGTTTGAAGAAAAAGAAGACGAAGGTTTTGAAGGTTTTTCCCGTAAATCACCGGCACCGTGACGCGTGGTACGCTTCAAACGCATGTTCGCAATTTCGTCTTCTGTTGGTCTGCAATTTCTGCTGCTGCGTCGCGCACACACGATGTACAATGCGCCCTCCGACGGAGAAGATGATTTTATTGGAATTTGGAAGCTGCCGGGTGTTGTGTGTGTGGCCCTGAAATCCGGACCAAAACACTGACTTGGCACGGGGGCACCCAAAAGTGAAGAGGCTCGCTTGGATCACTCGGTTGGTTCCGTAATGTGACCATGGCAACCGTGGTGAAGGGTCACGCAAATTAGCAACATTTCTAAGCCACCATTAAGCGTCACTAATCGGTGCGAAGCGTCCAAGCGTCCAGCGTGCAGTGTCTGGCTACCGTACAGGACAAAAGGAAATGATTATCGGATCGTCAAACCGTACGGCTGCTCTCGACATCGCGGAGAGGAAAAAACACAAACAGGCAAACACAAAAACCGTCTTCATGGTGCGGTGATGGCGATGAAGATGACTTCTACTAATTAGTGTTTGCGAAAAAAAATAATAAACGATAGAAGGGAGCAAAGGCAAAAACCAAATCCCGATACGCACGATCGGTTCGGAAAGTGAATGTTCCGATTGCGTGAGAACGCCAGAGGACCGGGAAGGGGGTGGACAGCAGCATCACCATTCGCGCGCCGCTCGATCGCTGATCGTTCGCATGCCCGAAATCGATATCACTTTGCGCAATTTGCGCGATCGTTCGATGCAGTTATGAAGCCGTTACCTTCGGTGTCCTTCGGAGATCGGAGAAGCCATCTTTCAATTAGTGACAGCTGGTGTCCATGGTGATGTTGTGTGTGTGTGTATGATGAGCGATGATCGGTGGCCTGTTTCTAACGTTTGAAGGGATTTTGCGCGTTCGTTCAAGGTTTTCCGCCATTACGTGACACCTTAAACGAAGCCGTACTCCGAGGACCGATTTGAACCCGGTGTAATAAACATAAGAAAAAAACACAATCACTGCCATGTCGAGACGCCATGCGACGATCAACTACTCCATTAAACGCCTTATAAGTATCCAGGAAGCCAGCCCAGTCGATGCTTTGTACCTTACATGTCATGTAGCAGTAGCAGCAGCAACAGGTGGCGTTGTGAGGTCATTGTCATGTTATCACAGCGCGCCGTGCGAACCGATCGTCGCTCGCCACAGGGAAGCATCCTTCGCTCGATCTTTCAACAAAAAAGAAGCAGAACGTCGACGAGCAGTGATTGTGCTTATCGAAACACATGACAGTGGCCAAAAGCCAAGCTTCTGACGACTTTGAATCGTTAATCATGGGGTTGATGGCAGGCTGTATGATGAACTTTTGATGAGCCTGTCCACCAGCACCTGCCATGGCCATCAAGTGACGCAAGTGACGTAATCGCCATCGATTTGCCAAACGTTTGACACCGCGAAAAGGATTTTGGCGCAAAGATTTTTTGCCGAGTCAAAACGTTCTTCTGTAGGAGAGAAGCTAGCCATCAGTTGCTTCTACTACACTTTCTCGCCTCACCAGACGCGTCGGTGCGAAAGTGAAAGGAATTCTAGGAAACCAAACAGCACTCGCGAAGGTCCACGGGCGTCCATTTTCGAAATTAATAGGTTTTTTTCTTCTTACGCGCAGCATGTAAAGTTTGTCAGTATCTGTCATCGTGACACCTACCTCGTGAAACTCGTGAGCATTTTGTGACCCAAGTTAATCCCCTTGCGAACGAGCCTGAGCCCTTCATGGTGCTCCACAAACCGGGGCTGCCAGGAGAAGGGCCAACGGATTGAGTCGCCATAGTTGGACCCATAAGCCTGACCTGTCAACGAGCAGTCGATGACAATTGCGGCCAGAGTGTGTGAGTATGCCGGCCATGGACCATGGGTGGTTGCTCCACCCGCGTGAGGTTGACTAATTGCCTAATTTCGTGCTCCATGTCCATGTCCATTCGTCGCGACTCCACTCACTCGTAGCCACCAGCCATTGGCCACCACCTACCCCGCGTACTTCATAGCCACATCACCGAGTCCGAAGATCGAGTCTGGAGATCCGAGATGTTTACCAAAGTGATCGCAGCGCTAGAAGTGGACCCTCGACGCCTATAGCGGTCACACTTCGCAACCTAGAGTGGCCGCAGGGATGGTAGAGGCTGGCTAGGCATGACTCTACTGATGTCGCATTGTTTTAGCTTCACAATATTTCAATTATTTCTTGACCAAATGCCCCAACAAGGCGAGGCCATGGCTAGAGCAGTGTCATCGCAGGCAGAAGACACCGGCAGGACAGATCCCCATACCTTCAGGATTCCAGTGACCTCGCGCAACTTGAGAATGATGGATTGCTGTGCAAATAGTTATGGGAAGTGCTTCCCGTCTCGATGCTGAGAAAGCAACGAAGAAAGGTCTAGCAAAGGCGGAGTGGAATGTTGGCTGCCACTGTCCAATTCTCTATCGCTCGAAGGCGGAGGTCACCGCAGAGTGTGCTCCAGGTAAGCTGATGATTCCAACAAAATTAAACCCCCCCGTCGGTGCTATTTCGCGTTAATGATCACCACGCACGTGTGGGCAAAAGGCGTACTGATCACATCTTACTGACCATTATCCCCTCGCTAAATACGTAATGATTTCCATCAATGGCGGTGCGTGTGGGATGAACTTTTCACCAGCAGCAACAGCAGAAGCAGCAGCAACAGCAGAAGCAGCAGCAACAGCAGCAGTGGCTTGTGGTTCGCCCACCAGCGCGAATGGAGGGCACGCGCAATTGACGCAATTGTCGGTCCGATGGGGCTATTCAACAAGATCGTCAACGATCCTAATCTATCAAGAGAGTGATGAAAGCACGAATTAGAAAGAAGAAAAAGTTCCACTATCCTGACAGCTACCAAAGAGGCCACCAGATAAGTCTGAAGCGCTACTCGTGGGGTAAACCTTTCGAGCTCGAGATAAAGATCGCAGTGGCCACTCTTGGAGCCACTGCTTGGTGCTGGAGTGTAGTTAATCATTGCGGATCATGAAACCGTGCCCCGGGTATCGCATGACTGCGACCGACTGCGTTGATCTCGTCGGTGGCCCGAGCCACCGGTCCCGGTGAGCACGCGATTGAGATGTCAGACGAAATGGTGACTCAAATTTATCACCGAACCGAACCCCCTCCTCCCTTGGGAGATTTGGACCACTTTTTCATGTTGTTGGCCAATTTTTTTGAGCTTTAATCTTTATGGACCATTTGCACATTCGTGACAGCAGTCGGCGATGGTTGCAGATCGTTGCAGATATCCTTCTGGTCAGTATGGACTCCCATGAGGGGTGCTTCAGTGCTGTCCCTACAAACGGTCACCTGGTGGCGTCGAAACAGATGGTGCTTTGAATTGTAGGATTTGATTTATGCATTTTTTATTCTTCACACACACACACACGTGGAATGATCACCGCCAAACTGGTAAGTATGGTGGTGCCAAAAGCGCCGTCTATTGATCTATTTTCGCGCTCCCCTCGTTACGATATCATCGCTCACCGGCTGGGACCGCCTACCGGCACACATATGTGCACCCAGAACAACATTGTTGCGTTGTGTTGTGTGTGCTGCTGTGCAAGGTAAGGTGAGGCACTCCGGCTAGAGGCCTCCGGTGCTGACACAACTGCATTCTAGCCCTTTCAATCAACGTCAACTCGAATATCGTGAATATAATCAAATAATAATCTAATGGCGATCAGGCACCATCACACACACACACACATACACACGTGCGGCCACATTCGCGGTCGCCGCAGTGATTGATCGCGAGATGTCAACCAAAGAAGGCAGAACCGATGCTGACATATCGCTTAAGGTGCTGGTTGGGTGTTGTTTTTTTTTATTTTCGTCTCGCGATGACCTAAATCCCAACCGCCCGTCGCCGCGACACCTTTTGGGTTTATTCTGTGAATCCATTAGCACAAGCTGTCTGCTGCTTGTTTCGTGAACCCTTTTTATGGTGTATCGAAGCATAGATACTGTCCCACGGGGAGGATCACTCTAGGGACTCAAAGTTTTCAACATCAAAGCTTCACCATCTTGTCATGTCTTGACACTCTGGACGAGACTCTGGAGGAAAATGAAGACCCAGGAAACCCAGTTCCGGTCCTCCGTGTCGCGACGAGTATTCTGCCACGCCAGTGTATGCCGCGAGGAGTGTAATGTGTTTGCTCAAGAGTTCAACCACCTGGCCGGCGTGTGGCGTGTGACGATTATGTCTCAAGAAACAGAGAGGGAGAGCAGAGAAGGGAAGGAATTATTATGAATATTCATCCACATGAGGTTCGCACAGAGACCGTTTGCTGGAGGCAGCACCCGAAGCGCTACTCGAGAGGATCGAGGCACAGACGGATGATGTTTGGGGAAGATCGTCGCCAGGAAGCTGAACCAGGATCCGGAGAGCCAAAGCCGTGAGCTGAGCCGGTGGTTATTAAGCCGCGTAACTTTCGACTAGACGACATTACACGCCACTGCTCACCGGTCCTACAATTAAACTTTCCATAGACCACTCGGGGGTCGATCGATCGATGTCCGGGATGCTCGATCGATCGGAACAGTCGAGGGAACGTATGATTTGCATGCCGAGCTACGTCCAGTGCAAGTGGTTCCGGCAGTGCGGCAAAGTTGTTTCTCGCAGAAAAACAGATGCGACGACGCTCCAACGACGCATGTCACGAGCGATGAGGTTGAATGAAGCAGACCGGCTTCGCGGTGCGGAAAAAGTGAAATTATGCTAGACCAGCTTCTCCTCCAGCAGGGGCTTCGAGCAGGGTCGTTGTAGTAGACGAGCGAGTCGATTAGCGAAAAATTGCGCTCTTACGCTAACCAATCGGATGACAACGACAACGACGACGACGACGACTACCAAGACAGTGCGTGGTGGATCACGATTAAATAAACAGAGAGAGGGGCCGGGCCGCCAGCGGGGAGAGCTATGATTGCTGCACCCAACATGTGACAAACCGCCACGAGAGGAGCGTTTGGTGGGGTCGAAACCCGAAGCCACTAACAAGCTGGCCAGCAGCTGATAGATTAATCGATTACCAGAGCCATTCGATAATCGAGACGATCGTTCACCGCACCATCCACCAGGAGAAATAAAGATGAGCATCTGATAAGGAGAGAGAGGCTGGTGGAGGTGATGTACTCGTTAAACTCTGGCGACTTACGTCGTGGGGACAGCGGTTCGATAACCGGTCCTGGGATGAAGTCTTGCGTCGAGGTAGACCTAACGGTGCCATGCTGTTGCAAATCCGCACCGCACCGTACCGCAATAAAACCGATCACCGATCTTCGAGCATCCCCTGACAAAGGGGCGAAAATGGCTGACATTGCACGTTGGGAGTCGAGTTTCGAAGAATGTTGTGTGTGTGTGTGTGTGTGTGTGTGTATGTGAGCGAAGGAGCGACCGTTCGAGCGCGCCCAGTTTATTGAGATAGAAATGGGATGTTTGCGGCATAAAAATGTAAATTCTGCGCTTTGCTTCCCACCGCGCGTCTATTGAATTAGCGTCGTTCGATAGGTTCATTGAACTGGCGATGATGCTCGCTAACTACAGGTGAGCGAAGAAATGAAATCTCAAAGCCGATTGCTTCTCAGCCGGGTATTGTGGCGTAACAAAACAAAAAAAAACTGAAGGGTTATAAAACATCTCACTATTGAAGAACGTTGGTCGATGTTTTCCATTTCCAATCAAAATAATGGCCACAATGCGTTACCTGAAACGAGAAACAAGAGAAGATCAAATAAGTTAAATTTGCATTTTAATTGTTTGGAATGAAGGAGGATTGAGACCGTCAGTTGATATGCCGTTTGGAATGCCATTTTTTTTACTAAGTAAATGTTTAGCATGGTTAACGACGAATGCTCGTTTCGCTTGGCATTATAATGTTTTAGTGCTGCAGCTTTATTATTGGATGGAAAACGGCAGATTGTCTTCACAAAATATTTAAGATCTACTTATAGTCGTCATAATTACCGGTTGGCTGCCATCTCTAGGTTATAAAAAACATAACTGTTGGCTGCTAAGAAACGAAATCTTAACTAAAGCATCTCTTCAGCTTGGTGCTGCGATTGTAGGTAGAAAACCCGAATAAAAATTAATCTTTATTTGAGAGACCTCAATGCCACCTCTTGCTGCAACGTTTGTATCTTAAGCGTTGGCATCCATTCCTATTTTCTGTCAGTCCTCCTCTATAACGGTAACGCTTACGAAAACCGCTGACGAATCGTATCGTGGCCGTAATGGAAGCATAAATGACCGACCGCACCACGTGCATATCAATTATTTAATCTCTGGTTTCGAGTAAATCGTGCGGATCCAGATTTGTGCCGCACAATTTATGTAACAGCTTAAAACCGTTAAACGGTAGGCATTTAGCATTGGTTCCCTTTCGTCACTGGTTGCTTGTTTGCAGCTGACCCACACCACACCCCACTGCCGATCTCTATTGTTTTTATTATGTCCAATTCGTCGCTTGCTAGTTCACTCGTACGAACACGCGCACCGCGGACACGAACAGTGGCCTAGTGGCCAAAGAGAAACGTCAAATCACGCCCGATCGTGGGCAAATTTTCTTAGTGGCACACGCCCTTGCTACACTTTAAAACACCCAACTCGAGGCACAAACATAACCGTGGCACCGAAACGTTCTAAATAGTTCCTAGGCACCGGGCCACAGGAAAACCTGTTGGTAGGATTATTGCTTCTAAATTTTCGTCGCAAATGCAGGTCCGACCATTTATGGGAAATAACTGCATGTGCGCAATCATGGCAATACATGGATGCCGGTGCCGGTAACGGTCACGATAAATGTGACTCACAAGAAGGGCAAAAACACAACGAACTAAAATTAAATCTTGTCCGGCAACTTGTGTTATGCGCGGTTATTCGCGACCATTGGCTCAAATTCGGGCTCTGGAATGCCTCGCCTACCTGGCATGCTGGCTGGTGCACCTGGAAAAAACTTCCACCACCTCCACTACCACCATTTTCAAAACGGGGTCCATTAACAGGCTGGAGTGCTGGAAAAATGAAAGGGCATCAACCAGACCGTATGTCCACTCGAATTAAGCTCAAATCGGGCACCGGTGTGTTGCTTTTGTTGTTTGCTGCGCCAGAGCCGGAGCCGGAAAGGCCCGCGGCGTCACGCACAAACACACGCCGCATGCCCGAGATCGAACGGTGACAGGGCGCTCGAAAAACCGGGGAGGGCATTTTGGTAGCAAATCGTGACATTCCGGGCCCTAGCCTTCACAAATTTTCCTCATTTCATGCTGGCGAAACAATGCCGAGCTGCCAGCAGCTGGGCAGCCGAATCCAGGAGGCCTCGAGCAACGGCAGCAAAATAAATAACATAAACGAGATCCTTAAGACAACCACACCGGCCGCACGGTCCCCCCTCGAAAAAACAAAAAAATAAGGGTGGTAATAAGGGCGTTAATATGTTTCGAGCATGTGCCGGTTGTGATCGCCCTTGGCTATATGGGAGGCGAGGCTTTTGTTTTGCTGCTGCTAGTTCCTTTCTCCTCGGGATGATGGGATGATGTTCGAACGCTCGGCAGGAGAACTCGGTCGATCATTACGCCATTCCTCCAACCCCGGATGGTGTGCGTGTGTGTGTGAAGTGAAAACGGAGCGCGTAAATAAAATTACATCCCGTGCCCGGAGCGCCCCACGGCACAGAACCATTTCATTACGTCGAAAGAGCTTTTTGGTGATAATTTCCTCCATTTCGCATTTGCATTCGCTGCTGCGGCTCTTCCCCTCGCCACCCATTTTCACGCCTGCACGCATTCGCTGTTCATTCGCTTGACCGCATCGGGTCCAAACCGATACGATTCCCGCTGCTTCCCGTTTTCTGCAACTTTCTTGCAATATCTCGTTTTTTTTATCTCACGCAATTTGGCGCGCCGTGGCACGGTTCATTCGAAGGTGTGAATGGGATATCGTGCGTAGCGGGCAATGTTCGCGAGTGCAAGCGCCCGCGACACACACACAGACATGCACGTGGCCATGCAATGTTAATTCGATAAATTTACAACCGCCTCCAAAAAACGCGCGGTCCTTTCCCGCGGATTGGTAGCAAGCAAGATCAAAAGGCCCGATCATCGGTGGTGGGTGCACCGTGGTGGTGCGTCGTGTGCATTTTGGCAACAAAAAAAACCATTGCGGTTTTTGCGGCCACGATGTTCACACTTCATGTGCGCCGCGCGCGCGCGAAAAGGCGAAAGTCGATTTCATTATCGGCTTAATGCGAACCGATGTTAGTTATTTGTCATTGTTATGAACGCTTTTAATTGAGTACGAAATGTGGACGATGGCGGTTGTGCGTGCGATGACCAGCACCGTACAGCAGTCATCACGACCGTTGGTTCGATAATGGAAGGGATCGAATGGCGCCGAAAGCACTAACAAGACGAGATTCTCTCACCGGAGTGGACCCGGAGGACCGCGTTAAACGCTTAGTGAGATTTTCGTTAATCCGCCTTAATGGACGTATACCGGAGCGAATACAAAATGGTGTTAAAAGATAAAAATATGATTTCATAACAAGAAGAGGAGATTATCGCATGCAGTTGCAACGCTTTTCTTTTAGTGGCGGTAAATCTGTATTAATGTACGGCCTAAAACGGGAGACAGGATGTGCTATTTCAGCTGATTCCGCTTTCCGATAGGGTGCGTCGTTAAAAATAACTGAGAAGCTTATCACCATTTGCTTACAATTGGATTGTAAATCATTATTTAAAATTTGAATTGATAAATGTATTTTAAACTTATCTTTCTCATTAAAAAATGTAAGCGTTTTCCTTCTCGTCTTCTCTGACTAATTAAAACGTTACTTTCGGATAAACCTCACAGCCAATGCGTCAAATCCAGTGTCAGAAAATCCCGCCCAAAATATGTTGCGGACTGATCTTCAACTGGGCATCAAACCATTTTACAACCCCGACCACGGTGAGCTTCGCGTCTTTGTTTAAACGTTTTTTGGTAATTATGTTTGAGTTCCCACGATGAGCGTGACCGCAAAGGAATACGCTTAAACGCTTAAGCGCTTTAAAATCATGCGTCGTCACGCACTTCTTGTCGAGCGATAATGAAATGACCTTCGCACTCCGAGACCATGCTCTACTGGCTGGATAATCAGACACCTAAGTGAACGCGGAACATTACGCGTGACCTGCAAATGTGAAATGATGATTTCAGAGAGGCAAACGATCCGACACGGAACGTTTTTGCCTCCCTCCAGCGGACGTCGTCATCGTCTTGTGCCGTTTGCCCGAGTGTCAGGAGGTTAATATGCGGTGACCTCCCATCGGCATTATGTTGTGCTTTGCACTATACGATGTAGATACGGACACACACACATCGTCAAGCAACCTTCGCGTGCGGGGTATGAAGTAAAAAACAAAATATTTACTTAACTGAATCGCCACCGAGGTGACGTTCCGTTGCTCCGTTGGGAATGGATTGGAATTAGCACCTCGTCCGGGTGGTCGTCCAACGATATCTAACCAGATCCCGATATCCATCTCCCGCAAGAGGGCTATGGGCTGTGGAGGCTCATTCTGGACCGTTTTGCGCTAGCTAACCGCCTCTTAAAGAGATCCACAGATGCCCTCTCTGTGACGAAGATGTTCTTGGTAAGCATATTTACATAATTAATTCACGCACCCACCAACGAGCCCCTGCCACTCAGCTGGGCTCAGTGCCTGTACGCTGAGCTGACGAGGTGTCAGTTGACTATTTGGAGATTCCTTTGACTTGGAATAGCTAGGAATTGGTTTTTGTTTTGTTTTCTGTTTTGGCTAACACTTTGGCTGTTTGGCTATCATCGTCGTCGCTGACGGTGGAGGCATAGATGCTGAGCTCACCACGAAAGAAAGACCTTTTTGATTTTGCCAGAACGGAATAGAGAAGTTCGTTGGCAAACGTTTGGACTTACGGCGACCACCTTATCATCATCGTACCAAAAATAGAAGTTCAATGTCAGCCGCTGCTGGTAAGAACGCAAAGCGTGAGGGAACTACCGGAAGCGTTCTACTACAAATAAGGGCCAACCTATTGACATTGTCTATTGGGCATGCTGCTCAGCAAACAGCGAACCCGCCTGTAAACAGTCTCCGGCGCGATCCTTTTGGATGATAATTTTCTAATCTTTCAGCAAGATTTGGCATTAAAATTAACAACGCTAGACCGGAGAACAGACGCAAAGATCTTTCCTAAATGCTATGATAAGACAACATCCTTCATCCAAGATAAGATGCTTCCGCGAAATGCCGTAGTCACAGAAGCACAGTAGTAACATCGCCGTAATGGGTGGGAATGGGCGATACCGCCGGCAACGACGGTACAAAATTATCATATCTCATCGGTACATCCGCAAAGGACCAGCATCGGGATCGCTCGTATCAAGCTGGCCATCTTGTACGATCAGTCCGTTTCACGCGAAACCCGCTTGATATTCGGCCCGGTTGCTGGTGTGGACCGAAAAAATCGCAAAAAACTCCATCGCGATCATATCCGGTCGCGAAGTTGCGATTGCGGTGGGAACATCCCATGCCCATCCTCCGTAGCTGCCTTGATGTGGATGGAAACAACTTCGTCTCGACAACATCTGTTGGCGGTTCAGACGGTTGACTTCAGGTGGCAACCCCGTCGGTCCGTCGAATCGGCACGGCGGCTGTCATATTATGCAAAACGTCGTTGCTGCTTGCCCCGAAGCGTATTTCAAATTCTAGAGCGCGCAGAACATCGCGCAGACGACATTAAGTAGCGCAATGATGGCTTCCTAATGGCTTCATCTACATCGGCCACAACGTCGGCCGTGGTCCGGTGGCAATCCGGTGGCTTCCTGTTGGAGCCGGTTCCAGCAATTGGATTGGAGCGCGATCCGGCGCTGATTATCATTCGCTTCATTCTTCGTTGTTAGTTAGTGTTAATTAGTCTAACAAGTATATCAATCTCATAAACTACGATCCGTTCGCGTTGCTGACTGACGAAGCTGCCGGTCGATGCAGTTGGATTCATTGGGTTCCACCACAGGGTCAACACCACGAAAAGCGCCGGCTCAATGGCACTCTTAATTGATAAATTGTTTTCCAATTATGTTTATGGCAGCCGCCTAACATCGAATTCAAACTTTATTACCTTTACAACAACCGATCACTTTGCTCAACATTAGCAGCGGCCCATCCTCTGCGGGTTGCAATGGGGTTGCCCCTGACCTTGCGTGTTTCCGTCCATAGTTCACCTACATTAGCGCGGCACCTGGAGTTCCACCCTGTAGCCACCATCCACCGAGTGTGATCAGCCTCCGAGAGCCAGATGCATCGGATTCCAATCGAAACCAATCGAAACCAGCCAATCGCCGATAACTGGAGCAATGTCGAGTTTTGTTGTTGTTGATGGCGCCCTACCGTCGATCGCCTTCACTGCTCACGAACCGTCGATCCGTCGTATGCTCTTCACGCTCTCTTGCGTCTCTCGTGCGTTCGTGCGTCTGGGGAGTGCATCTCGAAGGCGTCTCGGTCGACGTTACTCAGTCGCTGCTTATAGCCCCCTCGGCGTCATTCTTCCAGCTGATGCCCTGACAACATTTTCACTTTTTTTAAAGCAGCTGAGGACCGAAGCAACGCACATTTCACGGTCATCATCATTCGTGGGATACGCTCGAGTGGCACGAGTGGCGCCAGTCATCTTCCCGTCCGGCGAGGCAGCTTGGCTTGGCGGGGAAAATATGAAGATGAGATCTCGTCGTTGTTTTAAATGTTTTTCTTTTTCCAAATCGCCTTTTCGCAATGTTTACGTCGCTTTCGCATTAGCTTTCGCATTTCGTTTGACCAGCAAGCCAAAAAAAAGCTCTAGGCCTCCGATGGAAACGCGATTTACTTTCCAAAGCCCGTCTGTGTGCGTGTGCTTCACGCACATCTCTCCAAGGTCCGTTGGACGCACCCTGATTACCTTACCGCGTCGCACTTGCACTTGAAAGCGCCGGGTGCTTATAATGTACTACCAGCACGGCCACCAGCATCATCCTCCGGCCCCCTTGGAGTAACGGGAGATTTCCTTCCTTTTCGAGTCGTGTAACGAGATCCTCCATTAGACCGCCACACGCGACACGCGATCGCGAAACCTTGCACAGCACACACACACAGTGTGCATCGATATGATCCCCCCGGACCGTACCTGACGGCCATTGCTGGTGACTTTTCGGGGCGGCATCGTCATGGTAGTGACGGCCACGCCGTTGCCATTTCCGGACGATCAGCTTTCCTCCCGGTGAAGGTGAAGGTTGGAACCGGAAGCCCCAGGAATCGGGGGGCTACTAATTACCGGAGGAGCGAGGAGCGTCCGCTGAACCCCGCTAGCCTAGCCTCCTTATTTGTCCTCATCTCCTCCGGCCGTACGTCGTTCGTACGCAAGATTCAAGTTCAACCAGTCCAGGTTTGGTAGCCGATAAGCAAATTGAGCTCCAAGTGTCGCCAGAGCCGCTTGCCAGCAGCACAACCGGAGTCCGGAGAAACAGGTCTTGCGCGGTGCACGAACGGACGGTGGCGAAAGTTTGTTTTTCTCTTTCGACAATCGACGATGGCGACGTCGCTGATGACGCTGATGACGCTTTGTGGTTGGGATGTTTCTTCATTATTTGTTCTTCGAAGAAAACAATCAACTCATTTGATGATGCAGACCCACAGACAAGTCTACCAACCCACCGGGGGCGGAAGAATAAATTCCGTGGATAGCCTAAAATGCATTGCCACCTGCTGCTGCTGTTGCTTTTGTTGCTGCTGCGCTATAAACATCCGCACAACAACCACAGCCGACCAATAAACCAATAAATCCACTTTGCTCCTTCATCGCACCGCAATCGAGCGCATTAAGGAAACTAACACATCAATCGACGCTCGCAGCATCCGCGAGCATTGTTTAATCCGAGCGAAGGCTTCAGCAGCATCGCGATCGCGACAACCTTCACTCGCTCTTGAAGATGACCAGCACCACCACCACCACAAGCTACGATCGCGACAAGAAAGTGAAGACACGATCACCCGGATCCCCTATCTACAGCTGACTTCTTCGTGGTCCAGTGGTAGTGGAGGTGGAGGTTGGTTGGTGACTTGGATTCGGGTGTTGACCAAACGGTCGCCGGTGAACCAGTTGACCCTCACCTTTTCTCTCGACTGCGAGGCGAAGATCAAGCCGGTCGGTATCCCGCGTGCCCTCCGGGCCTCTCAGACTCCTTCGCCTTCGCGGTTCTCATAATCCAGTTTATGGTTTCGCGAATTTCTCGCCATAGAGAGAGAGAGAGAAAGAGAGATGCTGCTGATGATGATGATGCAGATGATGCAGATGATCAAGTGCTGATGCGGTATTTGGGGTTTTGTTTCGTTGTTGGTGTGCGTATCGAGCGATTGCGGTTCGTGACAAACGAAGTGACAGATTCGGAGATTCTCTTCCTGCGTCATGCGCAGTGCATCGGAACACTGTCGCGGGTTACGCGATGCGGCCACACCAGTCATGCGTCATGTAACGTTGAATTTGGAAACTCGCGACGCTGCTAATGCCTAATTATGGTAATTCGTTCGTCGCCCCGTTCGTTTCCGTAAGTCATCCCCTGAACTGACTGACTGACTGACTGACGGATGATCATATCTAGCGATCGAAACGAACGGAGCTATTTTCGACAGCCGTTTTTCTGGTGTTGTTGTCCGTTTACTCTCACATTTCGGTCCTGGGTTTGGAGTTTTTTTTTGTTGGTTGGAATTTTCGTGTGAAAAGAGTTGTAGCAAGCCGTTGTCGTCGTCGTCGTCGGAGTAACAGGACAAAGCGCCATGACAAATTCGATTAAGCCGCTCATTTGTTTGGAATTCGTTAATCTCGTCGCCGATGGACGGGATCAGTGGCCGCATCACCCAGTCCTGGGCCGCGCTGCGCCGCGCCATGCTACGCCCGGTTTAATGCTGATTAATAAGAGATGCATCGGGCCCCTGGTAGGGAAGGAGGTGTTGCGTTGACGCCAGCAACCTGGCAAACCCGCCATACAGTCAACCAACCATCCGAGCATGGTTCGTGGACGGGGTTTGTTTGTTTTTCCTCCTCCTCCTCCCCTCCGGGAACCAAACGCTCGCACAAAGCGAGAAACCTTTATTTATGATGGATGAGGATTAAATCCGACAGAGTCAATTTGTTGCTGGCTGCCTCTACTCCGACATGGTTCGGACTCGGGATCGAATCGGGAGTGTCCGAAGCAAAGAAAGAAAGAAATAAGGAAGGAACGAAAGAAAGCAGTCAAAGGATTTCGTTCTTTTCGCTTTCCTCAACAACGTTCCTGGTTTAGTCGAAACTGAAAACAACAGCGTGGAGCGTGTTGTTAACGATGTAATTATGGCCAGCGCTACACTTCGGTCTGGGGTCTCGTGGCCCTGGTGGCCACGGCGAAAGTGATAATGCAGCGGGCGCGCCAGTTACACACACACACAGGAAAAACTGGTCAGCGGATGCTGCTGGTCAGGATGCGTCCGGTATGATGCGCCCGGGTCTCAGGAAATCCGGTTTCGGGGAACAACCCGGCTGGCTCGCTGGCTGGTCGGTCGGTCGTTGTCATTGTTGGCATCGAGGCGTAGAGAGTGCGTAGACCGCGTGGAGGCGCGTGAGAGTCAGTTCCTGGAGGTCGGTTGCTGACTTAATCATCGTCGTTTATGGAAGAAAGTGAAAGATGACGAAAATGGTCACCAGCACCACCACCACGGGGCATGTTCACTTGTTGAGCGCGCAGCACGTTTCGGTTTACGAAGAGTTGAATGGCTTGGGGAGTGAGGACCTGATGCTGCGTCGGTGCGTCAGTTGGTACCCCCCCGCGACGAGGATTATGTTCCGTTTTGTGGTTCAATTTCCATGCTATGAGGATCGAGCTGCCTTTGTTTGAGGCGAGACGCGTACATGACGCAGATGGCAGGGGGATGGCAGCATGTAGTGGAGAAGATGTGAACCACATTGTTGGAGCTGCCGTTGTGTGATGCTTTGTTTGGTTCGAGTGGTTAATCCAATGCAGCTCATGGAGAGGCGAGGTTCAAGCCGTTAATTTTCACTGTCAGAGCGCCTTTGACCTTCCTTTGTAGTGGTGGCATGTGTGCTCGGCTGCTCGCACACGTTAATAGAGCCTGTCAATCGACGTCACTTCATATACCTTTGATTTTCAGTACTTTCTATCTCGTTCCTCTATTAGTTTGTTATGAAGGTGTTACTTTGTTATGAAGGTTTTATGTTCTTTCAAGTAATGTTTCTATAGTTGGCTGTAGGGGAAGAACCCTTATGGAAGTGTCGAATAGTTTCATACAATTTTCAATTTCCTTTTTTTTAGATGAAGAGAAACAAAAATCTCAATTCTTAAAAAAAATCAGTGAGTATAATATTTCCAGTGTCGGAATAATAAATATGGTTTGGAAACACGCACATTACGAAATATGCTTCATGGTCACGAAACAGAGCCCAGATATTGGAAGCTATACTAACTTTGAAATGTACGAATCCATTTCTCAGGTCTCTTTTAACCAGAAAAAGTATGCTACGTTGAAGAACGATAAAGATTTGAAAACACTAATACCTTTTTTTTATAAATAAATCAATTGCTTCTCTCCAAAAGAGCCGTTTGTATCCTTATTATTATTATATTCCCGAAACATCACCGCCGTCATTCACGCGTCAACTTGGCGCGCTAACGCGACAGTCACGACGAACCAACCGACATCCTTTAACCAATGCAAATCCGTCCGCCGGTTGGATGATAAAACGGGAATAAACTTATTTTAACGATCCGCACTTATCCGCACGTTTGTCAAAATGATGGTCGCACTCGCAATAGCTCGCAAGTGGCCGGGCGTGCTTATGGTTGGCCGACGTTTCAATCATATTTAACATACCCGATGGGGGTGCAAACCACCCGGTATTCCAGGTCTTTCGCGATCCGGACGAGACCTTAAACACTACGACTAACAAGCACTAATTTTCCCACCTCACGGCACCCTTTCGAGGCCCATTACACCGACCGCCCTCAGAGCCAGTGGTCCAGGTTTTCTTTCCATTGATCTTTCGCTCTCTCACTCCGCGATGACCGGAGAGAACCCGGCAGCACTTTCCCTTATTAGCAGGTTCAAGAGCTGCCGGTTTGCTGCTGCTGGTGGTGGTGGTGGTGGTGGTGCTGGTGGACCACTTTCGCAACTCTTCGCAGACCAACCGTCTAGATGGCCGCCAGAGGGGCCAGGGCTTCAACCCTGGGGTCAACTGCACTCCGCGCGCACCGGATCCATTCACCTTCAGCGCAGCGTTTGCTTCAACTTTAAACCATCAAATTGCATTTCTCTAACCGGCGGACCTGTTGCCATGGTTTCCACGGGTATTTCAGTGCAACTTGGCGCAACTTCATTCAACTTCCCTTCCACGCCACGCGCGTCAAGGAGCATATGATTGACAAGGGGTGCAATGGTGAACCGAAAGAAAGACAGAAAGAAAAAAAAGATCAGGAAACATACACCCCCCTTTGGTCACATCGAACCGGGAACCGACCACCGGACAAGGTCTTTTTGCGTCTCTCTATAGTTGCTGCTGCAGCTGCCACCAATCAATCCTGGTGGTGCGACGATGAGGCAACGACGAGGGTAACGTATTCAAGGGTGTACCGTCCATAAATGCACCACCACCACCACCGAGTGCCAGGGCAAGGTGAGAAGA
This sequence comes from Anopheles darlingi, assembly GCF_943734745.1. Lineage (NCBI taxonomy): Eukaryota > Metazoa > Arthropoda > Insecta > Diptera > Culicidae > Anopheles > Anopheles darlingi. The sequence goes on from NC_064874.1 coordinate 70,099,870, forward strand.
AAAAAAACTCGATCGATTGTTGTCGCCCCGATATGGCTTAATCTTGTTTCCGTTTGCTCCGCGCCCTTACAATGGTTTCCTCTGGTACTGAGGGCTGGTTGTGCGGAAGGTTCCACCAACGTCAGTTGGGCGGTATCACTTAATTTAATTCCATTTTTGCATCCACACACACACACGCACCGACTCGATTCGATGATGACGTTTATGATGAGTGCTATCTCAAGCCAAACAAACAGTTCAATTTCCGTGAACGCGCTTTTTAGTTCATCCTGTCAGAGGCTTCAGGTTCCCCCTTTTTCCAACATCGATGAAAGCATGAAATATCGGCGACCTCGGCCAAAGAATGGTGGCTACTGGGAGAATTGCAAATTGTGTGCCTGATTATTGATCCGAAGGCGGAAGAAAGCATTGGGAGATCGTTGGGCGCGGATCGGATCGGATCGGATAAGCGGAGCATGCGGAACCACGCAACCGCACGTGGATTGGTTTAACGAAGTAGACATTAAGATGCAATCAACAGAGGTGAACTGAGACTGACTGACAGATGGTATAATTTATGCGTTTTTCCATTTCCGTACCACGGTATAACATAAACAAAATGTTTAACAATGTTACAATACGTGATGAACGTGATTGAATGAAAGCAGTAACGACAGTTTTCGTTCACCATCAACGTTGTTGCGTACGCAAAGCCGCTCCTTTAAGCCACAAGCGTTACCTCAGCGTTCTAATGGACAGCGAAATCCAAAACGACAGGCGGCTGTCTTGGCATGTGATTTATGAAGGTCGCCCCGCCAGACCAACTCGTAGATGAATTTCACAGCATATTACTGGCTTTTTGCACATGCAACACGATCCAAGAGAATAACAACAACATCGACAAAAAACTTGTAGCTGATAAGCAAAAAACGGATTCGTGGAGCAACGTAGAGGTTGTTGCCGACGTTCGGAAGCGAAACAGTATTGGATAAGCGTTCGGTAGGTTCCCATGCTAGCGCCGTATTAACACGCAGACTCACACAAAACGTTGGTGAGTGAGGGTCGCTCGCACTTGCCAGTTGCCGGGATTGACAATGCCAAACACCAAACGACCAGCGTACGGGGAACAGTGGCGTTAACCACATGGTGGCATTATTATTGTTGTTGGTGCTGCTGCTGCTACGTCTGTATGAGCGTCTAGTATCTCTGTCTGTGACATTGTGAGCTGTACGTAACTGCAAGACAGAACAGCGTTTGCGAGTAGGTGTCTAAGTGTGTGATTAGATGCAGATTGGTTCAGGCTGTCGGACTAATTTCAAAGGTTCACCACACCAGATGTACGCACTCTACCGGAACTCTCATTGTGGTCTTTGAGACCCATGCGGCTCGATCGGATGCTTACTTCGAAAGCTAAGCTATAATCGAGCGCGATGGCGGATATATGTATATATGGAGCGGGCTGTTGTGACCTACTACAGCTTCGACTACAGAATGCGATAAGCGATCCCCCGGCGACCGCCACCGGAATGACCGAATGTGACAGCGAATGGGTGGCGGCGCAGAGTGCGCCCTTGGAGGAAGAGAGACAATTGATTAATGGTCATTGGCAAGCGAGAGATAATCGACAACGACGACGACGATCACCACCACTGTTCGAGAGCCTTGTACCAGTTGAGAGGGCCAGCGTGTGGCCAGCCGCCAGCGGGGCAGCATTGCACCGCGGACCTCCTCGCGGGCCTCAACACAAACAGGTCTCCGAGCACTGGTTCGTCGCGTCTCAACCAAATGAAGTCACCTGAGCAACGGGCGGAGTTGATCGTTGCTCTCGTTTCACGTCACCGATCGATCGGTGGTTCCGTTTTCCGTTGTTCCGTTCAAACGGTGCGCGATTAACATCGTTCCGATCGAACGCCACTTTCCAAAGATCGACAAATTAATTCAAACTTATGTTTCTGTGTATGTGTGTGCGTGTGTTTGGTTCACATTCCCGTGTCCTTTTCTGATATTTATCCTGCATTTTAAATGCAGCCAGCCCACCATCTTACACCCCGTACGCAGACTAGTGGGAAGACACGCCGTGGACCACATTCCCCTTCTGGGCATTTCACTCCCCCTTCCCCCGGACCTCTACGATCCACCTGGTAGATCCTAATCCGAGTGTAAGTGGGCACCACCACTCGTGTCATGGCGAAGGTTTCGTTATTACAGTTATTATGAAACGTTAGCCGCCCTTTGCTGGAGGAAGGGGAGAGGGATGCATGGCACGTGGCTCGCTTACGACTGCCGCATTCAGAATGAGGAGCAGGAGAAATGCATTGCAGTCTCCTTCCGGCCTCAGTCCCTCCCTTTTCAGTGGCGTGAGGAGGTGGCCCCCAACAGCCACAGTGCAAAAAGTGAAATGCTTTTTCTAATGTTTCTGATCGTCGTTGTCGTCGTTGGCTACCTTTGGGGTTGGGTGCAAGGCATGCCAACGCAGATCGCTACGACAAAGATTAGCGGCCAGAGAGAGCGGGAGGCCGTGGAGAGAATTACTTTGTGTTTCGAGTTTTCGATGAAAAGTAAAGATTGTAGCTGCTTTAATGATCCGGATAAAGAAATGGTCGTTTAATGTACAACAGTAAAGAAGAGTAAACAAAAAAGATCCCCAGTTTGTGGTGTACATTAATTGGAAAAAGTGGAATGTTTTATAAGCAAATCTAAATGCGTCATTGTTGCACAACAGTTGCGGTTGCGAATTGCCAAATTAGAAGGGATGAAACGTTCGGCTTAATAATGATTGATTTGCCCAAAACTGGTATCCAAACGATCACTCAAATCACTTATGACACTGATGAGCTTCACACGTTCGTTCGTTCGTTTCTTTCTTTTTACCGCCCAATGCCACCGCCACCGGATAATCCATCATTCCGCTTAAACTGACTTGGCATCTCGTTAATGTTCTGCCGCCCACATGCCAGTAGATTTGAGGTTTCAGGTGATGGGGTGGCATAATAAATTAGCCAGCAAAATGGTCACAATGCCACAAAACGCACCTTCAGCTGCTACCGGGAATCGTATAGCGATGATGAGGATGAGTTATTACGAGTAATTCGTTGTACCTGCCGTATTTCCTCAATTTTCTCTATTCTAAGCGACGGAAACTGGTGGTATTTACCAAAGGGTGCTATCTCGCTTCAAAAAAACCCATTGATGGCCAACCGACCATCCGGTTCGCGGACCACGGGCAAATGGTTATCCGAAGGTCACCCCAATAAATCTCGGATGGAGAGGGCAAACTCCGGTCGGTCGCTGCGAGTCGAGTGGCGAATGTAAAACAAACGTTGCATGATTACAAAACCCACCAAGAGCCCCACATTAGAGTATCGCGATCGACACTTGCGCTTGCCGGTTAAAACAGGATGGACGACTCTGCGCCACCTCCTCGCGCCTCAAAAAAAGGCCCAATTCTCGTTCGTGGCACATTCCCACGGATGTCATGTTTATGTCGATCAAAAAAGGGTAAACATTGTGTGGCCAGCCCTCTCGAAGAGGTGCTTATTGTCTGCTGCCTAGCGACGCCTGCCTACCAAAATATTTTAAAGGCGTCTCATTAGCGGCAATATAAATGCTACAAGTCGCCACAAGTCGGATCGCTTCGCGCGGGTGTCGCGGATGATGCTGAAGCAGCCGCGGTTTCGTAGGAATTCCCAGCACCGCGGAGCACCATTCTCCGTCGCCGTCGCGGCAAATTCTGTTTTGTTCCCTTGGCTCTGGCTCTTGACGCGGAATCCCCCGCGGTAGGTAGTAGTAACAATGGACAGTCTTTGCAAAGGACCACATTAAATTGGCAGCTAGGCACATTGTTAGATGGCGATGGGTGAGGTGCGCCAAATCACGGCAAGGGCGCCCACATTAATTGTGCGCCACAAAAGCGAGAGATTAGCCGGGTCGGTCCCGACCGAACTTCAAAAACCGCAGATAATCATTTGTAGGAGGAGGAGAAGGCGTTCCGGTTGCTGGCTCGCTGCCAGTTGTCCACGTCCACGGTGGTCTGTTGTTTGAATTTCCTCAAAGCATTGTACTGTGCTCAATAAGAATGGACCTCGTTGGCGTTCTTTGTATGTTTTACCTTTCAAAACATTGCTCTAATGCGATGTAACAGAGGAACCCAAATGAGTGCCCTTTGTAGTGACTTTCATGTACAGAAAACAAAAAAAACGCTGCAGCATGAATCATGCCCATACACCGATGGCTCATACACGACAGGACGACGTATCCGGCACGTTCTCGATCGTATGCACCTTCCAAACGCGAATCATGTCAGTCGTGGAACCATCGAGCGGATACTAATTTATTCAACCAAATCATGGTTCTGGAGCTGCTGCCTCACGACCACGCCGGCAACGACGTGTTTGCATAACCTTCGACAGCGCAAAGGGACGGAAATGATCTGTGCTACCGCCCCGGGGCGGCACTCAGAGGGCGAGCAGTGATTGGACATTTTGCCTTCTCCGAGCATTCGTTACCGGTACAGCACCTCAATCCGTGGCTAAGCTGTTGATTCTCAAGCCTTTTGGACTAAACTAAAGGAAGTCTAAAGGTGGATCATTTTGCTCCCCAAACGCGCGTGCTTCAACTCGATCAAACGCCTGAATCGAATAAAGTAGAAAACGGGTTGAAACAAAAACGAAAAGAAATAACATTAAAATATAAGTTACAGCCCGTCATGTGCGCGCCTGACATGCGACATCAAAAACACTATACTCCCCGAAAACCGGTTGCAACGCGGTGTGGTTCGTGGTTTTACAGCAAACGACGGGGTTTGCTGGCGGTTGCACTTCGAACAGGTTGCCACCAGCCCCACCACCAGTTGGCCGGGCAGGCCAGCCGAGATCGAGGATCAGGTTCGCTTTCCGCTGGCACTTATTTCGATACCGAATCGCGGACCGCCCGATTATCAGTCACTATCGTGGCGTGCTCAAATCACATCGCAATCTGCGTGGCCCCCACCAGCAGCACCAGCAGCAGCAAAAACGTTATCGGACGTGAACGGTGCACGCGCGTGTGGTCAAAGTAGAGCAGAGACCGCCCGCCAGTCTGTGGCTCCGGTTTTTACTTTTTTTTTAACTTTTCTTGGCCACGCGAAACCAAAACAAATCGAAACAATCTGCGGTGCTGATAAGGTTGAGGCGGGCGAGAGGGGTGAGGTCACTCAAAACGAGATTATGATATTACATAAAAGTCTACCATCGGGAGCTGCAATTCGTTTATGTTTGTTTTTTCCCCCCTTCTTTTTCCTTTTGCTGCTCCCCTTTTATTACTGGGTAATCGAAATGTAGTTCAACAAAAACTGCGCACACAAACCTGCGCAGATTCGCGAGCATGGCCAGCATCGTCGTCGGCGTCGTCGGCGTCGTTTGGAACCGTCAGGTGAGCGCAAAAAGCGCCAACCCAGCCAGCATTGGCCCAGCAATTAAACTCATTCGGGTGACTAGTCTTTTGGGGGCCGAATTGACCAAACATGGCATTACGGTGCCGGAGCGGAGCATTGGCATCATTATGTAATGGAGGCATGAGAGCCACACATTCCCGGGTGGACGGCGACTCATATGGCTTTCGGGTCACCATTAATTAGCATATGACTGAGCTCCCTGTCATCGGAGGTAGAGGTGTTCAGTTTAATGCTTTTTTTTTCTTCTGCTGGTTCAATGCTCAGGGATTCTAGAGGCGATAAATTACTTCAAATTACAAAAAAAAAGGATTTTTTTCCATCCATCTGGTCTTACTGTATAGCAATAGATTACTTCTTATAACTAAACTATTGCTTATCCCCTTTCTCATGTTGATTCAAAAAAAAAATGCTGTCTTTGTGAGTTTTCGAATAATCTATTTATATTCTAAACGAAAGATGTATTAACTGCGATTCGTTATATTACTATTTGAAGTGGGATCAATATAAGAAACCATTTAATTCAGTATTTATCAATTGAATTAAGGATATTTCTTAAGCTTCGCTATACGCTACTCAAAGAACTCTCCATTCTGGCAGCTACATTGTTACAGCAATAGACTGTATTTTCCCGCTGCTAATCATAGGCGGTCGGTGGTCGGTGCAGCTTTAGAAAAGTTGCTGCTTGGCGCCATCCCACCTCCCCCCTCCCAGTGGTTGTCGGTTGCAATTAACCAGAACCGACCGCTTAGCAAAAATGTCACGTCCTTCAATCAATCAACACACTGACGAAAAATTACTGCCACTGGGAGAAGAAGAAGAAAAAAAAATGGAAAAACGGTATCGGCAACAGCCACGCAGCTGTCCAATCTTTCGACGATCACCCAGCCAACACCCAACCCAACCGACACCCAAACGCAAACGCTCGCAGCAGCAAACCGTCATCAGCGGATAGTAGACCACCACACAGCGGTCTACCGGTGACTAAGGGCGCCCCTGTAGGGCCAATGCCCTACACGTCGCGACCGTTTGCACGATTTCGATGCTCGAGCGCTCGGAAAGAACTGAAACGCCACGGTAAGCGAGGAACCGCATAATCTCCTCGAATCGCCGCGCCATTGCACCGAGCAGCACCGTTTTGCAAAAAACTGGCAGCTGCTACTCCGGACACCGGACCACGGCCACCGTGCGTACGATGTGCGTGTGTGTGTGTGTGTGGTTAATGTCTCACTGGACCGATTACCGTCGCGACTAATAAAGGTGTGTATAATTATTAATTAACTGCTCCAATTTCGCAAAATCGGTGCGCAAACCGCGCCATGGAGCCGGAGTGTGCCACGTACCGCACACAACACATGGCCTGGTCCTGGTCAGGCCCCGGCGACCTAACACATCGACACATTAGGGCTTTTGATTTTCCTGCCTTGAAGTTTTTGTTTTTGCACAATTTCCACCTCCCTCTGGCCTGGCTCTGGTGTCTCGTTAGGTTCTGTGATCTTCGGTATGCAGGGAGGAAATCTTGTCGCCATCGCCAGCCACAAGCAGCAGCAGCAGCGGTAAACGATCCGGAACACCAGGCCGCTTGCGCAGTCAAGTCACGGAGCACGCGCCAATACGCACTCTTGAGCCCCTCGTTGGCCTCCTTTCGATGCTTGGTTCTCTCTTTTTCTCGCTCTCTCGTATGTGTGTTGCGGATCAATTCTGTTGCATTAATCCATCGTTAGCAAAGTCCATTTTCCCATAATTTGAAAACCATGATGCCGACCCGATTTGCAGCCGATCCCTTGTGCCCTTGTTTGTGCCTCACGCAAAACATGACCACCACTTCTCTCTGTACCTGTCTCTCTTTCTCTTTCTCTCTTGCCAACTGCCCAAATAAAGTGCCCGCATGTCCGCGTCTTCGGTTTGCATTTCTGGTGCACGGTTGCGCCACCAGAATCACCACCACCGAGACCAGTCCAGTCCAGTCCGGGCGGCTTATTACAACCTTACACCGTTTACATCGTCCCGCGACCAGCACCGAGCGTAACCGCAGACCGACCGTTCGTGTCCGTGGGTTCACGAGCAGGGAATGAGGAAGAGACGAACGGTATGCTGGAGGCTGGTCAGCTTTGATCGAAAGCAAACGGATCGCAGCTCACGATCTTAAATGCTCCGAATGTCCCATTCCTCGCACAGCCGCCTGCGATCAGTATGCGGCTTTATAGGGAAGTCGCTAGGAATTGATACCCTCCTTTGAGCTACCCCTAAATTGGACCATTGAAGGTGAATGGAGCCGATTGAAAACAGCTGGAATGGTCGCCTCGGAGGTCTAACAACAACAACAACTCCGATGGAAAATTGTATCCACCGAGCCGGTGATCGAACCGAAAGTAATGCCCTCCGCATGGATAGAGGGAGCATTTCGGTCGATGTTTCGGTAACGGGGTCGTCAGTTTACGTCAGTCTAGAGTCTAGAGCCCCGGCCGCCACTTTTGCCGATCGGAATCCCTAACAACATCATAACTGTCCCATCTCATTACGGGCTTTCGGTTTGTTTGTCGATTGAAAACTGACCCAGTTTGCCCGGGAATCAGCTGATCGAGCTTTTTGTAGGGCAGGGGGGGGGGGGGGGGTCATGAGGCATGAGAATCCCGGCCTATGCTCCATTTTCCGCACAATGGCGTGAATTGACGACGTTAGATAACGTCGATGTCGACGAGAGAAATGTTCATTAATAGTTTGGAATTAAAGTGTTGCAACTTACGCACTCCTAATCATTTTCAACATAAAATGGCACATAGCGTGGTGTTGTGTGGTTTACCTACCTGTAAAGAGAAATAAAATATTAGATTAGAGAATCAGTAGATAAAATTGTTTAGTTTAATCATTGCACGTTCTTAGCGACAAGCTACATGGCCGCAACTGAAAGCAACTTTCACAGTAAAGAAAACGTTCATTGCTTGTCATTTGGCGAGTTGCGAAACTATAGTTAGATGCATGGCTACGATAGGAACCTTGTTTTGCATCTATTAGGCAAGAGCTTTTACGAATGTCGCACATCTTGACAATAGAGTAGAAAATCGATCGTAAAGCAAATTTCTTCTATCTTAACCGTGCCTGTCCACGATAGCAACTTTATTTCAACCCCAGTATTGACACTTCTTAACGTACAGTTGCTATCGTGCCAACATCTCGGCTAACGATTCAATGGGTCATAAATTTCGATTTAAACCGTTTAGAGCTGTGCGACCTTCGCTTTGCTTCGATCGCCATCAGTCTTAATGTGATCGTTCACCATGCCCTAACCTTATCTGTGATAACTGTACGACCAAATTACACGCCTAGTACCCCCCGGGGAGGTTGAACGGAAATGAGCGGTCATAAAAGCGACTAATGTCGGCGAGTTCCGCCGACACCTAACGTAACGGGTGCTCAAGAGATCGATACCTTCCCATCACACACACAACTACCCACGGGAGGCCTGACAGGTCGAAAGGCGCGTCCCCGAAACCGAAATCCAGCGTCCCCATAAGTCATGCATGTTATTTGACGTCATTTGCACGCTCGAGCCGCTCGGACGAGATAAGGTCGAACCGAATGCTGAGTGAACTCCAGAGCCCCACCCAGCACGCGCCTGGTTGACCGCGTGGTCGAGACGATCGGAAACTAAAGAGTCGTAAAGAGCTGGGGCGGAAATGTGGTAAAATCGAGGTAAAGTCGATTCGATTAAGGAAGAAACGAAACAAAAACCAAAAAAACGACATCCTCCCAGCCTTTCTGTTGGTCTTTTACGTGCCTTACGATAAGACCTCCGCCCCAAAAGCGTGTGGACCATTTGCTGCTGCTGCTGCTGCTGTCGCTGTGTCCTCCAGATTGGACTCCAGGCCCCCCTGGGGCGGTGATCGCTTTCCGAAAAGCGAAAAATTGCGTTCGATTGCCGAGAGACAACGGGATCCAGTGGACAGTGAACAGCGGAGTGATCGCACAGAAGTAGCAGTTTTTTTGTACCGCGATCGTATTGTTTCAGACTCGAGACCAGTCTAGCGCGCTCAACGGTGGGAATGAATGGCGGTTGCTGTGACTGAAGGGAAAAATGCGCCACCATTTTAAAGATTAGAAGATTGGATTCCAGTCAAGGGTGTGTGCGTGCGTGCTGTACACCGAGGTAGCGCAACCTTGACCAGTGGCTCCGCTAGGTTTGAGGGAAACTCTCATTTTAATTATCACAACCTCTACCTAGCTAGCCATCCCAGACATTGACAGCATCACATTTGATCTAATCAAGATTTGATGGTTTGATGAATTTTAATTTGAATGAAACTCAGCATGGGGTCGAAGAATAGACAAATAGATTTCATTTTCATGTATTTTCAAAATTTTGTGAAAAGAAAACAGTTATTTTGCTTTCTAAACAATGTAAAAAATGTAAAAAAATGTGTTTGGTTTGGGTTCAGCATAATATCAAAACAACTCGCTACAAGAATTATTCCTTGAAATGTTGTATGGCTGAAAACTTAAACCAGTTTTGTTGGGTTTTATGCTTCGTTTGGTAGACTTCCATACAGCTACAAAGTCTATCAAATGCCAAATGAATGTATGTGTCGATAATCATAATTTCATTCCAACCAAGGCACCAGTAAAGGTTGACGTATGACCGTTAGCGAAGCATAAACAAACCACTAGACCGTCCGCCGCTAGACACTAAGCCGCTAGCGCTACCTAAATGTTCACCGGTAATCCACTGCAAATGTGAACCTGAGTTGTGGCGCATCCATTTGTCGCAGAGTTTGAGAACCTGCTTAGCGGGCAGGGGAATGTAACCGAGAGATGTAAATACTCGAGGAACACCATTCACTTCCTCCGTCTGCACTCGTTGGAAGCAGTATCAGATGCGAGCACTCACTGCCTCGGGTGGTGAGAGAGTTAGCAAACTATGACACCATCTGCAGTTCAGATAAGTATTTCTGACGATGCGTGTGATGAGATTAATTAGATGAATCCCCTTTACGCCTGATCGTGCAGGCAGGCTGGCGACGTGGTGAAGTGTAGATGTGACATTTAAAGTGTATGTTTGGCGTAAACAACTTACGTTAGATAGCTGTGTTGCTGATTGAAAATCTACAACTGACGATCGCTATCGTTATGTTAGCTATTCCAATGATTTATAAGAAAGCATAAAGTAGCAAAGGAGCAAACAGTGTTACATGTTTAAGAGAAAATAATATACAACTCAAACGTGTTCAATTCCAATTCCAACCTGTCCAATTTACAGAACGACCAATTCCATAGTAAAAGGTTAATTAAGCCAAATATTGCGTTGGTGATTTCAATTTTCTGTGACAAATATACGAAAATACCGCCACCTGACACATAAAGGAACAGGAAACGAGCTAAATAATCGTAAAACCCCCAAAAACCTGACATATGCTTTAAAAGGCTATCGATAACCATATTGCTTCCTACATTATTTCTGAATGGCAACTGTTTCGATGATGTTTTGAACCATTATTCGCCTTCAATGCTTCCTGTTCGGTGTCCTTTGCAAAGTGCAAACGCGTCGTTTCTGGAAGCGTGCTTATTTTTCTTGAAACAGAAAAGAACCGCGCTGAACGAATCTCTAGAACCAGGAAACCAGCCTGTTGGCATTTCGATTTTCAGACAAAAAGGGACGCGGGAACAAATGGTCCCGTAGCGAAGATAATGCATAATTGTCCGTTTCTTTGCTTCGCTCTTGTCTACTAGTCGTTGCTGGTGAAGGTTCTTGGTGCGTTTTCCTATCTAGAACTTTTGACCGACCAACCGAAGGACCGAAGGCCACCGACAGATAGCTAACGTATGGGATGAGAGGGAATTCTGCTCACAGGAAATCCTTGAACGAACTGTTGCCATGTGGTCCAACGGTGCAAGGGACTTTCCGATTCTCTCGGTGTATCGGCGCATTTCGAAGCAACTACCACAAAAGTTCGCCATCAGCATTTCAAACAACGCTCCCAGGGAGACTCAAGTTCTTTCATCATCATCATCATCATCATCTTCATCATTATCATGTTGTTCATACATTGAACGATCGGCAGTTTTTGCTTAAAAGCTGAGGACAACTACACTGTAGTAGGCTGCTGGTCTGCGCGCGCGTAAGAACTATCGAGATTACTTTCAGCCACCTGACCTTTTAACCAGCGTCGTGTACATCTACGCTGGTCCGCTGCACTGCAAACCGTACCGCTGTTGCGTTAGTTGCTTTGGCTTTAATTAGGCAAATTCAGCAAATTTGTCTTAAGACCTTTCGTTCAGTTGCCAACCAACCAACGAGCAAACCCCTCGCATGCGTAGAAGGAAGATGATTCGATCGTCCGCACACGGCATACCACGGCACACTTTGACCCCGTTGGTGGTCGGTGGTCGTCGTAGCCAACCCATCCCTCCTCTCTCTCTACCAGCTCGCATCGGTTAAATTGTGTTCATGTGGAGCATAATTTATCGTTAATTGTCCGACAAACGCATCGTCTGAGGGTGGGCTTACGCAAAGGTCTTCCTCGCCCCCGGGGAGGGAAGTGCGCAGGGGATGGATGCTGATTCGTCGCGTCGTTCCTCATCAAAGCGGGGTGCGAGGTGATCGTGTTGAGTGTTGGTTGGTACGGCTTGTGGTTCCTCGTGGCTTTCGAATGGCTTCTTGAGTCTTTAGCACTCTCGCAGCAGAAGCGTACAAGTGTTTTTTTGGAGTGCCGGATCGTGTAGTGGTGTTGGTGTGGATTCCATTTCCATAAGGCAAACTATTAGCCGCCAGTTCATCTTCTTCACCTTCGCCAGACCCTAACCACCAGAACAACCCGAAACCAATCCTATCGATATGACACGGCAACATATCACCAGCGATCGATCGATCGATCGATCGGTTGATCATCGCACCAACCAACCAGATGTTCGCACTGAGGGTGTGTGTGTAAGTGAAAAATTATGTATAATTTGCTGTTGAAAGTCTCTCTTCGCTTCTTCGGAGCTGCTTCTTCTTCGGTTCATGGTGGTGTGATTAGAAAGGCACACACGCACACACACGGACAGAGCACACTCTGCGCCACTTGACGCCTGACGTGGAGTCATTCGAGATTGCCCTTCGCACCTGATCGCAAAAGGTCCCCATTCACATAACGCTTCGTTTTGATACATTCTCAGTTGCAATGAGCAAGGAGCGGCAGCAGCAGCAGCAGCAGAAAGAGATAAACACCGAGACCGACAATCGTACCGCGGACGAGCGCTTTAGCCTGTTACGTCAATCCATCCGATGATGACCTCCGGGAGGAAATAATGATCGAAATTAAAACAAGAACTTGTTAGAAGCGGCGGACCTGGAGGCGAACGGTCACCATCTTCACTCGCGCAATGTCGCCAACGGTAGCAGCACCGGATCATTTGGATGCAGAAGAGAAAACCAAAAGGCAACTGCCGACTGCCGCCGGCTCATTAAAGCAGGTTCCATCATGTCAAAAGGGTCACGAAACAACGAACCCACACCGTTTATGTGCGTTTTGCATCCTCTGACACTGGTGTGTGTGTGTGTGCAAGAAGGGGGGTGGCATTAAGTATTTTGTTTTTCTGCCAACCAAACAACTCGCTACAGACGAGATTTCCTTTTCGGGCACTGTGCCTTTCGGTCCTCAGCCATTGGCCGACAAAAGAGATTGAGACGGCGATCGGTGGCACTGGCACCTTTCACTCCCTCTCTCCCTCTCCCTCGAACGTCCAGCAGCGGTCTGTTTTGGGTTTAGTTGCTTACTTGACATTTGAACTGAAAAATGGCCACCGCGCGTGGAGGGTATCAATTTAAATTCCATCGTTTTCCATCAAAATCACAATGAGGGGGTGGCCCTGGACCAGCCACGGGAGCGGTAAGGAACTATTCGGACAAAATCAGCGGCTGGGGATCATATAATTTTCCGAACCACAAACCTCCAGCTTGCCGTCGTTCGTTTGGTCAGAGAATCAAAGGAATGAGCCGCAACCGCCGAGCGATCGCGGCGACCCCGATCACAGTCACAGCGGCATCGGCATAACGTAACCCGTGGTGATAGACGACAATTTATCAACGCCCGGTTACGTGAAATGGGAGCTACGGAACGGGTAGAAACAAAATGGCAATGCTAAATGGTGATGAAATTGGTAGAAAACGATTTGTTGGCAAGAAAAGCAAGCGGCAGGTCGATGCCGCCTCGCGGAAGACGCGCCTCTCAAGCTCTCAAGCGAGGAGGTTTATGAGTTATGAGAGGAATGGTATGATACGGGATAATTGGATCGCGACGTAACGGCAATCGTACCAATCGTACCAGATTCGCATCTTCTTTGTTGCGTGTTGTGGGCGATGAAGACATGCGAGAGATTTGAGGCATTTTGATCGGTGGAAAAATGTCATTCAATGGCATTTTGAAATTTTTAGAAAACCTCATCGAGATAACGAGACTCAATTACTTGCACTCACTCGCTACATAAATATCAATCCTACCATTAATATCCACTCCCCCATTTTACGACACGGATCGAAACGATCAGACAAGTCTTCATATCTTGGTGCACACTTTATATTTTCCTTCTCAAGAACGCCGCTGAGCACTTTCAAGGCCAATGCCATGCAAAGAGCGTGCTAGTGTCTTTCGCCAAATTAGCCAAAAACCACCCCGGTAAACCCGTCGACCTTGCCAGAAGAGAGTTGCAAAGCACCAAACCGCACTCCACACGGTCCCTCCCAACAACGCATGGCAGTTCGATTTGGTAATCGTCCAGCTAAACTCTAAAGGCCTCCGCAGTGTCCGTGTCCGTCTCCGCCACCGTGTGTGTGTGTGTGTCCGGTGTTCAAACAAAATCTCCAAAAATTACACCCTGATAAAACATTTTACGATCCCGCACATTATTAGCGTCAATAAAGGGGTGGAAGTTGCTGTGAAGTAATAAAACCAAACACACACACGCGCGTGCACAGGCACACTCGCACCTTGGCCTTAGCCAGTTATGCAAGCAGTGCAATGGTTGCAAACGCCCGATCGGACCGGAGAGTAAGACATTTTATGTAGAAATTATCGATAAAATTCTTCAGACCGTTCATGGGCATGGACCATAAATCCACCAGCTTCATCGTGGGAGTGTGCTCGATATTGTTCTCGACCCCGGGGAAAAAGGGAAAGTAGCGAGCTCGACAGTACTGTCTGTCTGTCTGACTGCCACCTGGAAACAGTTGCTGGGGCGATGCAAACGATGCCCGATATGTGAACGACCAATGATGCAATGGATGCAATCGGCGAACGACACCCACGGAAAACGGTTTGTGGGCTGCAGCAGCTCCAGCAGCAGCAGAGTGCCACCTTTCGGTTGCATTCTCCAAAAGTGTTTTTTTTTTGTTAATGTCTTTATTTGCCCTTTCGTTTGCTCGACGCATATTTTCGCAATCGGGTGCTGGCATAATCTTTCGTAAAAAAAAAACCATAGAAACGATCCAAAAGAGGGAAAAAAGAAATTGAGGGAACCCGAATGAATGGCAGAAGGCGAAGCTTCAAGCATCATCCAACCAGTCCGCTACCAATTAGCAGCCCCATCATCGATGAGCAAAAGGCTGGCTGGCTGACTGGCTGACTGGCTGACTGACTGTCTGGCATGGCGTT
Source organism: Anopheles darlingi (assembly GCF_943734745.1). NCBI lineage: Eukaryota > Metazoa > Arthropoda > Insecta > Diptera > Culicidae > Anopheles > Anopheles darlingi. The sequence continues at coordinate 70,114,903 of NC_064874.1, forward strand.
ACCGCAATGACCTGAATGAATTCGAAATTGTAAATCGTTTCACAATCCTGGAGTTCAAATGGTGGCCGGCCCCTTTTCTCTGTTAGCAGGCCAAACGTTTTCTCATGTCAAGGTTGATTGGGCTACTGACACGAATTGTTTCGGAGTAGGAAAAAAGGCGTTAAATAGCTTCGGAGCAGAGCAATGAGCTGCCTTGTCCTTCCCTGTAAGCATCGTAGATCCTGAAACAAATCGATTCCATTCGATCGTTCGACAATCGAACAAGCAACAGAACAATAATGATGGCAAACCGTTTGGTAGATTTTCCAGTGGCAATCGACTCGATCGATTGATTCCCCTCCCCCACCTATTCTTTTCCATTTCCAGAGCATTCGTTCCGGGGTTGAGTCTCAAACGGATTCATGCATCAGCACGGCGGATATGCGCCTTCGAGCAAGGGCCGATCTCACTTGTCACCTCCTATATACAGCCTGCTGCAGCACCACCACCACCACTCGTATGCATCCGGTGTGACCCCAAGCTACGCAAAACTTACAAAGAACCGTATCGGACTCAGCAGATCTGCGATAGCTTGCCACACCGAGACGGCTTCATTCAACGGCGCAACCGCGGGCGCATCGTAATTGCTGTCCGGATGCATTGCATACAATGCAATCGTACTGTGCCAGCAGCTGTGCCCGCTACGTGTGCCACCAGATGGTGGCTCCGATTGCAGTCCGCGCCGACACGCCGAACGGAAGACGAAACTCGTGGCAATCAGTCGGTGGTCCTCTCGGTCGGGTCTGTGGCGCATGCACAGACCCACCGATCTGTGCCGGAATAGATGATTTATTTGAATTGCAGCATCGTGCCCTAGCCTCCATTTTTCCCGACGGTTCAATTAACTTCCATTCATTCATTCAAATTCATTAGTATGCTATCAACGCCACCGTCTCGCCCTCCCATCGATGCCGATAAGTGGCGGTAAAGATTAATGCTTTTTTTGCATAAAGGCGAGTGTCGAGTTTCGACTGTGGCAGTGCAGAGCTTGAAATTGTTGCGCTGTGGGAGGATGGTATTTTAATTAGCAAAGGTTCACATTCAATTGGCGCTCTCTCGGTGGTCGTTACTATCTTGATTGGAAGCGCATTAAATGTAAACGAACTTTATCTACTATTTAATGCAGATTGGTCTAGAATTATCTGTGTTCGATAAAGGAACTAAAGTTTATACAAAAAAACACTTATTTATGAAACTATCAAGCAAAAACCGATGGTATACTGACGAATATGCTTATGATCTATCTGCTTCCAATCTCGCTATGCTTTTGTCAACAAAACGTGACACAGATACACTAACAATGGTCACCTCTTCTACCCCCGAGTGTAGCGAGCGATACATTCAAGCAGCAGAGAATAAAAAGAAAATTAAAATCGCAACCCCCGTCCCTCACGACACGACACTGACCGCGAACCCCTCGCACCGGCTGCTACCTCTTTTGATCCAGTTCTTCTTGTCGCGCAAGAAATGGCTATCCGATCGGCAAGATAGATCGATTCGCTGCAAATGCCCGCGTGAAGGACGTCCGGATGCCGCAGAGCTACGTGCGAGGAGTACGAGAAGGGAGCACCCCGTCGACCACAGCACCACACAGCAGCCCTCCGCATCACGACTCAGCACCGACGTGCCGTGTGAAGTAGTGCTTAGTTCCCTCCTATGATCACATCGGACATTGCGTCACAATTCGATTCTACATTCTGTGTCATGGGGAGGCTTGGCTTCAGGTAATGAAGTCTGAGACTGATGACCGATTGCTCGATAGCCCGGGCAAGGTAGCTTTGTCCAAGGAATCTAAAGACGAATAGTAAAACGCTTTCCGCAACAAATTCATTTGCGAAAGATTTGAAAGCATAGCCCGAGATATCGTTCTTAATGCGAAACTCTCAGCATAGAAAGCGTGCGAGAGAGAGAGAGAGAGCCCCAAAAGCACCCCGGTGTCAATGACCTCCTAATCGTGTAATCTTTACGTCCGTTGGCACGAAAGTTTGTTTCGATTTCCACCGGGGACCGAATTAGAACCCATTCCTGGCCGCTCGCTTATCCGGATAATTTATGCCAAGATTTATGGCACTATCAAATGAAACATTTGGATTTCGGGGAATCGAACGAATACGAATCAAAGGAACGGGAAAAGGAACGTTCACAAGAAGAGGAAAAAACTCTCTCTGTGGAGCTCGTGATGAAGTGAGAAGACTCCTGCAAAGGAAGGCCTCGCAGAACGCTCACGCACGCTCAACGCAGGTCAACAGTCGAAAGGTGAATATCAAGGTCACGACCGAGGCATATCCACAAATCCTACACCAGTGTAGGCCGGGACCAAGTGGACGGATCGCAAAAGATGTTCAAATTACTGCCCGCTGCTAAAGCGGATGGTCCGGTGCTTTTATGCAAATTTTCTTCCCGAAGGTTTTTGACCAAAACGAGCATAAAATCCAGCATCCAACAGTGGGCTGTCCCACGGGATCACTTTCGGAACACAGCCGCAACTTCCCCCTGTGTTGGTTGCTCCAGAGAAGATCCCGAGGGATGAAACTGTCCGACTCCGACGTAATTAATTCCCTCTGCTTTACCCCTTCACGGCCACCATCGCCATTTCCTTCCAAGACGCCATTCCGATCGATGTTATCATACGAATCGTGCCGCGTTTGCCGGAAAAGATGCTGGCCGTATTCGGTTCACAAAAGTGCCATCCTTCCGCTAATGGATCAATTTGGAAATGCCGTTTTTGCATTCCTTCACCCCGCCGACCGACCGACCGACCGACCGTCCAATGACCAGTTCTGGCACAGCGCCATTCTATTGCGCATTGGTGAGCTCCTAAATTGTTGGCATGTTTGCTCGCATCTGTCTTTGGAAACGGCAAAGGTTGTTGGTTTTGTTTTTGGATGTAATTAATTTGCTGCTTTATCGATTTTTGGCTTTCGTCGTTGCTCCGTCCGGCAAACGAGTTTGAAGTTTGGGAAGTTAGCAAATCTGTGAATATTGCGATATTCTGGCCATGAATTCTCGCGATGGCGTTAAGCAATTTTGAGTTATTTTGCCACACGGTAAACATTACAAACTAAAAGCATCACCAAGTGTGGGCATGAAAAACGAATAAACGTTCCGTTTGCGTACGCCAAGGACCAGTCAGCACAATGAAAACGTCAAGTTAAAGCATTATTTAGCCTTAATTAACCCCCATGCTATCTGCGGACATTATATACACAATTTACAAGTCAGGAGCGAACTGAAAGGCTTCTGTCCTAACCGTTGGTAAGTTTCCAAAGAACACAAGGCCTGGGTTAAACCTCACATCAGCACTACTCCAGCATCGGTTCACACGCCCTATATATCACGTTTCAATGTTCGCGATCGAACATGCAGCATGTTCGCAGCTTGTTGCACGATCGATGCAATGGCAGGATAATTAATGAGACACGCAGCACAATCGGGAGCGCTGAAAACCGTCCAAAGCATAAGTTATCGTGATGGCGATTCGGAAAATTCTATGGTTTTTTGACTCCACTGCCTCCAAAACATAATTAAAACTAGTAAAAAATTGCTAATTTGAGCCACTTTACGATCGATTATTTTCGCGACTGAAATTGTTGCTCACCGGAGGTTCTTGATGTTGATTGTATCACCCCGGGACCACACGACGGCCGCACACGATTCATGACAATCACATACAACTCACAAGCCTTTGAATGCGCCACCCCTCGCCCCCCTCCCTGGCCCCTCGGTCGCAGCAATTCAATTGCTTCCCAAGTATTTCCTCCAACATACCGCCGGTCCGGACTAATGCTCCTTATCGACCTTGCAGGCGACCATCGCATGCTTAGGCACCATGCGGCTGAACCTGCACTGGAATTCGGTGCACCGTGGACAACCTCTAATCACCCACACGGCCAACAGCAACATTCTACGGTACGAGTAGTGTACGGTACGAACTGAGGGGCTAATGTCGCCACGTAAGGGCGCGGTACTCGGCGGTCACCATTGAAGCATTTCCCACACGTTGCCAACCCTTCGAACCCTTGCTGCACCGCCACACATACACACACACAACCAACCGACATCGTTCACTTTGCGCTGACCGATCATCGCGATTGGTGTTGGAAGTCCTGTTGGGTGGCCAACGTTCGCTGGACCGAGATGACGTGACGTGATGTAAATTAGAGCAAGATAGTTCTCAAATAGATTTAATTACACAACACAAGCGACGGCTGGTGAGTGGTGTAGCTAGTCACAAGGCCCCCCCAGGAGGGTGGTCACCCTCGCATCGTATCTTCCATCTTGGTCGTTGTGTTTTAGGATTTTTAGAATGCAAACTACGTTCCATTGGGCGCATGTTGAGGCCCCTCCATTTTCTGTGCCACCCACACGAATGGCTACTGACCACCTATCGATGACTTCGATTCGGTTGGTCAGGAACGGTCGTGCCAGGTGTGCCAGGCAGAACATGTTACGAGATTTCTCGAAGCCCCCCGAAAATGAGGCAATCATCCGTTGCTGCTACTCATGACGTGCTTCTGGACGTGCCCTTGCTCTTCTCCAGCACACGACGCAGCAATTGCGTGTTTTCTTTCGGGATTTACATAATCCATTTTCCATTTGCTTAGCCTGCTTCAAATCAGGGCAGATATTTTCAACGAAACATACTCGACTCGACACTAACAGCCAACACTTATCACCTCGCCTAAACAGCCCTCAACAATAGGCCCCCTACAAAAGGGCGGTGGGAGGACCACAAGCGTTGGTACCGAGAGTGATTACATTGTTTTCCCTGCTTGGAAAACCCCCGATTTGGCTTTCCTGTGCGGCTCGGAGCTCGGTGTCTATTTCGACAGCCTCTTGGAGGTGGAGGAGGCGTGCACGGTGCCACTTCTCGCGCGCGCGCGCGCTCCATCTGTCTACTGAACAGCAGCCTCTGGTGCATCTGGTGCTGCCACTCTGCATCGCCAGCCCATATCCATGCGCATGCGGCCGCACACACATTTCACATTTCGCAAATGGATTCGATTTTTCCATACAATGATTTCCGCCACCCGTTTCCCACGGGCACGAGCGACGCGAGCAATTGTTTGGCCACCCAACCACCCTTTTTGGTTTCTTAAAAGCTCACAACACACAATCGGCTTGGTTGGTTGGTTGGTTTGGTGGAGTGGGCGCGAACACGGCGCGAGTGTGAGTATCGATTTCATAATTATTGGGATTTATGAGCTCAAAGCCGAGTTCAAACGACCAAAACTGTTCTGGTTGTCTGGATGGTTTTTCTTTTTTTTTCGATGCCCTTAACTGATCAGTAACCCCGCGCAGCGGACGGACCGTATGGACGGTGGTCGACGGTGGGCTACTAGCGTAACCAGAGCGCGGCGCCGGTGAACAGAATGTACACGCGCATTCCGGGAAGTGGCAGCAACCCCGAACCCGCAGCAACAGCAGCAGCAGCATCGATTGATCTGCTCCCGGGCCACGGCTACAACACGAGCGACACCATCATGTCGGTATGGGGTAGTGAACCGGTGCACGCCGTTATAAGCACACTATAACGGTACAGACATCGACAGGACAAGGACTTATGATGCTTATGTAACTCAAAACCACCGCCACCACATGCGGCGTGGTACAAGAGATCCATGGACATCACTGGTGGAAAGTAGAGTGCCCCGGTACAGAGGGAAGGTTGGTGCGACATTGCTTCTACTACTACTACTACTGCTGCAGCTGCTACTTCTTACAAAAAAGAGACAAGGAAACTATCAACTATACTCCACTGATGCTCGATTAAATTTTCAAACGTGACGTTTTCGGGCACTTTGTCTTCTGTCGCTTTTCTTTATTGTTTTTATCACCAGCAGTTCAGTTGCGTCGCATACTTTTCACCTTAAGTGACAAATCACCGATCAATGAGACAACGCAATAAAGGAATCAAACACCAGACCATGTTATGAATACCGGAATGCCCCGGCCCGGCCTGGCCCAGCCCGGTTCGGCCAGGTCCCGGAAACTATATCGAACCCTGCTTCGCTCCCTCCCACCCCGGGGAGGAAGAGGCTCGAATCGATCTCGAATTTCACACCCCACATACCAGGAACCACCGTAACACCGTAATGATCAATGGTTGACAGTCTGGCTTGGCTAGTCTTGGGGGTGGTTTGTTGCATGCGGAAATCGGCATCATGATACACACCTACGGAAGAAAAACGAGAGAGAATGGTATAAAAGAAATGTTAGCATAATTTGAACTAATGAGTACTCCCCACCCGGTGGGCAGGAGGCCGATCAGAGAAGTCTGTCTGCGCCAGTCAGGGGACCTCATACACCGGACAACAACACACAAACAATAACAATGTAACGATAATGATGCATGAAACGCTCTTCATTCATTCCTTGTATTCACTTCAGAAATGATGGTAACCGAGGTACTGGTCCGGCCGAAGTCGAACTCTGCCTGATAGTAGCCAACGCATTACGTTCGCATCCAATCATGCAGCATACTCACACACACACACATCGAGGAGTCTCTGGTAGCAAATTAGACACGACCGACTGATGCGACGGTAGGGGAAGAGTGCGCCAGTCATCATCCCACATCACAATCGAAGAGCAATTTTCCACTCGCTTGTCTTACGCCGCACCGGAGTCTCTCTCTCTCTCGCTATCAGTAGCGTTAGTTGCTGGCGCACTTGGCGTTGATGCTCTGTGATGGACGTGCCCCCAAGAAGTTGCCATTTAAATAGTCTATCAAACGTTGCACCACCGGTTGCGCCGCCCGAAAATGGATCGCACACACACACAGCCTCTCTGTACACTGTGTATGCTGCTGTGTGCGATGATGCAATCAGCATTTTCGTATTTCCGTGCTTCGCAGATGGAAGGAAAGAAAAACCTACTGACCGGTAGACCGGGCATGCTGCATGCGGTGAAGTGCATGCGTCTTATGCTCAGCTGCTATTTGGATAAGTTTCTTTCCTTCTTCTACTTCTTCTTTTTTTTCTTCTTCTTTCACTCAATGTCCCATCGCTTTTTATGTTTCGTTTTTTTTTTTATCTTCTTTTCGCTCGACCACATTTGGCGCTGGAAAGTGTTGGCTGGCTGGCTGCTTCGGTTCGGCCTTATGCTCCACACACGCCTCCGAAAGCAAGGCGTGCATTTTGTACAGTCATTGCCAGCCGGCAAACCAACCGGCCAGCAAGTCAGTCAGTCAGTCAGTCAGTCGGTCAGTTATCGATTCATTATGATCATGCGCCAGTCGCAATCGGACTCGGTTACGCCATTCGACCACAAGCGCACATGGGGGTGCGCTGCCGTCCACTGGGGCACGCCGCGAAAAAGTGGTACCCAGCGCATGGTCAAGCACGAGGTGACAGCCAATATACAAAGTCAATAAAAGTATTAAAGCACCTGTGAAGGTGCAAAATCTGTTATTTAATACATTTCTCCAGCCGCGTTACTGAGTGGGTTTTTGCCACAGTTTCTCACACCTCACCTACCTTACTGCTGCTTATGCTTCGTTATGCGCAATGTATATTACACGTACCGAGGGTTCGGGTAATGTAACGAAAATTGGTTCAATATTATGGTTGATTTTAGACAAGCAACAAATGTTAAATAAACAGTGAAGAAACATTCGAAAAAGAACGTCATTTTTCGCGCGCCCGAATCGTATTTCTCTTTACTTCATTCAAAAGAGCTCACCGGCCAGACAAGTGACGAACCTCCTTCGCAATAACGAAAAGAAAGCCAAAGAAATTGTTTGTCGCCGAGGTAGCGCACATACAAAACGACCTACAAAGACCTCTCAATAGAGTTGTTTGTACATTGGCTCAAGCATTGACGCCCAGCAGCAACTGAATCAATGCATTCCTTGTCATACGCGGCGACGCGGTGTGCCAGTGCCAAAAAGAATTTCAACTTTTCGTACAGGCCACCAAAGAGCCACTGGGGCCATTCACTGGGCATGCAAATCACCCCTTTATTGCCGCATTGTTCTCTTCCAGGTGCCGCCGTCGGGCCGGTGTCGGTGCCGAAAAAGTACAAAAAAGAGCAGCCGGTGGCAGTTCGCTGCAAAGGTTCCCAGCCAACGACAACAAATGTACCGTTTGTCGCTGGTAAAGATTGACCAGTCAAACCGGGACCGGGGGTGCTAAACAGGTGAAAAATTACCCCCCCTTGGGGGTAACAGGGTGAACCTTTGTAACACCAATCTCGAACAATCTCGTGGCCAACCTCTTCGGCCTTTGACGTTCGGCGCCATGGAACCAGGAACCATCCCTCTTAGGGAGGGGGTTCAAACCTTCATCCTTCATTCCCAATTGCTCGGAACTACGCAAACCGACGTTCGGTGTGGTGATGTAGCGCATGAAAGCATACGATTCGCAGCGCATCGAACCAACCAACCGAGTGACTCGAGGATTCCAACTTGTGCGGCTTTCACACTTTACATTTAACACCTTCGCTACGAGCTGGCATCGCTCTGGGCGGTGTTTGCTCTATTACTTACAGCTCGGTGCTGGGGAAAAAAACTTCAAAAATAAACCACAATGCTCTCGGTGAAGTGACAGCTCCACGGACCCATTATGACCGTTAGTCACCCCCCAAAAAGGGGCCTGGTTGCGGTGAACCAGGCGGACCTTTTGTTTAACCGCAGCAAACATTTTCAAAGTAGATTGCGGAGTTTGGAGAAGTGACCATCTTGGGTGGTGCTGGCCTCCCAAGCCATCAACGGGGACACATTGAAGCGAGATCGCGAGTCTTGAAAAGTGAAAAGTGTTGAACCGTGCGTCACCATCGTCGGTCTCATCAGTTATGGAGCATGATGATGACCAACCCAACACGATGCTCTCTAGCATCATCATCATCATTACCCAACAATGTCCGGTGACGAAGCGAGAAACTAGCGCACGGCAACGCCCTTCACACGGAAAGCAATTGGAATTGAAGTATGGCGTACCAGGAAGGAACACCGTGCGGAGAGAAATAAATCAATTAGCGGCATCGCTAGTAGCGATCCTCTCCAATTTCCACACAATGCACGCTAAACCGGAGGACGCCAATGATGAGCAGGTGGATTAGAGTGGCTAACAAATTGATTACTCCAGCCTGTCAATCTAGTTTTTAATCTTGTACACCCGACATTCCTTCCACTCGACGGCGGCTGGGAAAAGGAAAGCGTCTCAAAAGCAAATTGAAAAGGAAGTCATCATTGGATCATCACCAATGAAGCAGCACGGATAATGAGCATTTAATTTTAAATACCTATAACGCATCGCAACGGACGGAATCCTTCCGCTAAAGTGCCCCGTTGACAGCTAAACCCTTCCATCGCATTGCATAATACAGTCAGAATCGGCACAGCACGGAGCGTCAGCGCTAATGTTGCGCAAAATACATATCAAAATCTATATGATACACACGAGGTTTTATCATCATGAACATGATGTACGCGGTGTACGGGGAATCGGATTGCGACCCTGTGGTTTCACCATGAGCACGCGGGGCCAAGGCAGTCGTCCCTTAAAAACTCATTTGCACTTTGCTGGAAATGGACAATGTTTTGCATCATTTATGGCATGCGATTGCGCTCGGTCGGTCGCTCACTTGCGCGTTGTTGCAGTAAAAGCCACGAAATCGACCACCACACCGTTGTCAAAGGTTGACACCACTTTCTCCCTCCTCATTTCCTGTCCCTCGCTTCGCTCCCGTCCCGCACGACAACGCTGCAACCTGTGGTGCATAGAAGACGAAGAAGAAAGCAAGCAAGGAAAAAAACGAGACACGCAAACTGCTCCAAAACAGAACCATTTACGTACGGCGGATAGGTAGGTTTGCAGTTTTGTCAGCCCCAAATCAGGCCGATCGCACGATCGGTAGCTACGAGGTGGCCCAAAGCCCGTGCTCGTGCGAATGGTTGCTTGCGCTTACGCGAGCAGCAACCAGCGAGAGCGTCTCGCAAGACTCCCGCGTCTCGTCCATCTCGTTCAATTTCCAGCGACGCAACACGACGAATCCGCGATAACGTAAGGCATGCGTTATGGTCGCTGCGTGCGGTCTGCTGTTTCTACCGCTGGTCGGTTGGTCGAATTGCTGGCAGGCAGTTCCCGTTTTGGCAAGCTTTGCCGCACGCAGCGTTACAGCTTAGTGCCATCGCGGGACTGCTGACCATTTCCAGTGCGGCTAGTTCCCTCGTGCCCTTCGGCTTATGGTAAAGCTTTCGATCGGTCTCGGCAAAACATGTGGTACAAGTGGCGCTTGTACAGCACGTGGCCAAGCCAGATTGCCGATGCGCAGCGGACAAATTGAAGAGTATGATGTGGTGGTAGCTTTTCAATTCCCAATCAACACCAGTTTTCATAACCATATGATTCCAATTCAAAACCATATGATTTGTGAAATAAACTGCGAATTTTATTGATCATATGGATTATCTGATGAAATTAATCAAAAAACATATATTTTACTTAGTAGATACGTCGTAATAAATTTTCTATTCGAAAATCAACACCCAATCAGACAGTATTTTCCCTCCAACTGTCATGTCAAGAAATCATTTGTAAGTGGTTCGTTTTGATGGTCCATATTTCAATCCAAAACATTTCCTTTTCAACGCCATGAAAACGAAAGCAATACTTGCAATGCCACAATACAGGAAATTCAACCTGATCAAGCATAACCCTCCAAAGGAAACGGCGGGAGACAGTGAACAGAAATCCAATCTCAAACCGCTCAAAACCAACCAAAAACCAATTTGTCATAACCATTCACGAAGGTGATTTCAGTTTGATTACCTCGGGGACATCACGCGCGCACACACACACAGGCGCGCACACGCACATTATTCCCGTTTCCTAGTGATAACGATAGGAAAACGAAAGACCAACAACGGGCCAACGTTCCGTTTGGGCGAGCAGCCAAACGTGTGACATGGTATTTATTAATAACTTTATTGGATCATCAATTCCAAACATCAGCAGGATCGATGGGCTCCCCTGGTGATGAAATGTCTCATCATTATGCATTCGAGTTCGATCGAGTCGCTGGGAACAGCGTTTGGGTTCGTCGCTTCGCCGGCACCGGTAACGGTAAGGATGCACACACATGCAAAGGCGGAACGGCGGAACAGCAAACCAATCGGCCATGTTCACTATTACACTTCGTTAGCATTCGAGCCCCCGCCGTCACAAATCATAGCAAAAGTCAGGCAGGAAATATGATACGGGTTGATTAAATATTTTATATCTTTTCTATTGCTTGCCATTTTGGATGGTTGGACATTGCTGGCTTGCCAGGCGACGAAGACGACGACAGGTGGATCGGACATACCGTACGGCAGTCTAATTATGTGGCAAAAACCGCACGAGAAGCAACGACCTTTTCATCACGACAATCAATAACACCGGCAAACGAAACATTATCCATCGGGACAGCGCTTGCAGCATTGCTTATCTTCCGGGCCAACCATAGAGCAGCATCATACCGCATTGATGGCGGGATATTGATAAGTATGACTGAAGCTTTTACATCGGCCGCAGAAAGACCCACATCAATTTCCTTCCTCATTTGCGCCAGCAAAACGCATCAACGAAACGGGAATTGATATTTTGATGGAAATTGCAAAAAAGTAAAATGAAAAACTAACAACCAATCAACATTTGGCAAAGGCAGTCACGCTTTGATAAGCCGAAGTTGACAAAGCGAGACCAAAACATAATCAATGGGGGGTACCAAAAAAACAACACAATACACGCAGACGACAAGCAGAAGCAGCAAAGCGTTAGGCAAAAATCACTCTGCATAAACTTCACAATGCGCCTGGGGTGGCTTGGCAAATCAGGAGGCAAATTTTGGGCAGCTGTTTGTTGTTCCAACGTCCCGCTGATAAGCTGCCTCCTATGGGAAAGAGGAGAGGGGATGCCAACGTGCACCGTTATCCATTTGAACGTCTTTCACATTCGGCTTTTTTTGGTGAGGATCCTCACGCATAACCACCACCTGACCAGCGTTTGAGCTGCTCAGGCCCGATAAAAAAACGCTGATGCTGTGCTGATAAGAAAACCGAATCAACAGCCACGACGATGACGACGACGACGACGAATGTTGCGCCAACACGTATCATACGCACAGTCGAATCGACGTTGGACGTTGACTGGAATTGGGTTGTGAAACAATAAATTAATGATTGATTGCACAGCACCAGAGGGGGAGTGAGGCTTGGTGGTGCTCCGAGAAGAGAAAACCCACGAGAGCCAAGCCGAAGCAGAAGAGAACAGGTGAGAGATGAAAAGCCGGGTTAGATAACGGTCTCGGTGTTGGATGAATTTTAATCGATTCCCTCGAACGCTCGATCGATCGAACGACGACCTGCGACGCGACTGGCAGGCGAGACCCGCTCGTGCCTTTGTTTGCTGCTTCTGCTACCGGAGACACTCCGCTCATCAAGCTGATGATGATGATGGTGATGGTGATGGTGTTGATGTTGATGATATTAGGCTGCACCGAATCCGGCTCGGTTTTTGTGTCGCTCGCGACGCGTCGTCGTCGCCGTCGGGCTAAGAAGCTCTCTCGAACGGGCGATTTGCATACAAAACGAAATCCGTGAACGCGTGCGCGTACGTGCGTAAAACTTTGATTTGTCTTCGTATCGATTTCGATACGATTTGGCGTGAAGCGGATCGTGGATCGTGGTTCAGGCAGCCCCCTTTTTTCGGGGGATGTCTGCGCACACAGGGAGAATTTGAGCTGAAAGTACGAGTTTGTATTCTATGATCACATCCGAATGCAAATGACCTTGAATGTTTTTCGGCATGAGTCTAATTTTCGACTAGCTTTCATAATAATAAGCATGATATTATAAAAAATGCTATAACGGTTTGATAGACTTCGATATAAATTCGTCTCTGCTGCGAGACAAATCTGTTGTGATAATGAGAGCCATTATTCTTCGTCTGTTGGTCAACATTTCTTTCAACAACACTTTAACTGTGTGTCACTTTGACTTTGACTAAATCACGCGTCCATCTGTGTCGTCTCGTAAATCGTAAATCTAAATTTCTTCTAATCGTGCTATCACGATGTTTTGTCCAACGCGATTCGCAAATGCATTGCGAATATAATGACCAATCGTTTATCAAGTTGAAGAAGTGGCTGTCAGATTGAGAATATGCTGTAAGCTGTAAGCTGTACAAACATTAGGAAGTAATTTGTCAATGGCTCTTTTAAATAAAGCATTAACCGTAACGAAAGAATAATTGGTGGGAAAGAACAGATTTCAGCCAAAAGCGAAAAGAATCCAGAACTAATCCGTTCTTCTTCTCCCAATGTGACTTTGTCTTTCGACCCTTCAATGTGACATTAACGATCATCGACCAAATATCCTCGTCCTGGATACACAACACACACAGGCACACAAACCACCGCTCCGCTCCGCGAAGAAGGAGATGGTGATGAATTTCAGATAGAGTCTCGGTAGCTCATAACACCATCAACATCATAAGTTCATCGTCAATTTGGCTGCATTCAAAATGCCGTCAAGGTCGGTGGCCGAACCGTATTTTACTTTCGATCTTCTGCAAACTCAAGACCCAAGCACGAAGCGCATTACTCGCCAAAAGCACCACCAGCACCACCATCATTCAGAAGCTCGGTCAAGTTCGCTGCCTAGCGGCCGGTTGCCCTCGCCGGGGTCATCGCGTCATTAAATGTCATATGCGCGTATGCTGCAATGCACTCTCCAAAACCAAAAAAAACGAAACAAAACTCCACTTCAGCGCGTGCCAGGTGGCGAGAGCACCCTTGGCGCGAGGGTGAGGGCATTTTCGGCCGCGCGTTTGCGAACGGTGTCACAGGCCGCCGTACGCCATTTGCCGAATGAGACGTAAACATCGATGATGGATGCGGAGAGGCAACCGAACGCGATGGTGTGCGATGGTGCTACGCCAAACCTGATGCTGCTGCTGCTGCTGCCGGTGATGGTGGCGGTGTGTTGTGATTCGAAAGCTAAATGTCACCATATCTCATCCTGCGCTCGTCTTAAGCCGCCGTTCCAGCCGACAAAAACAAGTAAATTTGATAATGCCCAAAACGGCACCAGCGGTCCAGCCGCGAACCGCTTGACCGCATTTGACATCTTCACAAGTCTGACATAAACGGTCTGCCATCTTGACCGCTGCGCCGATAAAGCGCTTGCTTTGTTTCTATCAGCTGGCGGGCTAAGAGGTTAAATGCTGGTGCTGGCGCGCATGCGGACGCATTCAAACAGCAGCAGCAGACGTTTCAAGTAGCAAACCGCAACTCGGGGACGCCGTTGTGTCGCACTCATCTTGCGCGATCAATAAGTCTTTTTTGTGTGCTCATAGTGCACTCGAGCGAAATTATCGCTCGAGGATAGAATAGGAAAAGGTAACTGTGGTGGCTGATTGACGGGAAATAATTGCAAAACTAAATGCCTTGTCACACCGCTACACGGTGGCGCATTATATGTGTTCAATGTTGTGCCTCCAGCAACGCTTAAAGGTGCGGAAGTGAGACCACATTCTACCTAACGTATTAGTGCAACCACACAGCTGCAGCTTGTTAACATTATGAGGAATTTTAAGCAATGGCTACTGGTTCAATACCAACCTCTGAGCTCAGAGTGTACCAATGCAAATACTTCGATCCGTGCATCGTATGCGCTCTGAAGTATGTGGCTAGAACCGCACCGGTTCCAGCAATACTTAGCGAGAAAACGAAACACCTCGCGGATTGTAGTTGGTGGCAGTGTTGTAAAGTAAAACAACCACCACCAGTACCACACCAATCGTAGTTCCAAAGCGACCGAAGCGGCTAAATTAGGGTTCGTCGCTTGCATTGAAGTTCTTCGTATCGCCTCGACGAGTCGCACGTCCGTTACCACCCGTCGCTTCGGGTGTTTCATATGATTCCAAACACATTTCGCGAACACCGCGTGCGCCGACCATGCTGGCGGAGAAGCCAGACAGATGCGTATGAAATGCGCTCAAATGCGTCGAGCTCGTCCGCACGCAGAACGCTCATTACGCAATCTTTCTCGTTCTCGTTTTCTCTCCCTCTAGCACCCGGATGGATGGGTGGGTGGGAGGTGAGGTGAAAAAGGAGAAAAATATTTGATTACTATTTAGACGTTTTCCACGGGCATGCGTTTCGTTCGAGTTTCGAGGAGCCGTGACGCCGCGGAACTCTTTGCGCTGGGCTTGCAGCCCGCTCAAGGGGCGATGTTACGCCGCGGTTGGAACTAGTTCAATCCTCTAGACTTAAGGTGGACGGGCAGGCAGGCGGACAAGCATAGAGCAATGGCAAGTGGCTAGTGGAGAGTTAGTAGCCTGCATATTGCGCATACGCGAGTGATACGCGAGCGCGCGCACACACACAGTACAGTGCGCTGGTCATGTCGAGCGTGCCATAGAACACGATCACGGCCTAATGGGCTTCAGTTGGCCGCGGCCACGTCCGTGGCGTCGTCGTCGCCGTCGTCGTTGATTGATGAATCGATAAAAAGTAGTCGCCGTGGTTGTTGAGGCAAAAGGTTGTTCACTCTCTGCAGCATGTTACGTTGTGTGCGGTTCGGACTAACTAGAGCGATTTGTAGGCGCGATAGCAGATGCAAGATCAGTTCGATCAGTTCACTTGTGTTGGGGATAAGGGGAATAGATTAAAGCATCTTATATTTAATTAATTATTACTTTCTCTCTCAAAATGATAATAATATAGAGATCTCGCGGTATGCTAGGAAAGTAGAAACTGTGACAGACAAAACCGAAATCCATTATGCTGACAGGCAATAGGCTCATTGTGTCAGCCTCTTTTAAAGCGTAAACGGACCAAAGATTCATTGAATATTGAGTCTGCGACAGGCCACACGGTCTTACGGTTGCGTTGTGGCCACCGTTTGCTAATTTGCAAATAGCGCCGAGAGTATGAAGAAACGGCAACAAAAGCCATCGATCAATGGGTGCGAAAATAGATTAAGCCAAAGCCAAAGCGCTGCTCAAATGTTTGTTAAGCTAAGCCCAAAAAAGCCGACCCAACCCAACGCGGTGCACGGTACACACTGGGGGTCAGGTGATCGGCGAAATGAAAGGATCAAGTTAAGTAACGAGTTTTTAATTATGTGCTCTCCCGTGGGCTCCACCAACGACGACGAGTGACAAATTATGCAACGGTTCAGATACGCGATCAATCATCGTGCCAATGAGCGGTAGTGGCAGTAATTCCACAATAAAGAGAGGGAGAGAGAGATATCACCTGATAGAAACCATTTTGCGCTTTCGAGGTGTACTTAAGGGGATATTTTGTTCCTTATCGAACACACACACACCCTGCTATTGCTACATTCTTGCAGATCAGTTCTTAGCACAGCTTTGCAGAATTCTTCGTCCAATGCTAATGGAAATTCCTTCCATCTCCCTTCAAATCGAACCATAAATCAACGGCTATCAATAACTAGCGGGCCAATAAGTGGGGTAGCGGAAGGGGGGAAGGTTCAATCTCAGCCTTGTGACAAAGAGCTCACGAGAAGAAACCCCTCCTCCTACAGCCACCTTCGTTTGGAACAATCGATCGATTGGCGGCGGCGGGTCAGCTGTGAAGTTGGCCGTTAATTTCGGTTCATTCATCAATTCGCGTCCCTTAACGACTGCGACGGTGGATTCGGTCGGTCGGTTGGTCGGTCGTGGATACAAGCCTCTCTCCCCCCCGCCCCCTTCTACCATCATCACCGCATGCCGCAGGTGCTGTTTACCATAAAAAGTGTGTTTGCCTTCCGCAACACCAACCAACCAACCAACCGACCGACCGACCGACCGACCGCGATATGTGTATCTCGCGCCACACGCGCGGCTTAAAGTGATCTTTTATTTGTTTCCAAACCCAACGCCAAACCCCTAACGCGACTCCACAAACCACTCCAGCACTCCGAGGAGGCGCGAGTGCTTTCTGACGCTTCGGTTCGGTTCGGTTCGGTTCGAGGCGAAGAAAAAGAACCCAAGCATCAATGACATCCTTAATTGGCCACCATCACTGTAGCGAATGCGGCGACGATGGCGTGGCAATGTCGCTGCTGGTGGAGCAGTTTTTTGGAAAAGGCAATCACCATACGCGACGAGACACTGTGACGGGTTATATTCGGAATGCAACTGGTGCTGGTGGTGCTGGGGCTGGTGCTTTGTTTTTACCAATTGTTGTGTGGCCCCAGGGTCAACGCCTTTGGTCGCTTTGGATAAGAAACGAAGCGGAAAAAAATGAAACCAACGCTGGCAGCCAACCACCATTCACTCTCCCTCGCGCGAACTCTCTTTCGCTCGACATTCTTTCTGGCGTGGCACTCGATTCCATTCCATTCCATTCGGTGATTGCACGCGACTCGGTGTGTTCTTTGCCATCAAAAGCTCCCCCCTCTTCACGCCGCTTCATCGTAAATTAGTATCCTTCTTCGAGGCACCGAAACCGAAGCCCACGGGTTTTCAAGGTTGACGCCACCTGTGACCGGCTGTCGCGCGCTGTCGCCGAGCGCATGAACAATCGAAGAAACCAAGCCACAACAATCACCACCACCACCAGTGGAGTTTACAGGCCAGGCTTTTGAACCAATTATTCCCCCCCTCCCCCCAAAAAACCAGGACACGCTTTTGTGACGGCCACTCCATTGGCTGCGCACGGATTCTATGGATACAGTTGTTACTCCAGCCCCAGGAGCCCACCACTTATACCCATTAAAGGAGATGCCCTTCTTCCAGTTTTCGTCGCCACAGAATCTGCCAAAAATCTGCTCGAGCTCGAGCTCGAGAAAGTGAACCGGGAATCGAAGGTCTCACCCTCCTCGGGGGGCTGAACCGATCGATAATGCTGTCAAGGGGAGAGGGGAGGGGAAGGGAGCTCCAAAAACCTGGTGCCTGGCGGACACTGACGGTATCGCTCGTTAAAATCGAAAGTAAATCTTATTGTGACCATATTTTCCGTTTCGCAAGCACCACCCCGTCGCCTACCACCAATTTGAGGGGGAAGTCAAAAATCAAAATTAACGATCGCTGCTCTGCAAACCAGATTCAGCGGTCGTGGTGTATCGATGACCTTCGGATAATGGTGGTGTGCCCGAGTGCATTAATTAAGTTTAATTGATTTTTCCCAAACCGACCAAACGGGATGGACCGAAAGGTGTGTGTGTGTATGTTTGTGTTGATAAGAAACTGTTTATGATCCATTTCGCTCTGCCATATAAGTGGACCCGGTATATGTTCACTGACAGAAACGACGGAGAGTTTCCAGCTAATGGTATAGGCGGTTGACACACACGGGCGCACACACACACAAACAGTGCAGGGCAAGCGAGATTGGCTTCACCACCAACCAGGTGACGTTAATGGAACAGGTTTCGGTGGAGCGTTACTCAATGCACTTCAATTTGTTCTTAACGCCGCACTTGCACCATCATCATCATCATCACCACTACGACCAGCAGCGCCAACACCAGCACCACTTGCTGTTCGAGCATTCTGGCGAAGGACACTTTCCCGTTTTCAAAGGTATGCTGGTACGCGGAATGGCAATGGCATTGCGACGTTGATTGCGACCCAACCGATTACATCAGGTTACGAGTGTATGTGTGTGTTTGTCTGTGTGTCACATTCTGTCTCACCCTCCTTGTCCAGGTTATAAGCCAATTTACGGCGATAATTTCTATTTTCCACCGACAACACTATCACATTTTGGGCCAAGAAACTGGGGAAAATGTTAGCACAGCAACACTTAAGAAGTGTTGGAAAAAGTAGCTAAATTTATCGATGATTATTTCGATTTTCCGCCCTTTTATTATCGTAGCTAAAACAACGAGATCAGAGTGTAAAGTCAAAAATTTTTAAGAAAAGAATTTGCTTTAAAAATAATTTATCTGCTGCGCATACACCAATGCCAATGGTACAGAAAGTACAGAATTTCATGGTACAGAATGTCAAAAAAATTATTTACAGGCGGTGGAAAGACTTCCAGAAGGGTCGGGAACGTTTTGAAGAGGATGAACGCCCTGAACGACCACCAACGTCAATCGATGCAGCTCACGCCCAAAAACTTAAAGAATTAGTGTTGGAAAACCGTTGATTAACAACAATAGACTTTGCTGATGATTTTTAATTTTGAATTTTCAAAATTCGAATTGAAATTTGGCTTTTGGCTATCGGACAAGCTTAAAATTTCATTCCGGGGACACTGTTTTGACACGATAGAGCAGATTGAAGCCGCTGCGAAAAAGGTGCCAAAGGCCATTCCTAAAGACGACTTTTTCACGTGTTTCGAAAACTGGAAAATTCGTCGGAATAAATGCATTGTGTCTTTTACTTTTTGTGTCTAACTACTTTTCGTCTATAACTTTATTGTGTGATTACTTTGATGGCAAAAAAAAATGATTTGGAAGAAAAATTAAGGAATTTTCAAAATAAATCTAATGTTACCTTATGTTTTGGACCCAGTATCATTATAGCCTGAACGATGGTCAGACAGAGATCTGCGTTTGTTGAGAGATTGCCGAAGGTGAAGGTACTTTTAATGCGAGCATCAATTGTTTCCCTGGCATGTTCCCCGGGAAGAGCGAGACTACCAAAATTTGGCAATTACTTAGTTCGTAAAACTTTTATGAGCCACCGCCTCTCCTTCTTGGTCACATTAAACTTCACTCCCCCATCCCCCCATTTTGGAACTAATTTCCAATCGGCACAATGACCCCGATTTAGCTCATCAACTTCAAGCGCTTATCAGGCCAGCGTTTCCAGAAGGAGGTCCGACTAGGGCGGACTGCAGGTCGTTTGTTTTTGGACGCCGTAGACCGCAGCGTTGCTCAACCTGCAGCCAGCGGCACGCGGACACTCACCAATCAGCCGGCATCAAGCCGCTTAAACAAGCGACAAGCGGCTTTTGGTTCGCTGGCATCCGCAACAGCGACCTCTTGCGATCCGCTTGCGTTTGCCTCCAATCCTCACACTCCACAGACACCTCAATGTCCCAAACTCTCAACTCGCAGCGCGTTGAATCCAATCGAAGATCGAGTCCCCGCAGACCGCTCGGACGTGACCGAGATCGATTGTATTGTTTCGTGGTCGTGGCCGCTCGAGCGCGCGCGCCCGGCTTTGATTACGTGCGAACTTGTGAAGCGTGTGCCAGTCGCGCGCCCGTTCCGATGAAAAAGGGGGGACATCATTTAAGAGCGCCCCTCTCAAGAGGAGCGGGAGTGGGTGTGCCCGGTCCGTCCGCAACTGGAACGGACGGCTCTGGCTCTCTTCTGGTGCAGCCCGATTTCGACAGCATCCTCCCTCGCCTAAGGGCTTTTGGCTAACCGCGAGCGATCGATTCCGTGAAGGGCGATGGCGATGGAGTTGGCGCTGGAGGTGCGCCACTTTCGCTTTCAAGGTTGCGTCGAGTTCGGTTGAACGGCGCGATCACCGAGAAACAAGTTTTCAAGATTATGCTAGACTTGAAAGGGGGGGGGGGGGGGGTGACGTCCCATAATGGCCCCGTCGAACCCGGCACATCATCATCATCATCAACACCGTTCGCCCGAAATCGTGTTACAACTTTTCCTATTCCTTCACTTCGTTGGCTGGAACGGTGACTTCGATGCCTGGGATGCATCGAATGTTTGTCTTTTCTTCGTTTTTTTTATGTCGCGATCGCGATCACGGATGCGTAACTCCCATTCCATCTCCCTATCGACCAGCAGCCCGTTGCAGCAAGAGCCGGGAGTGGGATTTCGTGGTGAACGACGCGTGGGTCAACGGTCACATCCCACCTCAAAAGGAGTCCACGAAGATGACCCACTGACCGGCGACGACGACGACGCGTGACGCGTGACACGTTGGTGATGTATTCAAATCAGCATATTTCTATGCACGCAACCATCTTCTTCCCTCACGTCTCGTCGTCTTCTCGCATTCCCCCCTTTCCATCTTTGCTCAAATGCGTTGGATTTCGCAAAATGGCATTCGCGGCACAATGGGCACAATGGACAGATTCTGGCCAATGGTTCTTGGTCCAAATGTTGACAACCAGACACGTCGGTGCGAGGGAGTAAAATATCACGCCGATTGATTCTATGGCTACTTGGAGACTTGTGGCACTCCCTAGTCCGTCCGTCCATCCGACGCACATCCGATCGGGGAACGGTAGACGCATAGAAGTTGAATAACCTTTCGCGGCGACATTTACATCGCAATAGGCATCACTTATGGCAACAACGCTTGGAACTGCTCGGAGACCGGACACTTCCACTCAAAGTGCACCATAATTTAGCCACGATCGGTCGGTTTATGGAAAAGCCAAGGACCCCCAACGGCCGTGCCGGTGGTTAGATCGCCGCTTGTGCGCGCGGTTTATCGTTCGACATCACCATCAATAATGTATACTATTTGCTCCAGCATACTAAGCATAATGCGTGCGTGGTTTCCATACCACCACCACCCCGCCGGTTCTCTCTCACGGTTCCTATAATTGACCATTATTTACCAACGGTCTGACCAGGCGCGTGTGCGTGTGGCTGTGCGTGTGTACTTACTTTCAATTATTTAATCGGAACGTTATGGGGCTTCATTAAAATATTTGATACGATTACCCCATGGTTCAAGGTCACGACTGCAAGGGACGATAATCACGCGTTCGACGCTGTGTATTACTGTGTTTTGCGTACCTGGGAAAGAGAACAATAAATGTCGGTTAAGCTATTGTGTAAACAGGCCATTAAAAGTGCTCATTTTACTGACAATTTCAAGAATTAAATTCAGAGTATTATTTTAATGTTATCCTACATAAAGTGATCCTGATATTCGATAACAACTTTCACTTGCGATAAACTGTCATTAGCGTAGCGTAAACTGGCAATTTGTAGCTATACACGTTTATTAAATGATCATAACAACAGCCAGCCGGGTGGCATGGCGGAATTTCGTCCTAATTTTGTCAATAAACAAACCACTTCGTAAAGATCTATATAAAAGATTGAATAAAATCGTTCTTACCGCCTAAGTGGCACTCGTCTATCAACACAGTAACATTGTAAACAGTTAGATTGCAATTCAATTCAGTACCAAATGTTGCAACACTGTTTGTTTCCCCCGATGCAATCCTAGGATCGAAATCGAAATGAATAATGGAAAAAAAACTTCCTTATCAGAGTGCTGCTGCCACTCCAACCGGACCATAATTCCATGCAGTGAAAATTGACTTTTTCCACGCTGGAGGTCCACGATTGCTTTTCTGTTCATGAGCAGCAGCAACAGTAGCAGTAACAGTAGCAGCGTCCTTTTGAGGACGGCACCAGCACCGGTGCAGTCGGCCAGTGCAGAAGCCATTCCCAAACGATCGTCAAGTGCAGCATCGTTGCCGGCTGCTGGTGATGTCGATTACGTCGCCATGCCATCCATGCGCAGGCCGAAATGGTTTGTTGCTTGCGGTTTGCCCAATCGAAAGCATGTTGTGTGTTTGTGAGATTGAATCCCCCTCCAACCGGACGCGACAAATGGCCAAGTGATAAATCGATTAGTTGCACACTCCTCGGTATGAATGCGGTAGTGAGCGGACCCTCGCGCAAGTCCCACAATGAACCTTGCGCCTCGAAAAGGGCCAATGAAAAGCAAAACCGAAGAGGGGTTGGGGAGGGAGCTAAGACTCATAAGTCAACCACCCCATACAAGGCATCTCCACATGAGCCGAAAATGGCGACTCGTGGCTAGCTGCTACCTGCTAGCGGTCCATGTCCGTGCAGAATTGGTGCAGACTCTAAGCCTCCCTTCCACGCCCCTAAGCCATCCACGGAACCATCACAAATCAATCTGCACCAATCTCACGCAGGCGCAATGCAATGCAACTCTTCAGCTGCTTCGGTGCTCTAGTGCGGCCCCCTGGGAGCAGGAAAATGCTGCCAGCTCAGTGGCCCGCGCATTGCATAACTTACTCTCACACTCGCGAGCACCAACAAACCGTACACCGTCACCTCCGTGGTCCTTGGCAAAAGCAAAAAAGAACGCAGCATTTTTTAGCTCCAAACTTTGCTCGCAAACGGATTATTGCTCTCCGGACGGAATGAGAGCACCAGCTCCAAGGGTGGCTGCGCCCCCGGGGGCGAAGGTCTGGTCCACGCGAAACTCATCGTCATCGTGACCTAATAGCGCAAACCAGCGATTCCGAACCAGTTTTGCAGATTGCCAGATTGCCGATGGCGCGCCGTTTCCTGTGTAGCTCGAATCTAGCGGCCACGATCCAAGATCTCTCCATGATCCATTCCAAGACAGCTTTTCTAGCCAGGACGCTACTATCACTTGCACGAACACCGGACCGGTGGTGGCCTCGTCAAACGTTTTGTTGACCAGCAGGCGGCTGCACATACACACAACCCGCACCTCTCGCACCGCGCTCCTCAAACGAGACGTTCCGAAACGTGACATGAGGTCTAGGACCGGTGTGCTAGCTAATCAAACTCATTTCCAGGTTTTGCAGAAACGCGAGATCAATGCGACCACTCGGAACGTGTAGCTGGGCAAAAGGGCAGCGGTAAGCGTGTTAGCCACTGGAGCACCAGTGGCCAAAGGTTTCGGACCAACAGGTGCAGCTACTACTACTACTGTGGCACGCTACCCCCTGCCGCCAACGGTGGCTGCTTTCGTTGCGCCTGCATTTCTATGATCAGCAGACAAGCATTAATCATAGCGTTTTCGGTCTCGCTGGCTGCCAATTTTCGTGCCATTTTTTTTCTCTTCTCCTCTGTTGCTTTCCTACTGCGCCACCTGCACCACCTGCACAGAGGCGGCTTTTCAGAGCCACCATGCCATAGAAATTGGCAGAAAGAGTAAAGAGAGAAAAAAAACGGGAAAGAAATAGATCGTCATATATCTTCCATCGGATCGGCAGTGGACGAAGCTCGCGCTAGGCTTTGAAGTGGTTTCAGCTCAAAGTGGTGCACCGGTCGTGCGGTCGGTCGCAATCTGGCGCAAGATCGCGACGCGGCGCTGTTGTGCACTGGAGTCGCGCGAACTGCGAACTGTCGTGGTCCTAGGCCACGGGGGAAAGGGCGATTTCTTGGCGATTCCATTTTGGGCATTCCATTTTATTGGTGTATCTGGGGCTAGAATTGCGCATTCCGCAGCGGCGCGGTCGACTCCGGGATAGACCGTTTTTAAGGTCAGATCGATAAATTGTCTCTAGAGAAGACGGAGAAAAACAAGATTGATGTCCTGCACACGGGTTCGGGTGCGCAAGGTGTGCAGGAGAAAACACTACCGAACGATCCTAACGCGTTTGTGTTTGTTTGTGGGATAGGAGTGTAAGCGTAGTATTTGTCGCGCACGTGCTGGCATGCGGGACTTTTATCAGTTGCCGAAGCAAAAATTATTTCTTTAATCTGTTCACATAAAAGGAAAACATTATAAAATTGCACAGCATCTAAATATCATGCTTAGAAAGGCGTTGTGTAGACATTAGAAATGATTTGGTAAGTCATTTCGATACCTCAGGATGCATTCTAAAAAGCTTTGTATAAAATTTAAAAAAACCTGCTATTTTTTATTTCGAGTTCTTGTTAGTTCTTATTATGTTCGCATAAGGTTCTCCTTTCTAAATTTCACATATAAATTTCAAATAATATTTCTGAAAACGTTATGAGCAAAGCCTACAGCTCTAAAAACTGTATTGCTAACATCACAATTATCTCAATCCTTTCCATTTCATGTTAAGTAACTACTCATTTAAGATGTGACTACAATCAGAAACACTTTAGGTCTGTAACGGCTTGAATTGCGGCAACCGTTAGTGACGTTGAAATTGCTCTTAAACGGGTCTGTCTAACGAATAATGGTTTGACGATAGTTCGCCTCTTGCTTTATGATGTGTTACGTCTTCCGTTCGCTGCTTAGCTGATGAGAGAGATGCTTGAGCTCATCTCGAGCTCTCCAGTACTCACAGTGAATCGTAATAGCTTCCTATGGGTAGATCGGGCAAAGATGAAACGTAATGTGAAGTAATTCGTAGCAGGAAATGTTTTAACCCAATCCGTAAGCAGATGCTATTAGGTCTTCAGTTGGACCACAGCTCATAGTTTCGTTATCACTTTGCTATACCGTTCGTTCGTTCAATACCTTCAAGTTCGGAGGATTTACGTGATACATAATGATACCAAATCTAGCTCTAAGATCCCCACATGTAAAGAAATCCTCTCAAAATTTGAATCAAATTCCGTTCTTCTATTCTTTCTATCAAACCGATCAAATCCGATGCTCCGATGATTAGTGCCGCAAATCAGTTGCGCTTCATCGAACCTCGTTCCGAAGCTGATTTACACTTCGTCCTTGACAGTCACTGATAAACGCTGGTTACAGCGGACCCTCCACTTCCAGCCGAGCTTAGAACATTGCCCCCAGGGCATGCGTTTGCGTTCTGTTTGCGTTCAGGAAACGCTCGGCACATCATCGCGGAGTGATCGATGACTAGGGTCCCTGGAGTCACGAGCCTTCGTGATCGGATTGGCAATTGGCTAGCATCATCTGCCACCTCCTATGGTATGCTGATTGGCGTGCCCGTTGCGTCTAATGATCGATTGTTCTATCCTTGCTGGACGGAATGAGCCGCAAGTCGCCGCTTCCTGCTCACAATCCCAATCAATTCGCTCTTAGACACGCCGACACGTGACGTCCAAGCGAGCGAGCAAGTGCGAAGATGGGCTCACAGCGGAAAGCCCATTAAAACCGTCCGTGCGCTCTAGGAATCCTCCGCGACTCCGACACCGACCACAGTACAGCCCCGTACGCCACGTTGCCTTGGTCTCATAAATCACGCTTTACGAGCAGGGCAGAAGTGTTTTGAGTGATGGGTTTTCGTGTGCGAACGATCTTACAGCGTCTTCTTCTCCTCCTCCACGACCTCCTCATCATCATCATCATCATCAACAACTTTACCCATCTTCATCAACTAACCATTAGGATCTCGGAACGGGGAACTCACCCCAAACGGAGAAGTGAGAAATGTTAATTGCCAAGTAGCGCCCCGGTATCTAAAGCGTCAAGCTAACGCAAACCATAATGTCACAGAGACGCCATTCCGACTAGCCCAATTCGGATGAACTTGAAAGATACCCGGAGAATGACGATCCCTTGCCACGGTCGGCCAACCACTTCGGATGGCATTGGTTTCGCATTTTCTTCGGAGTCCTCCCAATCTCGGGGAGAAGGGGCCTTACGTAACGAGGCAACAATTTATTTACAGCTAGATTAAACGTTGCGACCCAGAACCAAACCCCCGCGATGTGCGGCGCGATGAGTGTTTTCCGAACCGAACCACACGATGATCCACGACGGATGCAACGATCGACCCTCAAGCGTTGGTCGTTGGTTGGAAAATGAGTAACGAGATGAAACAATGTGCGCACCAATGAAGGTGGTGGGTGAGTGGCGGTGGAATAGCACCACGCAATCGTTTCCTGTGCCCTATCCCCTTCTTCTGGCCTCTTAAAACCCGACTAAGGGCCTCTACCACAACGAGATTTCAGCACGATTTTCCCGCCGGCCTTCACGTCGTTCCCCGTCGTTCGTTCGTTCATTCGTTCGTTCGTTCATTCGTCATCCGTTTCCGCACCTCTGGCCAGCCCTGGAAGCTGCCCTTTCCAATTGCTGGCACGGTTTCTTGGCCAACGGATGTGCTTCGTTGCGGTGGCGGTGGCGACGGTGGCGCGCCGTTGCTAATGCATATCGCGGAACCTCATCTTCCGGTACGCGACCGCGCTCCGGAGTGCAAGTGCGCTGCAACCCCCATTCGATTCGATGAGCTCTGTTGCTCTCTCGCCGAACCAGTCCCTCCATTAGTCGATCCTAATCGCGTGATTCACGGTTTTCACCAATTGGCGCGGCAGAATTGGCCGCGGAGGGGTTCCGCAATCACGCTTGGTACGGTGTACCAACGGACGCAGAAATCTCGCAGCATCTCGCTTCGCAAGCTTGGCCGGGGCCGGGGCCGGCGCCATCCGCCAACCAACGAAAACGGCGCTGATGCTGATGCAAATGCTGCTTGATGCTGGTACGAGGCGACGACGAGGTGAGTGACAATGGGTTTAACCACTCAATTAGCTGGTGTCGGTGAGTATTAGATCGGAAGGAAGATAAAGTGCTTATACATCAGCGATTTCCACCATTAATTTTCCACCACCGTCGGCGAGGTCAGGGTCCGTGGCTTATCCCCAGCCGGTGGATCATGCAAATGGCGAACGAAAAACAATGTCATGGTGCTTAGAGCGGTGCTAGCGAAGGTACAATCATATTACTACAGTGTTGCTGATGTTGCGACGTGTATGTGTACGGATGTTCACCACACATTGGCTTTGCTGGCCATTTTCTGTTCAACTTTCTGAAAACTGTTAATAAAGGCCTGAAATAACAATTAACACAACAGATCGACTACTGGCTGGTGATCTCGAAATGGTCGAAAAGAAAATGGATTCTTTCATTATGGTGTCCCCATTCGCAAGCGCCACCGCGATAACGCGACCGCGGTGGTGGCTCGAGCGTCGAGGAAGAATATGAAAGGAATGACAGCGTCGGGTTTAGGGGTTGCAGCATCTGGCAAGCAGGTGGCAATGGTGAATGGTGTGCCGGTGCCAGGGTGCTTTCAATTAAGGCCAAACACGCGATTCGCGCTGTCAGTTTCGCAAACTTCTTTAATAATATAATTGAGATGAGTCCCAGACTGACTGCGCGACTGCGCGAGTGGAGAGCGCCCGACAAGAAGTGACAAGAAGTGACAAGTGAATGGCGATGAAGATGGTGTAGATGGCCACGGCATAAGGCCCTGTGACCCGCGGACACCGTATCAAAATCCGTACTCCCCCGGGCGGGGAGCGGTTATGGTGGTGAGAGGCCCGCAGCATAATTATGTCTGAAGATGTCTTTCGAAGGAAAAAAAATCGATTTCAATCCCGCGTATCGCGTGAGAGAGGAGCAGACAGTGGCGGAGAGTGGGAATGCAGATTACCGAAATCCACCAAACGGGCAAGAGCTAGAGCCAGAGGAGGACGCGATCACCTGTGAGCTGCTTAGCATTGGAGTTCACCGAGAGGTGACACAGGTTGCCCATATATTACATACACACACATGCGTAAGCATCGTATCAACGTATCGCGCTCGGGGAGAGGAGAGGCCAATCGGCCGTCCAGTTGGCCACTTTCTACATTCGCGAATCTTGAACAAACACTAGCCCATCCGCCCGTTCGGCCGTAGCGTCTCTGTAAACAAACGAAGTCGAGAGGAGGACTCCTTTCCTCCGGTGATCTTCGGACCCATTACAGAGGATTAGACGTCGAACTCGTTCGCCGCAGGCCCGAGCTTGTAAAACGACGACGGCGGCGGCGACGAGCCACCACATAAAGTTCATGGTTTGTTTTTCTTCTTCACCAAATTTTATGCCACTGCTCGAAGAGCCAAACACAGCACCGGGCCCTCTCGCCTGGCCGTTAACTGTATTAGATTAACATTTTGAAATGCAAAACCGGCGGCAGAAACCGGGGAAGGTGTGTAGGCTTCTCGCCGCGTTGATTCCAATAGGTGGGAGATGGGGAGCACCGCGGTGTTATCTTTGAGTTTGATGATATTCGGTGTGCGTGGCAGTGGCCAAAAGAAGCCAATGGCAAGGTGCTGTGCTGTGTGCGTGACCGCCAGACATACGCACCGACCACCAGGCAAGAAATCCTCCGAACTATTCAACTGGATGGTGAAGCGGTCCTTTAAAATGGTTCACTAAAATCAAGCTAATGATGGCCGCAAAAAACCGTGATGCTCGCCTAAATTCATCCATTTCAAGTTATTATGAAGATATCATCGAAAGGAATAGAACAATTGCCATGATGGGGCCATGTCTGCTCGAGACTGTCGCGTACTTGATCCTGGGACATCCACTACATACTCCTACCAATGATATCCGATAGATGTTCCGTGACATTCTGCGATGGTAACCAAACCAAAACATCACAAAAAGGAACTCAAACTGTCACCTACCTGTTCTAACGTAAAGTGCAAAGGTGAACAGCACACACACACATTCACGGCCACAGCGCAAAATGAGCGCAAATAATAAATGAGTCATAAAACACGATCACAACAGCCAACAGCATCACTGATAATGTGGTTGATGTTTGCGCAGCTCTCGATTGAATTCTTCGCCCAAAAAGCCATTTCGAATTCGATTCGAATTTCGTTTAGCTGGCGCTGGCTGGTGGCTTGAGAGATGGCCGCTTGGGAGATTCCTCAACCCCCCTTTTACTCACGTGACTGTTCCCCTCTGTCCTGCACACCACAGTCGACGCCGTGATACAATTAATGGCTTTGAGTTATAGGATGATCTGGTTCTTTTTTTTGTTTTGTTTTTTTTCGCCCAGTTCTGAGCCATAAAGAGGGTGAGGAGGAGGAGAAGGAGAAGGTGGAGGAGGTAGTTTTACGACCCAAACCTGAGCCATCGCGTCGAACCATTCTTGAGATTCTCCACCGATGCCACCGCTGTTCAATCAACAGCTTCTAATTTGCATTTTTTGCGTGTGCGTGTGTGTTCCACAGCCCTCGCAGCATGATTTCCGTTGACTCCGTTGATCGAATTCTAAACTGTGATGGAGACACCGGTGACGACGACGATGACGACGACCAGCGAATCGAAGGCATGCCAAGAACGAAATGTAGATACGAAGATGAGATTATGGGGGGCTTCGATCAGGGAAGTGAATATTGCCACCTGCTTCGATAGGTCAAGGTTATATTTATGCCAGTCTGATTTATGTTCAGTCGTGTGCTCGTGATTGGCTGTTGATCGAACTTTCACGAATTGCAAACCTCGCAAAGACACAGCATTCCATGAAGCAACAAAATTTTGCTCAAAGAAAGTGTTCCGATCGATCGCCTTCTGATCTAGTGCATCTGCAACCGGCCGCCATTGTCGCGTGATCGAACGCAGTGTCGATCGGTTGTTGCGCAATCACATCAGACATCCTTCTGGGCCGCCACCGCCACCGCCACTTCAAAAGCGAAAGGACGAGAACGGTATCGGAAGTTCTAGAATGTAAAACATGGCGCGACCTCGCCGCTGGCCAAGAAAGGGGGAGGGGGGTGGAAACGAACAACGAACACAAGAGTGCAAAAAAAAAAACATCACGGGCAGAACGGACAAGTGACTTCAACCAACGCACCGCACCGCACCCTACAGCCTCTCTGCCTCTCCCCCTCCCTCTTCACCGCTCACTATCTACCGGCAAAATTAATCTTGATCCGGCCCCCGGCCCTCCACGCGGCACTGTAACAGGTCCAACCGAAAGGAGGGAAGTGGGTGCGGGGTGGAAGGAGTGGGGGGGACTAGAGCAGTTTACACTCACGTTCATTACCTAGGCACAACGTGCAACGGGCACGGCATACGGCGTGGCAAGGACAACTAGTTCCACCCAACGCTTCAACCGCCACCGCCGCCGCCGCCGCCGCCATCGGTGACCTTCATGCGAAAGGAACTGTGTATGTGTGTGTGTGAATGTGTGATCCGGAGCGATCTATTTACGTGAGCAAAAGTCGCATTGGGGCGCGTTGAGGTCCACATGCTGGTGACAGCCGGTTCGACGACGTTACTGGAGCACTTTGCTGGAGCACCACACAACAGTGCGATGTGGTCCAAAGGGTGGTCAAAAGCGGAGGGGTAGTTGGACAGATAGCGCCTTTTAAATTTACATACAGCACTCTCAAGAAGAGATAGTGCAGAATCCAACCGGCATGATTGGAGATCCCGTTTTAAACTCGAATGACAAAGAGTTGAGACAAATGCCTCGCCGGTATCCTGCTTTAATGTGCTTTAAATCCTGTTTCTCTCTCTTTCTGTCTGTGCAGCCACTCGCCGCTTTTACCTTTGACCGATTAGACCGACAGCGGCTCCAGCTGACGCGACATTAAACAAAAGAAAATCCCGAAGAAATCCCGAACATAAAACACTTGAACCCCAACATGACTGGTGGCAAGGTGGTTGCGGACATTAAGTGGGGAGAGGTTGATGATGATGAGAGTTTATCAAATAACCACTGCGCTGCGCTGCGCTCCCTCTTCGCTGCCTTCTTTCGGGTCAATCGAACGAGGTGCAGAG
The DNA here is from genome assembly GCF_943734745.1 of Anopheles darlingi. Taxonomy (NCBI): domain Eukaryota; kingdom Metazoa; phylum Arthropoda; class Insecta; order Diptera; family Culicidae; genus Anopheles; species Anopheles darlingi. The sequence continues at coordinate 70,146,058 of NC_064874.1, forward strand.
ATGAGAGATGCTGTTGCCCAAGTTGTCCACCCAACTTCATGACCCTTCTTCCACCTGCGCGAAACTTGACATTCCGCCGCCGCGAAAGGCAATAACTTTTCCTCTACCATTTGCTAAACCTAAAGTTTCTATCCAAAATTTAGTATCTCCCAGAAATGGCGAATTGATGTGTCCGCCATGTCGCGAAAGGTTGACGCCAAGTAGTAGTGGAGTGCCGAATGGTGCGCAAATTCGGCGCGTGAGTGAAGAACCGCGAAACCTCGTGCGGACTTTGCCCGTGACAGAAGGAGATTTATCATTCCCCGAAGCCGAAAGCCGAATTCGAGTGTATCGCGGTGATGGCCGGGCCGGTCGTGGCCAACCGCACCGACGATGATAGTCCGGTGAGAAATGTATTCGCAAGCGATATAGCTACAAACGGTGGAGGGCGGAGAGTGAGAGAGAGCGAAGCAATAGAGGCTGGTGGCTGTTGCCAATGAAAGATTGCTCGACGACGCAACGATCAGTTCCCCACCCTCCCTCTCGAGGAGGAGCGATACAACCCGATCCAGAGCCACGCGTGGTGTGTACGCACACACACACACACATACACTTACGACAGCTCGTGTACGCACGATGGGAGTATGGGAAAACGGCGTGAACCGCTCGGGACACCGAATCAGCAGAGATTGTCAACGAGTTTGTTGATCGCTATCGCCGATGCCTGTCTTGTCTATCGAAACCACACGCAACAGCATCGAGTGTGCGTGTGTGTGTGTTGTTGGAAGAGATGCAGACAAACTTGTTTAGGAAACGGACGCACTGGATAGGCTTTATCTGCGACTACTTTTTTGTGCTTTTACCCCATCCTCGCCTCATCCTCCTCATCGCATCGTTTCACCATTTTCTCTCTCTCTTTCTTCTGCACTTCTCTTTCTCTCTGTCTCTCTCTCTGCAGCTACGCACACGGTTTCGTGCGATAGAAATCAATATCTGTGCATGAGGCTCCCTCGTTCAACCTTCCCCCGGTGGGGTGGTTCAAGGTAGGGGTTCCCTGTGAGCAAAGAAAGTCTTGACGATTTGTGCGTTGTATCCCCACAAAAGGGGCCATTTTTTGTGAGAAAGAGAGAAAGAGAGAAAGAGAGTGAGAGAGCCGTTGGTGGAAATCCGTGCTGACCGGATGTGCTCCCGGGATCGCTGAAAGTAGCAAATAGCACGTTAAGTGTATGTGTGTGCGTCTTGCCCGTTACGTTGCCTCCAGGAGATGCTACTCGTGGCCAGTTCAGTGACCAGCTGAGAGTTCGATGGCGGATTCTTCCCTCCTATCGCTGTCTCGCTGAACGCCCGGAGTGAAGCAACAGCACAGTATCACCGCGATCACATCACATCACTATGCATCAGTCGTATGCTGAAGGACGAACAACACCCCTTCGGTCATTAGCTATCAGCCAAGCATTCCTTTCCTCTCCAGTTCGGCAGCAAGCGAAAACCAAAAAATCCAAGCGTGTGAAACAAATTAGCAAACTCATCCATCCCATCCATCATGATGTGCTGCCTAGGACCTAGGACATCAACAACAGCGACGAACCTGCGTGCATTCGCTTGCCCAATGCCCTGTACCCCTTTCGTTCAGTGAAGTCGTCACTAACGATACTGTGGATGGCGTGCGTTCATGTGTAGTAAGAGGCTCGGTAAGAGGCAAAGCAGGCAAATGGACGCTCGCGAAAAATTTCCTACCTGCACATGTCACTCTCTTGACCATGCCAAGTGGTCATTTTTCAGCAATTAATTTGGCAAAACGACAGTTGCCCACTAACGCGTGGCACACACTCGCGCACACACACACTCGTGCAGACGCGCGTACGCAATGTGTCTTGGACGGTGCCATACGTTTTCGCATCAAATGGTCATGCGGAAAGCTGCGCAAACGGCAAACCGAAGCCACCAACAACGCAAAATGAAGAAAAAAAGTCCCCTAGACAACGCGTCGACGCGGGTAAGTGTCATTAATTTGAGTGATGGCGAAACGCTTCTCTGGCGCACCATCCTCCCCCCGGGGGGCGTAGATGGTGCGCTGGTGCGAATGTCTAGCCACATTTTTTTTTTGGTTTGCGTTCATGTCTTTTCTTTTCGTTCCCTCTCTAATCAGTCTGCTGCTGCTGCTGCTGCTGAAGCGCCTTTAAAATGAGGCGCTTGCTTGCTTGCTTGCTTTTTTTGGTGGAATTTTGTGCAAATTTTTCAATTCCCTCACACGCGCTGCGCGGACAGCAACCTGCTGTGCTGACCGATTTGAAGCACCGAACGCAAACGAGCTCCCCGGAGATGGTAGCGATGGAAGCGCCGGACCGATCCACGGCTACCGGTACCACCGAGAGACCCGGTGATCTATTGGTCAGCGGCAGTAAGCGGCAGAGTCAGCGAGCTCCTACCGAAAAGCTGATTCCGATCGATGGAAGGAAGAAAGAGAAGAAACCAAACATTCCAACCACTCGGTGGGCTCGGCGGTCCGATACGCAGATAGCGCGTCTCCGTATTCGTTTCCAAACCAGCGACAGCCTTAGTGCTTGTGCCGAAGATGTTACGAGCAGCGATAGGGGATTAACTTTGACCTATCGCTACAAATTGGAGGATGATCGACACACGTTGCTGTGCCACGATGCCACGACTATGGCCGACCATAGCCGGACGGTTCACGGTCTGCCGAATGCCTATCCTACCTTCTAATCACGCGAAAGGAGCAGAAGGAAATTGGCAGATTGACACTGGGGGATAATTTGCACGCCACCGTCACCGCCGACGCATTCCAGCACCGGTCGCGGTCCAATGGTGGTCATTAAAAAGGAGTGAAACGCAGTTTTGTTTATCAATTACAGGTTCGGATCGTTACTAGAGATCGGAACGGAGACGAATATTGAAGGTTCCATTCACATTTTAAGGTCAATATTCGTAATTAGTATAATGGGCGCGGGTGTAAGACAATACTTTTCCAACATGTTAAGCTTATAGCATCGCGTGATGTATTCTTATGCTGTATCCTTCTTCATCATCGCATCTTTTAAAACAAATGTCAAAGTGCTTGCCAATGACCTTGCTAGATTCTAATCAATAATTTGCCGCGGAGCATTTTGTTCCTCTCAAACGTGGTTTTAACATGCTTCCATTAAAAAAACAATATGCTTTAGCTGCTTCTCTATACAAAACAAACAATGCTGTACTGATTCGCTAATTGAGAAAAAAAAAGCTCAAACGCTGCTCACAGCCACACAATAACCAACGGATGGATCATCGCAGGAAAAAATCTGAAACCATTAATAAAAGATGATCCCGTCATGAATTATAAACACTTTGCGAGAAACAATCAACAAGAACAATTCACGATTCTGTGGCTTCTGTCGCCAGCATTAGGAACCATCAACTTCGAACTGACCCTTACATTCGGAATGTACCATCCGCAAGCGACGAACCTTGTCAGCGTGAACTTACCTTGTTCTGTAGTTGCCACGGCCCTGAGCTGCTGTCTGCTGGGAGCTGGCGGTCGCGGAACTGTTACCGGTGCCAGCCTTGCCGGCCGAGCCGCGCGACGTCGCGGTGACATTGTTCTGTGCGGACAGCTGGCTGGCACTGGTCCGGGGTAACCTTGGTGACGGATTGCTGGCCCGGCCGCGTACCTGTGGTGGCGAAGCGCTACCACTACCGCCACCACCACCGCCACCGCCGGACGTGGACGTTCCGGCGGCCAATCCCGCGGCCAGATACAACAGCAACACGCCCAAACAAAAGAAACCGGCCCTCCGAAAGGCCATCATTCGGTAGTGTCGGCAGTGTCTGCAAGGTAAGGGCGAATGGAATCGACTCGAATCGATTCGAATGGCGGGGCCCCGATTAGAACCTGGCGCACATAAACACACACACAGACACACACACCACCTAACCACCCTACACGCTAGAACCGAACCAACGCGAACACCGAACGAGGAACGCACCGGAACACTACTGGAGAGAAAATCTTGCGGTCCCACCGCACCCACTCTAATCCCCACACACACACAGACAAACAACGGGGGAAAAACGCGAACACTACCGGAACCGTTTCACTCTACCGTCAGGCAGCAGGCAGCTATCAAAGTGATTAAAACCGATGGATGAACGACCAGAACCCGTGCCCGTAGAATCTTGGTCTCGATTCGGTTTTGGGTTTTTGGTTTTTTTGTTTTCAAGTTTCCGGACCGTACACTTGGCGTGTTTGTTTGGTTGCGCGGATACGCGGTGAGTAACTTGATACACTGAATATGCCGGCAAATCACTGTGGAAAAGAAGACAGAAGATGAAATCTACATAAGTAACGCTGGCTGGAAGATGAAGCAGCGAACGATCGACACATTCGGATGATAGTTGATGAGTCGAGACGAAGAAGGGTTGCCACCTGTTTAAATGTGGCTTTGATGTTGCTGAGCAAATTATCATTCACGCCGTCCACCACGATACGAAGCGATCTTTGATGTCAATTTGGTAAAGGTCCTTCATCAGTTCTATCGTTGGTAACGCGACCGGTCCGGTCTCGTTCTAGGCAAGCATTTTTTCTTACAAGTCTATTGAAATTTTGAAAGAACACTAGCACCACACACACACACAAATAGCTCGCCTTGTATTGCGCATGAAGTGTCCTTGGACTGCCGAGCGTGAAAAACGACACCTTGGGAGGGTGTCCTTGGGGGAATTTGAGGTGCCACCCATCGCGACCATTCCATTCGAATGCCACCGGACGTACGCGAATCACTATCATTAGTGACGGCACCGGTTACCGTTAGCCAATAAATGTATTCCCTCCACCGGCGCCGTTGGCGACCTTTCTGGCGAGTGAAATGATGCCTCCTCCTTCCAAAGGTTGCCCCGCCGCCGTGGCCGTTCGCTCGCTAATGGCTTTATTGGACATTTAGAGGCGTTCTTTGAGTGTCCCAAGTGAAAAGGCTCTTTGCACCTCGCTCCGCGGTACAAGCGTCCTTCACGCGTGTACATCGGTGCTCAATTCAATGCTGCTCCGTGCTCCGAGTGCTCCGGAGGCTAATGACATCTCGTTCGCAGGGGAATCCTTAAATTGGTTCACTCACGCATTGATCACTCCAGTGGCAGCCAGTGTCAGTGGAATCAATTTAATAAGATGCAAAATTGACGCCCTCGCAGCCACACGCGCGATCCGCCGTTTCACGGTCCGCGATCATCCGCGATCGCTTTCTAACACCTCGTGGATGCTGCCGCTGGAAAAAGTGGAGTACCTCCATGCCATAGTGTCCATGATCGCATCATTGCAACCCTTCTACGCCATGCCACAAGCATTCTGACCATTGGTGGCCGGTACGATCTAGCAAAAGGGGTGGTGAGTGGCGGTGAAATTGGAGCAAAGCAGCTTTACTGCAACGGACGGTATGTGCAGCAACAAAAACGAGGGTATTGCTGGCGCCTTCTTTTACGCTGTACTTCGTGCACTGCTAGCCCTGAACCACCGTTCAATGGCCCAACCTTCACCTTGTTTCAATTCTCCGCCGGCAACATGCTGCGGTAGGTGCGTAGTGCCAGACCCAGACGGCCGAGGGAGGTTAGGAAAATGATCGAAAAGTGAAGAACATCGGAGCAGCAACGGCGCTGCGAAGAGGCAATGAAATCAAAACGAAAACATTGGCCCGATCGGCGGGAGCGAGTGGAATGTTAATTAAGAGATTGATGATGGAACCATAAATTGGCCAGAAGATAATGAAGCACAAAAAGATTGATTGACTTCGCTGCTGCTGCTGTCGCTTGGCCGATGAAGTTGGTGGAAAATCGGACAGAACAACATAATGTGAAAATATCGATGGGCAGAATAGGCCGAACATTAGGAAATTTTACACCATAATTACGATGCCATCGCATTTGCCAAATCCATGGAGCTAAAGAGAACGTGGCGCTAAACAAGAAGAAGAAAAATCCACGTTTTTCGATCAGCAATTTTCGATTAAAAAGGAACAATAGAATGGAAGGAGACGTTGATTTTGGATGCAGGCGTGGTATTCATATCGACGAAAGAAGAATATCAAAAAATTGAATGAATAATAACAATTCAATCGATAGCATCACATAAGTGGTGATAACAGCGCTTCGTAACAAAATATCTTAAGGTGCCATTACACGAATACAATTGTTCATTTAATTTTAATTTTTTTCTTTATAATTTTCTGACAAATAGCGATTCCCTATCGACAAATTAATGGAAACTCTTTTAAATTCGTTTTTTATTGTTGTTCTGATTTAAGAAATTTCAATTCTGTTTGTTGTTCTGATCCTTTCTTGCGATAAGTTTGCTAACTACTTTTTGTAGCTTTGTCGTGCATCCGTGTATTAGTGCAAGTGTGAAATCAATATTGCAAGGTGATAACTTTGGCATTTACTGCTAATGAAATGAATATTTACCAATAATAAAATAAATTTCCTATATTAGCACCTTCACACCAATCAATAGTAAACGAATGAAATTTCCTTCTTCGACCAAACTTCTGAACAAACATTCAGAGTCAAACAACCGGGACAGCATCGATGTGAAATGATCAATGCGTTGTGCAGAATAATAAACAATAGCTTCATCAGACGCTCTCCGACTCCGTCCATAAAAATCATACGCAGCAACCAGACGCGTACATCTGCCACAAACGCGACAAAACGCGATGCCCATGCTGACGGACGCTGCAACTCGCACTCCGGTTGCACACCGATCCCGTGCCATTCCTATTTTCCCAATTCCCTCTCTCCGGCATCGCACTGCACTCTCGGGTGTCACTTGATCTCTCCCTTTGCTGACGCGCACGCCACCCTTTAAAGGTCACTGCCGCCAGTACGGGTGGCGATGATTTAAAGCCCAACGCTTCCGTTAACTCACTATCCTTGAAGCGGTCGCGACTTCGACGCCCCAAAATGCTCGCCTCATCGATCAGACTCATCGATAGCTGCTTCCCCGACGGCGTTGGTTACGATATTGCGTCTGAGACGCTGGTCGCTTAGATTACGCGGAGAATGAAAAAAAACGCGTCATACTCTCCGCCAGGCAGCAGCCCATGGAGTGCTCAATTTTGTTCTCGACAAACCTCAAAACACTTCATTCTCGTCACGTACTAGGGTCGCAATGCTCGAAAGCTCGATCTTAGCAAGCATCTCGCCGTTTAATGAAAGTAAGCAACCCTCGCCAAACAACCCTGAGAAAAACTGGTGCAATCCGTGCTCCGGTGCCCTCCAGTAAACAAAAACAAATGCTCGCCTCTGGCGTTAAATCACTGGCAGCACCCCTTCCCTCCCCGGGTCACCCTACGTTTCGGTTGCGTTGCTACGTGCGAACGCTTTTTTCTCTTTTCTTCCAAATGTCAGCCCGGGCTGGTCAGCGGCGTTGTTAGTGAAATCTTGACAAGCCAACTAACCGACCGACCGACCGACCGACCGAACCAACATGCGCATGACATTCTCACTGGCCTGCTTTGCCCGTGTTCACCCGGCTTATCACAGGTCTCCGAGATCCCGCCGATCGGTTTCTCTCGCATCTCGCCACAGCGCAAACACTACCAACAGCAGCACCAGCAGCAGCGACGGCAGCAGACGGTTGTGGTTGTGACATTGACAGCTTTGACCATAAATATCACTGCGTCAATAAATCGCTGCAACCGCTAGTTGGAGACAGCACAAACCATGGGCATCCACGTTAACCACCGGACGGCGTCGACGGCAGTCACTGCACCGTCAGTTGTTTAGAATCAGGCCAGCAGTAGTTTTGTTCAGAACCAAGAATGTGATGTTCTACTCGCCATTACTTCACTACAAGCCTCCACAGCGTTCACATCAATAGCCAATCAATCTAATTTCAACGGAGATCCCTGGTGATGGCATGCTGATAATCTCTTTATCGCAGCACAATATGTAATAATTGCATTTTGTTGAAAGATGGTTATGCTTATGTCACTTCTTTCTCTTACAAACCGTCCAGCTTCGATCGATTTCACACTGTTCATTATTGACTGTACGCCACCATTTTGTTCGCAACTTTTCGGTACAAACACTCAGTTTATAATGTTTTCCAAATTACTACCAGCATAACAAGGTTGTGAGAAATGTTTTCAGCGAGCAGCTCACCAAACCCAAGCTACCCACACACAAATACGTAAACACACGCACAAAACGCGACACTAACACTCGAGTCAACTACAGCCCGAAAAATCGGGCGGCACTTTCTATTTTGCGTTGCTCGTTGCTCGCAGGTCTACGATCGCGTGACAAACGCGCCGCCGGTTCGTACGCGGAAACCAGAGGTCTACGCATGACGACGACGCTGGCCAATGTCAACGCGCAACCCTGCACCCCTGTGCCGAGGACGTGGACGAGGGAAGCAGAAGGAAGCAGCAAACTAAACACAAACGCCAACAGCAGCCAACATTATCATCATTATCGACGAATGATCGATCGTTCGAATCGCCCTCACGCTCCGGAACCTGCTCGAAAAGTGGGGAGGCAATCGGACGGGTCGGGTGGAAAACTTCCGATTCCGAATGGCGGTTCCGCCATTCGGTTGACAAAATGGCGAGCGGCGAGGGTCACCGCTGGAGCAAATTTAAAAAAAAAAACAACAACAAAGCTCCGTCCGCTGGCTGTGCAAAATACTTGACGACGCACGACATTCCCTGCCTAGTGATCCGCCAGCCGTTGGGAATGGCATGCGCGAATGATCGGAAATCCTGTCCAACCATCCATTGGTCGGTCGGCCGGAACAGCGATTTGTGCAAAAAATCAAAATGAAATTGAAAATAAAATAGAAAAGCGTGCGTTACGCCATCGCGCCACGTTCCCGCGAGTGTGCCGGAGATAGTCGCACGCCGAAAAGGGAAGAAAAGATAAATCACCTTTCGGTGGTGGTCACGGTAGTAAAGGAAGCCGCCCGCGGTCCAGGCAAGGCCAATAGCCAATACTCGAACCGATCAAATATGCAGCTAATATACTGTCTCGAAAGCGTTTGTGTGCGCGTGTCGCGCGCTTGTTTGGTAACAATATTGGACAATTAATTAATGAGTGACAGAAAAGAAACGATTGTTAAAAATTGGTTCCCCCATAGCCGGACTACCACCATCTTCCGGATGGGTGGCCTCGCTGTTTCGTGGTTACGATGTTTTTTTTTCGCATTTCGAGACCGTCTTCGGGAACATATTTGAGGCAGCTGTTGGCCGTTCAACGGATTCACTGTTCACGCGAAAAGTTAACGTAGCTGTCACTGTTTTGATGCTGTTCTCACTTGGCGTGTCACAAATAGCGCTCCAGCATCCACTTTTCACTCAAATCAGCTTCACGCGTGCAAAATTAATTGTGTGAAAACAACCAAGTAGTGTACTCAGGCACACCAGCACACCGTCGAAGCCACTACACCACCAGTGGCTATGCTCCTGCCTCCCACCCCAAATATCCAGCACAAATTGTTGTGGTTCGCGGTGCGGTCACTATTCTCGCGTTTTCCATCCCCGGAATGCAAACGAACGTGAGAACCGTTTCGTTTTCCCCTTAAAACAATCGACTGTTCGCTGCACTCCGGAACGAAACGAAACGAAACGCAGGATCTTTACCGGTGTGGAAGGCCGTGTAGCCGTGTTCGTGGTTTTGGGTACTCCGTCAGCTTACGTTTGGTTTCGACAACAACAAAAAAACAACGGTGTGCTTCGAGAGCCTGAAGCCAACGAGGCAATATGCGCGGCACCTCGACACACACACACACTCACAGGTAGAAGGGAAAACCCGCGGCAGCCGTGCCGTCGTCTGTTTCGGGAGGCTGGTCCGTCTACTGCGGCAACAAAACGCTCTTCGCTGGTGCGACCGATTCGAACCGTGGTTTAGCGATTTCTGAGCCGGGCTGCGCGAAACGAAGAAAACCGAACCGACGATCGAGCGGGCGATTCATGGCAAGGAATCCCCTCCCCCCTCCCAACCTGCACCACCCATCGGAGGGGGGGACAGTTATAGCGTGCCAGCATCGCGCGCCAGCATGCGAATTATGCTTCTCGTGGTGGTCTCGTCGGTCGCGCGCTCGCGTGAACGGCGCACGCCGAACTTGGTCGATCGTACCCGTATGAGGGGGGCGGTGGGGTCTAGGCCTTCGGCATATCTCACCATGGTGGCCGCCTGCCTGGGCGAGTTGGGGATCAATGAGACGCGATCGCGATCGATCGCAGGTCGTCTGCGCTCTCACTTTCGTTGCGAGCGTGATCGCTCGGAGCTCAGCATTCGCTCATCCGGGGGCTGGTTGGTTCTCTCGTGAATCGCAGCCTCCCGCGATCTGTTTCGCTCTCGGACCACTGATCGGTGGACGCCCTCTTTCTCTCTCACTCTCGGTCTCGCTAGGTTTTTTCCTCTCCTTTCTAATGCCAAACGAGAGTGAAGGTGGCTTGGAGTGTGTCTCCGTGGCATGCGTACGGGGTTGCGATGCTGGAGCATCAGCAGCATAAGCGCGTCTGAACTGGAGCATCAGTATTATTGCATTCATTCATTGTTTCGCGAGGCGCTATGTGGCTGTTTGTTCCCTTGTTTACATATTATTCTTCTTCTTTCTTGGATCCCATTTCATTTCTGCTTTTCATTTGAACCACCCGCGAGTAGGTTTGAAGTGTGCGTTGCAATTGAACAGAAAGGGAAAATTTTTCTGTTTTTATTTATTTCTCTTGCATAATTTCATCTAAAAAATAAAATAATGCAGTAGTAGCATAGCTAAAGATTGTTAGTAAGCTATGGTAGCTATGAGCAACCGTAGCTACCAATAAAACATAGTTACCTTTACACGAGTTTGCAATGCGATACATAAAATTGATCATGCTTCTGATTCCCCACAACGAGATATGTTTTTCTTGTTTAAGAACTCTATGTTAGTAAGCAACAAAACTTACTAAAGCTCTTGTTGAATACACAAATCCAGTTGTGGTGAAAAAGAAGAAACAATCAAAAAGAAGAGTCGCTAATCGGGAAGCAAACATCGGGGTCGCACAGTATTCCGTTGCTACATTCCATTCCACGGCTCTAGAATCTCGAAATTACATAATATCCCCCATCCTCCCTGTATGCTCTCAGAGGTGGAAGGAACTTTCATTCGCCATCTGGTGGCGTGCGTGAACGTATCAGCGCTGCCGTAATCCTGCCCTCACCCTCCACGGACGGACACAACGTGACGGGCTCGCATATTGGCAGACACTAAAGGCCACCAGGCAGTTAATGCCAGCTTAGCGACGTTAAGTCAATTCAAGAACGCCGCTAAGTTTGACGACACGTTTTGCGCCGCCACGATTCGTGATCAATAAAGCTTCCTTCTTCTCCGCGGCGTGCCGGCCCGATATCGATTCACTTAAGCATAAGCGCGTGCTCGAAGATACTCGCTTCATCACGCGAGCCATCACGCACTTGACCTGAAGCTGCATGGCCCCCCCCCCCAGGACACCATCGATAAGAGCTCACGCCAAAAAGCGGCCAGATGCGTGCATGCTGCAGCAATTAAAAGCACTCCCTTGGCGTTGGCCGGATTGTAGCGGTATTGTTTCACGGTAAATGCATTACTACACTTTTCATTAGCTTTCCAAAACCGAAAACCCCCGACCGTCCACGTCCACGTAACATCCTCGCGCCCTCGCGCGATACGGATCGGATCGAACCCGGACCGAGGGGCGGCACTTTTACCTTAATATCTTCTTAATGACCATTAAGCCGCTTTTGCCAGCCGTCCCTGGAGCTGGTACGGAATCAAATGCCACCTGTACGCTGGGGTAGCTGGTGGCAGTAACAACAACATCATCATCAACAGCACTTAGGTGGTGGTGGTGATGCTGGTCGATCCGCCGGGCACGTTACTCGCTCGCTCGGCGCGCTCCGAAACACGACACGACATCCAACAATCAGCAACCACCCAGCCAGCTCAACCAAAACCAAAAGCAGTGCTCTCGGTGCTCGGTATTCATCACATCACTCAAAGCTGGAGCTTCAGCACGCGAAGGGAAGGAGGCACCGCAATACATATGCGAGCTTTCTTCCTGGGGTGGCTACTGCTACTACTACTACTGCTGCTGTTGCTGCTGCTGTTGCTGCTGCTGCTATTTCACTCAGTGAATCCTGCGAAACGCGCCGATCAGCGGTAGGGAACGAAAGAAAAATCATCTATCTCGCTTATGAGATGGTCCATCATCTGGGTGAGGCGTGTGCCAAGCGTTGCAGACTGTCGAAGAAAGTGGGTGGAAAAGCGCCAGGCTGCAACGGTATTTCATACTTTCTTCCCACGCACGCACCTATGGCTGGCGCAAAACGTTGCAGAAAATGATAAATACAACTTTACGATGATCGCACCAACGGTCATGTATAGCCAAGCTTTGATCTGAGGAATTTATGATGATGCTAGAGATTGCAAGCTATTTGTACTAACACCGAGTCTTGTCTGGTCACCAAAATATCCCAATTTTCATTTCCACAAATTGCAAACCGAACCGAAACCGATGTTGGAACATAAACAGGCTGCACCGTCAACACACATTGCGCACCGGAATCCGAAACGGCATTACCTCTTCCAAGCGTCGTGCGTCCCAAAAAAACATCGATCGATAGTGAGAGTCTCGAACACCTCGTGACGGTGCTAATGATGTTGTTTTTTTTTAAGTTTTATGCTACCGAAATGCAGGAAATCCATGAGACCTCATGATAGGCAATCGAATCGAATGTTATGCAATCGCGCGGGCGCGCGTTCTGCTGGTCGGTTGTCCAAAACTCCAAAAACCAGAACCGGAATACCGCGGAGAAGCTGGCTACCGAAGGATCGGAACACACACGCACCGTACCAGTACTCGTGAGCGGTAGTGATTCGAGCTCCTGTGGAACCACGAAACCAGGAACAGCCTTGCCAACGTTGCCCCACTTTTCACCGATTTGGCTTTTGTTTTGTTGGGCGCCCAGCGCCCGGTCCCGGAGCCAGAGCCTTCTCCATTACAAACCGGCGTGTCACCAAAAGGGGGGGAGGGGGAGAGGGGGCGCCACCCGGGAAGGGGAGTCACTTTCGCGCCGATGATTGATTATGTATGAAGCTTCCCTTTCCTTTCTCATTTCGCGTGTTGCCCGCAGGAGAAAGAAATTAAGCGGCACCGATAAAGGATTGCGAATTGGCGATAGCCTCGCGCGTGTGCGTTTGTGTGTTTGTTGTGCGGCCATGATAGCCTCTATCAATGCCGGCCGGTACGGTTCAACCGGAGGCGGGTTGGCGTTTGAGCAGCGTTTGAAATGGGTGTCGGCACTAAACAGCAAAAGGCCATCGTCGCCGCTGACGACGACGACGACTACAGAAGCAACAACGCGGGCGCGCCCGTGCCAAGATAAGATCGATAAGCGCGGCCTATGGCGTTGGACCAAGACGCATGCCACGCATCAAGCGCCATCATGGCATGATTAATGGAGGCCCCCGGAACGGAGATATCCCGGTTCGCAAAAAAAAAAAGTAAACCTCAGATTCGAACTCCGGAATCCGAAACCACATCGGTTTGGGGCCCGTACTCCAGGCCAACCACAAGCATACGCACGGCCACGAAGTGTGCTTTCGTCACATTTTCCCTGATTTCCCCTGGGGTACCGGAGTTTGCATCTTGACGTGTTAATAAGAAGGAGGTCTCCTTCTACTATTACAGTCCAGACCGTTTGATGCCCGGTACCTCCCAGTATCCGTGGCCGCGCACGGATGACGAATGATGCGTCAGGAAGGTGGAGTAGCTGTCAACACTGGGCCCATAATGGCTGTTCCTGTGTGACGCAACACGCACACAGCGAGCAGCAGGATAGTGAGTTCTGTCTGTCTTGAGTCACTCCGCACATAACACACATGAAACGCACGCACGCACGCACGTACGATCGGTGGTGGTGGCGGTCAAGCGGTCGAACTCCGTGGTCGGTGAAAGTGACCACGGGGTCCGCAGTGTCAGTGGCCCGCGGCCTCCGTAAGCACCATACAACAATAACACGCTAGATCCCATTAAGATAAGCGCCAGCTCGCCCGCGTGTGTGTGTGTGTGTGTGTGTGTTGCGAATGAGCGCAGCATAACCTTTGGCGTTCCATAATTTTTCCGGGAGGTTTCGATACACAGCTGCGTGATTCATGTGAGACCAGGACGGAGCAATCCAATTTGCTGCAACATCCATTCTTGACACCCACCTTACGGAGGGGTCGCACTGGTCGCACCGTAAAACGATTAGGAGAGAGAGAAAGAGAAGGGGGAGAGCGAGAAATGTGTTACGGGAAAGCATGATGACCACAGGTTGCTCCAGCTTCTATCAGCAGGGAATGATCTAAAAAGCTCGAGCTCTGGTCCATCGGCTCATGCATTAATGATGATTTATGTTTAAACATCATCGAAACAAAACGTACACTCCACGGAATCGCACAATCGAATGCTACCGATCGAATGTCTGGCTGCCGTTTGTGTTTTTGTTTTGAAAGACAAATTGGTTATCGAAAAGAAAATTTTCGAACCACCGCTTCTCACCAAACACCTTCCGGTTCCCTTTGCTCCACTCGTTTGTTACCGTTTGGCGCAACGGAAAACCATCTGGCGGTCGCTCCGTTCTGCTCCCCAAAAACCCCAAAAGGCAAAGAACTGGCAGCTGGCGCGATTGGACGCGGAAACGAAACGAAACCGAGCGCGTTGCGTGCGCGGAAAACTGATTACCACGCGACATTCCACGACGTTCCGTGCTGCAAGCATCGATGACGCCCCTTCACCACCGAGCACCCAACGCCCAACACAGCATCCATTTTCCACACCACACGCCCTCTCTGCCTCTCTCTCGGTGCGTGCGATAGCTAGGGGTCTCGTTTACGTTACCCAGCCCGGCCCGGCCCGGCCAGGCCCCGATCGAGGCAGCCTCCATTTCATGGAGACGTTTGCTACACTTTCGGATGGAGCGCGCACCGTACCCCGTGCCCCACCCGTGGGATTGCGCAATGCGAAGATTTTATGTCATAGCATAAGTTAGGCAGAAGAAGGAAAAGGCAATAATAAAAAGAAAATGCCCAACGTTTTAGCCACCGGGGAGTGAATGCGGAGTACTATCCCATCCCACCCAAAAGTAACCAATCCAAACCGGGAACTTGGCGTCACGGAAAACATCTTCTTCCCCAAAAAATTACGACCATTTTCTTCACATCACTCAATGTACCGTGCGCGAGAGAGAGAAAGAGCGAGAGATTCCATGATAAAATCACGTAAAGTGCTCGTGCCAGCATCCGTGAAGATGTCACAGCGTGACGCGAACTCCACGATAACCGCACCGTCGCCGGATGACGGATGACCCGGAAAGGTCGCCTTTCATCTCATCCGTTGAGTCGCAGGAAGCGAGGCTACTGTTTGCTGCAGCAGAAAATGTCGTGGAAAGCGGACTCAACTCGGTGACACACAAACACACACACATGCCACTGAACCCCACCTCCCACAACGAGTATGTGTGTGCAAATACATTCATTTCATTTATTATTTATTTATGTAATGAAAAGCAATCACCTCGATGATGGTGGTAGTGGTGGTGGTGGTGATGATGAAGCTGGGACAGCTCCCACACGGAACAGTTGGAGCGAAAGTCAACGAGTCAGCGGTACGAGGGAGTTTCGAGGTTCCGCGAGCCACACCAAACGCCGAGCCAGAACATCGAAACTCTTTCCTGTGACCTCTACTCGTGACGAAGCTGCGCCAAAAACTAACACACCACAAATCATGAGCACTGGGCAAAAGCAAAGAAAAAAGAAAGACATCATTATCCTCCGCAACATTCTCATGTGACATCATGCACGCCCGGTGAAGGCATCATAACGGAGCAGAGCTGCCACGATGTTTATAACAAGCAGCTCGCTCGCTACGTTTTCGCATCGCACACGAACGTTAAAAAGATACATACACGCGGGGAAGGGGAGGGGGAGAAGCCGTTAACACGCCCTGAGCTGTCAGCATAGGGGCTCACGGTCCATGCATTCATCTTCCTCGCGGCAGACTACGTAGCGCCACCACGTAGAGCGGGAGACTTGCACAGTGCATCAGCGACGAACTCGTAAGCAGTGCAGCGCAGCGCAGCGCAGACCGAATGAAGCAGGGAAAAGAAAGCCCGCTGAGCTGAAACAGGCCACCACCCGCGGGGAGGGGAGTAGAGACACATTAATAAAAGCAAATAAAGCCGTGCAGAAAAATGAAGCAATTTCTTTTAAATCGAATCCATCGCACGGAAGGGAGCAGCTAGCGGCAGCGAAAACCGAAGCACCCAAAAGATGGACGCCGATGGTTTGCTCCACTTTGCTTTCGCGCGTGATGCCGTGATGATGATGATGATGTTGGCATAAAGCAGACCGAAGGTACGAAACCGGGTACTGGGCCACACATCGCCACCGGGAGAAAGTTCTCGTTGCGCTGTGCTCATACGCTACGACAATGGTCTTTCCATGCAGCGAGCAGGCGGTTTTACGATCTAGATGCGCCGTCTAGCGGGGCCTGGCGGAGATTTTTACTTTTTGCACGTTTAGTGTTTGTTTCGTGTACTCGTGCGAAGAATTTTCCACATACTGAGCGATCATTATCACTCATCGCTCATCAGATGCTGATCTGAGTACAAGTAGAAGAAAGTTAACATATTACTTTTCAATCAATTGTTTCACCACAAAACAGCACCGACACTTTCCACGAGCACCGGCCCATCCATCTTTCGGTGCAACAGTAGGAGTCAGCAACCGGTATGATGATGTTTACTCAATATTCACATCGTTATGCGCCTCCTTCGTCATCTTCCCAATTTATCTCGCTAATTAATTTCATGTAATGTCTCTCGCGGCGCCTCACTAGAGGGGTGTTGGTGTGGGAGTGTGTGAATTTGTACCTCAAATGTATTGGATTTGTACCGCACATTGGTAACGGACACGCTACACCGAGCAGAAAGTGTTTGTCGCAATGTCGCAATGACAAAAATGCAACAGTAACAGTGACAAATGGATTGGACAGCTTATCGGGTTGCCAAACCCTTTGCCGGACTCCACGTCGTCCCCGTCGTGTGCGTATGTGGGACGATGCGATGCCTTTCGGCGTCAGGTTTTGATCTCGTTTTCCATCGGCCATCGGTCGGTCGGTTGGCACTTTGTTGCCAACCGAGCCAGCCGCTCGCTGGCAGCCCACGCCGCAACGGTGTAAGGGGATCGATCGATCAAAGCCCTCTTCCCTCGTGATCGGATCGGATAAAGGGGCAGTGTTGCAGTTTTGCATCACTTTCTTTCGCCCATCGCCCAATCTTTAAAAAGAAGAAAAGAAAAGGAAAAAGCGGATGGCGATCGCATAATCACGATGATTCGTTTGGTACATTGTCAGGCAACAGGCGCCAGGGTAAAGTGTCTTTTTTTTTTTTTTTGTTAAACCACGATGTCACATCGTAACGCGTTGTTTCGCGGCACGGAAATGTCAAATTAAACTCCACACGCTACACGCGCTTACAGCGCTGCTACCATCCAGCCCCACACCCGCGCTGGTTACATTGTAGTTAAAAATACAAACGCATTTAAAGCATGCGGCCTGGTGTGCCGGTGGCCTGGTGGCTGTGTCTGTGGTCAATCACGGGTACCACGGTGCGGGATCGGCATGCGAGCGGAGAGAAAAAGTAGAAAATCGCTTACGGCGCGCACCCATAATTGATTGGCCACGCGGTCCGAGTGCTAGGTTATCTAATTTTAATTAGTAAAATGCTCAACCGTTGAAACTCTGGTGACCATCAATGATCGTTGATCGAACACAACGACTACGTTGCCGCGCCACGGCTCTGCAGGGCCTTTGGAGATCGATTCCGTTTTTTCTTGCGTTTTTTACTTTGACCCTCCGAACATTTTCTACCAACATGTTTTCATTTTCTTACGAGGCTTTTTCATGAATGACCCAGAAGGGGGTGCGAGAAAAGAGTTGATGAATCCGCAATTGGCGTAGTCATTGGCGTAATGATGGATCACGGTGTTGATCACCGCAATGCGACGGTTAGCGCGATGATGAGTATGATCGATGCGTCGGTATTGAGAATTGGGAAAAAGCCGTTAGCTTAATCGATCGATATTGTCTTTACATTCATCATAAGCAGCTGTCGGTTGTTCTAGGGAATATAAACAATCTTCGACAATCAAATTGATGATAACTGCAGTGATAAAATACTCCAGATGATTTTTTCTATTAAATTACACTAAAAAAAAAGTTCTGTAATAGTAAGAGGAACCTCGACAAAGACTCAAATAAAGAAAAAACTCGACAAACTGAGCCATAATTGTTCAATTATCCTTTGCAAACAGAATGCGGATGACAACGAACCCAGATAACGGTAGATGGTCTGGTATTCCCGGTCATGTTTACGTCTCTTTTATGTTTTGCAACACAGCACCATCGTAATGATTGACATTAAAGAAAACATAACTCCACAATTAGATTCGACCTGATTCCACACACTTCCAAGTGCACGACGCTTCAGTAACACACACACAAAAACCGCCAACCTCAGCTAGCATTTAGTCAGAAGAAGGAAACGCAACGCAGTAGCGGTGCAACGGAGATGCTTGAGCATTAAACCATTGCTCAGTTTCATATTAAACGCATGCTGAAAAACCAATGACCGGAATCCAGCAATCAATGCTACCATTCCCCCGACACCTGTGTGTGTGTGTGTGTGTGTGTCGTTGCGTCGCACTCCTTCTCGTGCATTGCGTCACCAATCTCTGCGTCCACCATTCGAGGTGAGATTGTGGCGATCGGACGCGTCCGACTCGCAAAGTGGTTGTTGATTTTCAATCTTTATGGCAGGACCTAATACTCCTAAACCCCGGGGGGTGGATAAGACTACACTGCCCGTAACTCGTCCTTCTTTTCGCGAAATTTTCCTTACTTCTCCCTCCTATCCCCGCCCCCCCAGGTCGCATCATTCCATCATCATGAGGTGGCTGCTAAAAATTGGCAAATCATTGGCCAAAATTACTACGTGGCGAACGTGGGCACCGCGGTAAAAAAATAAAACAACATCGTCTGCGAGCAACATGCCCATGCAATATACCCCGCAGGTCTGGGCGGTTCGATTCGCAACAGCAATCGATTTTTATCACGCCCGGCCGTTGGGTGGGCTTGGTGCTGGTGCCACAACGATGCCACAACAAGGACGAAGGTAATGTGGTGCCTCCAACTGGTCGTACGGGTGCAAGTACGTGTGGTTTATATCACCTCCGGTCCCAGGCATCACCGCCGGTGGTCGATGTGCGCATCAATTAATTTCATTTTTCACTTATTTCACTGAATTGTGCTCCAGCACCAAGGTGTGCGTTTGTGTGTGCGCGCACTTCAAACAAATCAACACATCTGGAGAGAGAAAAAACTCCCAGGAGATGGTGACAGGTGAGAAGTTAGAGAAAACACGTATGTCTCCTTTCAAACACACATGAATCACGCTCCGATGTGAGGGGCAGGCGAACTGCTGCCGTCGTTACGGATCGTTTTGAACCCGTGTTTCTGGGCCGCGGTTTTCCCAGCAACCGGCGCAGGCATTTCCATTTTGTGAGATTTGGTTGGCCTATGCTAGCACAGGCCTGTCTAGCACCTGCAGCCCGCATCTTTCACGTGTGAAGCATAAGAGGAAAAGTACCGCAACGTAAGCAGCATGAGTTATGAGCATGCTGTCCAGCGGCTGGTGGCGGTGACTACATTGTCCCTGCTGGACCCAGTCTGTTGTGCGGCGGCATGGTTTACGAATTTATGCATCATAAAAATGATCCCGACAGCTCGACAGCGTTCGGTTTTAAGCCCGCAGCGTTTATTTGCTGAGTCGCTTGCGTTTAGGCAGTTACGGCCGAGAGTGTGTAAGTCTGTGAGGTAAAACTGTACAAACCACAAGCCGTTCACGGTGAAGGAGGTTGACATTCGTTGAAATTGCCTTTTAAGGCGTTTACCGCGTTGAACGGCAACCCTAAACATAAAACTCCGCATGCGCATTGTGCTTCCAGAAGGTTACAATTATGGTATTCGAATGGATTTAAAAAGTTCTCCAATGATTGTACGGGAATGTCTCATTCAAATCGAAGTAATGTTCGATTGTTTAAGCAACAAACTGCGGTGCTGTCCATCAATACAATTTCCCTAATCGCCTGCATTATTCATATGATTCCGACCGACTTCCTGCAAGCATGCACCACCGATAATCATGTTCGTCGTCCCCTCGAAAAACGGAACGCATTACGTCCGGCGGTACCGTATGTTATGATTAACGATTAACACGACGCCCGGTACGCCCGGATCGCGCCTCATCGATCACACACCGGTCTGATCGAGTGCTTTTCCCCGCAACCGGTGCGAAAAGCGAACGCGCAGCCGATGGTCGGATGTAATAATCGCAATCATTATGCTCGGACAAAATTGAGCCGGAGCGAAATGGTTTCCGTACCGACGGCGGTGTGCTGGCGCCAAGACATTGACGCCGGGGGAGGGGGGGGGGGGGGAGGAGGCTACACTGTCACACACGCACACGCCGTGCAATATGGTAGTACGGAATGTGTACCCAAAAACGCCCGACATGTACACAACACACACACACACAACGCATACACGCATCGCGGAAAAAGGAAGGAAAGTGGCGGCGTCTCGCCGCTGGTCCCGTTGGTTCGACTACCGTTCGACTTCATCGCACGGTTCATCCTCCCCGTTGCAAAGTAGTTGCGCATGCATTTGCCAAAGGAAAGCGAATCCGTTCTCGAAACCCTATAATTATCACAAACTCGTCTGTTTTGTGGCGTTGCGCAAGTTTCGGAATTCCGCCGTCGCCCGGGAATCGTCCGGGTGTGTGCTAAAAGTCTCGCTCCGCCAGGCCAAAGGCCCGGCCTGCATCGGGACCAACACACCCAGTGGCCGGTGGCCACCCTGCAGCCGCACCGAAGGATGTGATGTACTTGTTGCTTTTTTCCAGTTGGTTTTGTTTTTTTTTAACCGACCCTCCTTCTCCTCCTCCTCATCCAGGCCAGCGGCCGTCCAATACGCAATGTGTATGTTTCTTGCCTTGTAAAACATTTCGACTTGGTCAGCTCGGAATGACTTTCACTCCGTGTGTGCGGCTGGTTTTTGGCGTTGGCCGCGGCCGCGGTCGTGCCGCGAGAAACAATTACCAATGCACGCAATGGCGATCTTCGGTCATAAAACTTAAAAAATCAAAATCGAAACAATCGAATAGTGCATTGCATATCGCTGCATTAAAATGGGGTGAGGAAGGAGGTGGCACGGACGGATGAAGGATCAGTTTTTGCCGGCTGCTACCATTTTTTTTATTTTGTTTATTTGCTTGCGAATTGTTTTCCACTTTCTGACTTCCTTTCACTTGATATCGAGCGATAGCATGGAAATGGAAAGGTTATAATTACATCGTTGCTGCTGAAACCTTATCCCTAGACCCTAGACCCTAACATTATCGCTGCCCACAATCTGCACCACAAGTTGCGCGCTGCTGAGGTCGCTAATGTTCATTTGTATTCTTTCGATCGCCCTTGGCTTCAAGGTGGCCAGAAATCCGGACCGTGGCTCAGCCTCAGCTTCAGGGATCCAGCTTATCACACTCCCCGGCACAGGGTCGTAAAGACTTTCGCGTCGTCGGTCAGCAACGAGCCTGCTAACGAGAATGCTTAAGCTCCCCGGCCCTCGCTCGGTCCGCAAACATCGGACATCTGGTGGTGAGCAGGAACAAAAGGCCTGAACTGATCTGGACGGATTTTTGATAAATTTAACACCGTTTAGCATAAATTAGAATGCAAAGTGGTGTTCGGTGCCGCCGAACTCGGACTCCCTATCCTATCCTGTCGGCTGTCGTGTCGCTGCCAGCCATGCTGCTCTATGCGGAATCATTTCCTAAGAAGCGACTAATCGACTGATCGTTCGGTGTTTAAGATATGTGGGAGCTTTTGAAGGAATGCCCATTCCAACTGCCCGATTCCGGGTGGTGGATGGCTGAATGAAAGAGTCTTTTAGAAACTAAATCTTTTGCAAAAAAACTTAAATCACGAAGAGAGCAGAGGTAGGAGATTGAACTCGCGTTCGCATCAACGCGAAAAGCGATCGGTCAGCAATTAATGACCTCACCGTAGAGGAATGTTCGTCGATGTTTGGTCGACCTTTCGCTCGTTAACAAGGCGCTCGGAGGCGCTTGCACGCTCTGTTATCGGTATTCTTATGATAATTTGTGAACCAGACAGCGCTCAGCATGTCCTGGACGAGTCGCGATTAATTTCGGCTGCCTATCATACAGCGGATCTACAGTTCATTGTTAACATGCTGGGAGTTCGGTGAGCGGAGAAATGGTTTTCTGTTTTTCTTCTCTCCGTCTGACCTGATTGATACGACACATGCATGCGACGGGTGCATTGATAACCTGTCTAACCCTCGTCAAGGTAGCATATCCGCCCGCCTAAGACTCATCTCCTCCCAAACCAAAAAAAACCCGACTGACACTACGCTACGTGTGGTAAGATTGAAGAAATCCGATTAGAAAAACACACAGACAGCGCTAAAACATCGGTCGACAACCTGATCAACGACCATGAGTCCGACGTCCGAGCTATCATAAATATGATGCAGATGAATTAATCATAGAGCGATGCACCGTGATGGCATACATTAGGGAGTTAACGGAATACACAAACTAAAATGAGTTTAATGATTGTACAACTGGTAAAACTATTACCATACGAGGTTCTAATCGAGGCGCTAAATTGGTGGGAGAACCAGGCCTCACGTTCGCTCTGCAAATCGCGCGCGCTCGCGATCGTGAATGGAGACGGATTGCATAATGCTCACTCGCTACTATGCTGCACTACTATCACTCGAACGATTCCACACCACACAGACCACCACCGAGAGCAGACCAGTTCAGTTGAGTCACCGATGGAATTATCGTACTTCCCTGCTTGCTGACAAGCTATTTCTTCTTTCCCACTTGCTTCGCTTTTGCTTCGCTCTGAGTGATCGAACGATCGTCGACGGCAGCAGCGCGAGGTGAGCGATCGAAGGGATCGTAATTAAAATGAAATAAACCAAACAAAAACTAATCGCCATATCCTGAGGCTACGTGTAAGGGGGGTTTCGACATACGCCGTACGCATATTTGCCAGTTTTCTCATCACCATCACCTGCTGCTATCGTCCAGCAACAGCAGCAGCAGCAACAGCAGCAGCGTCAGCGACGGACCGTTCGCGCCTTCCAATAGAGAAAGCCCTCTTTGGCCGCTGAGCGAACAGATGCTGCTGCTGCTGCTGCTACTACTTCTGCTGCTAATGTAGCCACGTTGTCGTCGTCCTATCAAATGCGACCACATAGCATGGGCACGCGGTAGCACGGGCAGTGGCTCGGGCAACAAAGTGGTTCTACTTCGAAACTCGATCACGGCGATGTAAGCTTTGACGTCGTTGTCGTAGTTGTCGTAGTCGGGCCGATTGTTGGGCGGGTTTGCCGGTGCCGACCCCGTGCTCGATGCATGTGAGAGTCAGCTGCCCAACCAAGCAATCGCTTCTGGCCATTGCTTCGATTTGGTTTGATCTCGCTGAGTTATAACTTCCTGCCCGGCGGGGAAGACAAGCCAAATCCAATCCTAACGAAGCCGAATCGAACTGGGGTTGGTACTGTAACGAACGTGGCACCGAAGTGTTACCAACTCGTCGGCCGTGTCTTTGAAGCCAGCAACTTCATTCGTTATTTACTCTTGTTGGTCCTCTTGGTTGCTGTTGCTGCGACCGGGAACCAAGCGTCGAGCCGCCAGCCGCGAGGCGAGGCGAGGCGAGGCAGTGGCGCAGGGTGCAGTGGTTTGAACATGGGCTTTCAGTCGCGATCAATATATTGCTGTCATGGAATTAAAATAATTCCACTTGAGGGTGCTTTTTTTATTTTTAAAAAGAAATTTATCAAAAAACCTTCCGATGGTACCATGAGCAGGAGGGCGAATGGATTTGGTTCATTGGCATCGTTGCATTGTGCATTACGAATCAATGGGAATTCATGTTTCACAAACTCTCTCTTACACAATCACCTTAAAACGGTTGTCCACTTATCGCCGAACCCTCCCCGACGAACAACTCGAACCCCCGGAGCCCAGCCCAAGCTTACTCACTCGGTTCACTCTTTGCGCCCAATCAACACTAATGGTATTATAGCATCCACGAAGTTTTTTTTCTTAAACTAGGCCCATCGCAAACTGTGTCACTGATACTCAATCTGTACGACCAAGCGACGTGCTGGCTGGTGCTGGCAATTCTAGCAAATAACGCAAAACCACTCGAAACTCGTGAAGTGAACGAGTTCCTCGCTTACGGACGCATGCAGTCTTTCGTGCGGCACACGCAGCGACGACCGCAGCACGCTAGGAAACTCTGAACGGGCCGTGTGATTTGTGACAAGTAATCAGGTTCAAGTTTCATTGATCTTATTGAAATCATTTCCCACCAAAAACCAAACTCCTTCTCGCGTCTCGCGAGATCCAGTTTGATAGCGTTCGGGGGTATTTATTCAATAAACATCTGGTTAAAATTTGTTGCGTTGCGCTTACATTTATCGAAAATCAATCCATGATTCTTCGCCGGATAGCATCAAGCGGAGGGGCCGGCAGAAATTAGGACATTTTCCAACCCACTTCGTTACAGTGCTCGTTCGAGGTTGGCTTAAGATGCAACCAGCACGAGCTCCTCCTCTCGCGGGCCCATAAATCGTGAGGTAAACAAGCAGGCCAATCATCCACGCGAAATAGAGCGAACCGCTAATCGGGCGAAAAGTAGCAATAAAACGAATCTCTCTCGCTCTCTTCGTTTGGATGGCGAATCGGCAGAGAGAAAGAAAAAAAAGAAAGCGGTAAAACATAATTTGTCGTTGACATAACTTTTATAAACAAATCAATCCGCTTTCTTATCGACGATATTCAATCTACATCAGCGCCGCGAAATCCTATCGATCGGAGCTATAGAGCCAGAGATGCGGACTGAAAAGTGGGAAACGGGTACTACGGGAAATGCCATATTCTGATTTATTCATACTTGATGCACTTGTTCTGAGCAAAAGTAGGGATCTGGTATTGGCTAAGAATTTGTTTCAAGGAATAATGTTACAACAGTTGCAAACTGCTACATTGTTGTTGAATTTTAAAATGTCAATAAAATGTCAAATAAATGTTATTTGATCATAAAACCCTCGCATGTGACATACTACACCGAGGAAGCAATGTAGATGAATACTTCCTGATATCGTACTTCCTTCTTATCAGGGAAAAGCAAACATGCAATCACTTATCGGCCCCCAAAAGGGCAACGCCTCAGCGAATATCGTAATGCAAGCGGTGACCAAATTATATACCAATTACGGCAACCAACAAGTATCCCCATTCCTGCCAGCAGTCCGTAAGACGCACTCCTCCTGCTGGCATTGTTTTCGAAAGATGAAGGATAGTACTAAAATTAACTCTAAGTGTGACTCTGCGCTCGAGGCAATGGGACCAGAAATGGGTTAAAAGAGGTATCAATGCGTCACCGGTAATGTTGTTAATTGTGCGAAACCGATACTTAAACTATCCCGTCTCTAGATGCAGCTCTTGTATTCATATTACAAATACCTCTTACAGCAAGAAAACGACTTGCCGATCAGACCGCTGCGTGAGGGAATGTGGTAGACCTCTATGCCATTCCTTCTGGACCACTCGACGGACTGCATAATATTATACAACAGCCGCCGGAACTTCGGTCCTACATAATGAACACATCGAAGTCATTCTTGTCACTTTCGTTCTGCGCTAACAGTTCGCCGCTTTACGCGAGCGCTCTTTTTCACCTCACGGCTCACGTCGTCCCATCGCGGTCGTCTTGCCGGTCCGTCGATAAATATCAAGGTTAATTTCGGCCAGGAACTTCATTAAGGGTGACCCAACGGACGGGCGGTTGAGCCCGATGGCGCAAAACAAAACTGTAGCAACGTAACCTTTAACAACGGTGGTTTTAATTGTCTGGCACATTCCACTATCACGATGCACGTGACCCTAGAACCGCTAAGCCTGCGGTCGGCCTGAACACTGAATCACGGAAAACTCGCGTGGTCAGCGAAACAGCAAAGCGAAAGACGAAGAAATGGTCACCTTTAACATGGGTGTGGAACAGCCAGTCCGTCGTTATTGTTCACGCGAGCCTTAACCTTCGATCTATTTTAATACAAAAAAAAACACTACAAACACAACCTTGCCTGAGCCTCATTATAAACTGGAGTCAATCGTACTGGCGACTGTTGGAAGAAAAGTAGTAGAACGGCAGAGGTGAGGGCATAACATGTTTTAAAATATGTAACGAGCCGGTTTTGCGACATTTCCAAAGTAGAGTTACGACCGCTGATATGAGGGTACATGACTTTATTGCATCAAACATTTATAGAAAAAAAAAATAATAAACGCAAATTGTTTCATTACGCTTTCCGCTCTATGATGCCATTTCGCTTAATGCGCTCAAAACGTTACCGAGAATCCATGCTGCTCTGCAAAAGAATCCATTGCCCCAGGCAGTGAACGCGGACCAAAGGTAAACGTTACTGTCCCCCAAGGAATCATGTATCTTGATAAGCCTCAACGAAACCTCGCAAAACGGTTGCCAACTCACGAAAAACGGAACAAAAACTCTCGCCACAAGAGATCGCCTCGAAGAATGATCGCCCGGCCGCGAGATGTTTATCACAGCACCATAATACCACCCCCCCCCCCCACCCTTCCTCCCTCACCCTTGTTTCGGTGCTAACAGGCCTGGGCGGTCTTTGATGCCGATAGCGCCGTTTTGCAGGTGGACAAGACAG
The DNA here is from genome assembly GCF_943734745.1 of Anopheles darlingi. NCBI lineage: Eukaryota > Metazoa > Arthropoda > Insecta > Diptera > Culicidae > Anopheles > Anopheles darlingi. Next base: position 70,172,928 of record NC_064874.1, read on the forward strand.
TCCACCGGTCCCGGCCTTTCGGTCCTTTCGCTTCGCAGATGATGATAGATAGGACGGATTCACCGGGCACCGGGGGTAAAAGTTTGCCAAAATGTTTATCCCATCTCCCGATTGTTGACTCATGCTGCGAGCCAGAGGTTAGGAGTTGGTTAAGGGAGGGGATTTAAAATTAAAAAAAAAAAAATAAACAGAAAAGCAAAACAAAAGAAAGCGATTGTCAACACTTGCGTTACCCACACCGACCGGGCGGCAAAGAATCGACTCAATCAATCATCTGACGGAACTGAGGAAGACAACACAGGGCAGCAGCTTAAGAAGGAGATTATTTTTTGGACCCCCTCTTACCATTGCCATTTCTATTTTATATTGTTCCTCTATTTATTTTTAAATTGAATGAGAAAGTTGGTTTCTGCAACGCCGGCTCCTGTGTCCTGCCAGCATGCCCAGCCAGCGGCCACTCGGGCCTAATCATTTAGGAATCACGTTACTGGACCGCACATGGTGCCGGCATTTAACTCTCTGGCTATTGTTGGCGCCGAAAAGTAGCAAACTGACAGTGAGTCGATATTGGATCGATGATCAAGTTATCCGCACTCCGGACGGACGGCAATGGCGTGCAATAAGGTTCACTTTTGCTTAAGGTAAATGCGGAATGCAATCGAACGTATTATGTCAAATGTTGGAATTTTTGGAAGCCGCACAACAGTTAAATGCCTTCAAAACCACGATCAGGGGCGTAGTTTTTGGTTTCTAAAATTTGTTTGATGGCAACATCATCTTCGTGTATCCTTTCTTTGAATATAGTTTGTAGAAATATGTTGGTATAAAACATTCGCTAACCTTTGGCGGTTACTGCGGTTGGTTCACTGGGACAGCCTTTCATCCTTTCTCCTGCGTCGTAGAAACAAACAAAATATTGTCACATTGTCATTCCAAGCATTGTGACCTCTGCTCCTCCCGCAAAGAAAAAATCGTGCCTTGGCGGACACCTCGTCTAATTCATGTCAGCAACATAATAGCATAATGAGCGAACTGCCCTCGCCACGACATCGGACGGTAGCACCATCGGAAGGAAATTCCTGCCGCGGTGACGCGATGCGATGCGGTGCGGTGCGGTGCGTCAGCCGGGCCGGGACGTGACTGACACTGCTCCCCAGCTCGCCAGCACACCATTGCATAACGCAATAGTTTACGAGGGGGGGCGCCCTTTCTAAAAGCGAAACAACGAAAATTACCTCGAAACGAGAAAACACCAAAACGGGACACACTCCGCTGTCCGCTCGTGCCACTCTCATCCATCTTGGCATCGCGGGCCAGGCAGGGCCAGGCCGGGTCGGGCCGGCTAGTGACCGGGGCGGGAAAAGTTGATCAGCTCAGCGGCACGCACCCGGGGGCCCCCCAAAACATTGTTTTACAAAGAAAAATGATGCGGCAATCTGGCGGGCCACTGGCGGCGCTCTAACTCTAAGCTGACAGTTCCGCTGCCCTGGTGTGCACTGCCTCTCCCCTCCCGGGGCCATGAACAGGTGGTTCCGGTGACCAGGTGCAGTAGTAGTTTAGCATATTTTCACTTTTCATTGTCACTAATTTTCACACCGCGCTGCGATGACCATTTGGTCAGTGACCGGGAGTGGCATGATTAGCCACCAAAAGCCGGGGAAGTCGATCTGGGAAGTTTCGCTCCGGTTGTAAGCGTCGTTAGAGAGAGAGGAGGTACAATAGAGATGTAACGCCATTTCCTTGATACTTTTACAGATCGCTTACAAGAAGCAATCTAGCAATTCATCCGCCGTGTCACGCCGATGCGTGGTGGTGGCGGGAGTGTGAGTGGCTTCATCAAGAAAACGTGGAGGGAAAACGCTTGAAAACCAGTGACCGGACTGTGTGGCATATTACTTATTAAAGGGACCAACCAGCATATTATTTGTTGTTGAGTCAGCAGCGCAACCTATTCGCATTCGCAAATCCTCGCTCTTTGGGCTGAATGGTAATCGGTTTTACGGACACTTGCCATTCGTCGCACATTACGCAAGTAAAACAAGCACCACCAGCACCAGTGCCACCAACTGGACCTTATGTAAGATGCACTCCCGTTCTTATCGAAGGTCCCATGCTTCCGCGTAACGTGTATGGACAACATTCGCACCTTTCGCCGAAAGTGAACCATTTTTGGGTTATTTTTTAATGTCAAACGGCTGAAATGATGAAGCGGTGTGCCGCCAGACAGAACATGTCAGGCCTGTCTGTCGTGCACGCTCTATCTCTCTTTCTCTCTTTCTCTCTCTTTCACTAGCGGTGGATTATACAAGAATCATTCTGCACTACGACGCTACCTTGACGCCATATGTTGCTGCCAATTCCTCCCCCGGAGATGCTGATACTCTGCAAAACCATATTCGGCAGCAACTGGACCGTAAGGAGGGCCCCCTGTTCTGGAAACGGCACGACCAAACACGGCTGGTACACACATACACACGGTAACCCATATTCGAAACTACTTTCCAATTTCCCACTTCCCCTCGCTACCGGCACCAGATACAAGCCGGGATGCTGGAGAACCTCGGGATCGCGGACAGAAGCCCACGTTAACAAAACGCCGCATTTCGCACTTGCCTCGATCGATCGATTCGAGGGGTGGGAGCAGGGTGGTCACAGAGTCCCGGGTACAGAGGCCCGGCTGGTGGCCATTGCATAATTGGATGGAACGGAAAATGAGGCAAGCTGGATATGTGTTGGAGTGCGCCGGCGAAGCGCCAGCTCACATTCGAATCAGGTGAAGCCTACCGGGTTGCAGAGGGGGTAAGATGCGTGCTGGATGCAGCTGGGGCGAACCGGTGACCGTGGGCAATCCGTTATTGCACAATTGTCGATGGTCACAATCCCAAAAAAAATTGATCTGGTTTCGGTTCTTTTTTTCTCATTTTTGCCAAACCTGCCCCACCGGTAATCGTAGAATGTGGCAGAAATGTCGCCCGATCAGCCACTAAATCTGGCCTTCCGACTGATCGGATGGCATTTACAGAGCAAGACACCAAGATGCATTGAGGGCATTCGCATTCACTGGGACATAAAGCATTATGCTCTCTTCTGTGGCTGGTGCTAAATGATGGTGTGCCAGAAGAAATTGGCCACATTATTACAAGATTGAAAGTAATCTTTTACAATACTGTTGGTAGTAGCTCAAACTTCTCGACCGTACGATGGCCCTTCTCCCAACAATTTTGGAACAATCTATTGGAAAGTACCGATTTCATTGCGCTAGTAAAATATGTAACCTGTTGTCCCTGGAACACGTCCACTGGCGAAGCGAAGAATGTCGTTTCTCGACCCAATCTGTTGGCCACGTATACATATAGAACGGATCTGAAAAGAGAGAACATTCGGGTTCATCGCTTGAGTCTTTCGTCTTCGGCAGCCACCGAGTCCATCGAGCCCACCGTCCTTTCACTTCACAATAATCCATCTGCGGGGTGCGTTTAATATATCTTCCACCGTATAATTAATGGAGTTCACACACACACACACAGAAAATGGACCACCCTTGAAAATTTATGAGCAAAAATTGCAAAAATCCGAGAAAGCCATCTCCGTTGCCATCCCACATCCAACGCGGTACGCGGTACGCGGACCGTGGAACGCGAGACTCTCGTGCGGGATCCAATTCCGTTCTGTAACCATCCACCGTGTGCCCTCGGTCGAACCCCTTTTTTTAGGGCGAACCGGTATGTGAAGAACGGGCGGGCCTCCGACCCAAACTACGGTCAGCCTACAGCGATTCGCACTATAATTTCTGGTAATTGTTCTCCGCCGCTTGTTGACCATCCGCTCGCTTGTCGACGCTTTGGGTTTGTGGGAGCGTTAAGAGAAATATTACCGAGGCTGTGTGTTGCTCCCATCTTTTTTTTTTCATTTATGTTTTCCATTATCCGCTCATAAATATTGGAGCAACGTTCTGCACGCTCCACGGTTCTTTGGTGCCATTCCTGCGGTCTGGAGTGTTGCTCTGGAAATCGGTTCGATGGTACTTCTGTACCTTGGCCGCCGATCGGTCCGATGAGGTCGTGTAGCGCTGTTGTTGAACATTTTAACAGCAGCAACAACAAGGCCCACACCGTTCGATAATAAAGACGTCCTGCGTCGACCGTTAATGTGCGACGCGAAAAGGAACAAGCCCTACCAACAAAGCATCACCTTCACGCTCGAGATCTCCTTTAGCTACACTTTATGCACCGTTCCAACAACAAAAAAGCGCCCAAAACGACTCCTTTGCGCGACACAACGCCACCGTCACACCAGCAGCAACAGAGCGTCTCCAATCATCGCATGCCCCGAGATAAAACGGCAAACTGGCCCCAATCGGCCAGTGGCCACCGTGAGGATGCCGTTGGTTCGTGATCGTGGTGGTTAATTTTCAATATCAGCCGAGCATGTTGTCTGGCTCTCGGAAGAAGAAGAAGAAGAAGAAGAAGAAGAAAAAAACAACACTCTCTTTCACTCCCTCTCCTTGCGCTTCCTTGCACAAAATGACAATGAACCGGACCATCAAATTAATGATCTGTGATTTGGTACAAAGCGAAACAACAGCCAACGAATTGAGCACGTGTTTTTTTTTTCGGTATAAATTTACATACAATGCGATTCGGCGTCATTTCGCTTGCTACAAGTATCAACGGACACATGCTGGTAGCAGCGGACCCCCGTACAAGACCGACCGATTGGATGCGACGATCGATTAAGTTATCATATTATCAAATTATTACTTACATACGACGCACATCCTACGAAATTTCACTCCGACCCCCGGCTATTAAAGCACATTCTACACGATGAGTCGCTTAATGATGAATATTTAAAAGTTGTGAGTGCGCAGAACGAAAATTGGTGGGTCGAAAATGCTAGACAATGTATGGCGTGCCTGATGGCAACACACCGATCCGCTGAGGATATCGTTGATCTTTCGCACATTGATGCGAGGTAGCGCAACGCTACGTGTTGCGTTGTTTGCAAATCGAATTGATGCTGCAGATAAGCCAATTAGCCCGTGCCATGCAATATTCCCATACGTAACGGTATCCGAGTTTATCTGTTGACTGTTGACTGCTGAGTAGCAGGGCTACATTCGGGCTGCTGATACTAAGCCTTTGCTAAGCGACCCACTAATTAAATTAACCTTGTCAACTGTCAACAGCGACAGCAGCAACGTTGCTTGATGCAACCTGCAACGCATGACGCTAGAACAATTCACGAAAAAACGGGAAAATTTCGAATGAAAAAAGCAATTAACATTCGGCGCATGATCTGTCAGATTGCTATTTTTTGTCTGTCTTCGGAATGTCTGATACGACCACACGCGATCGGCCCCATGTGTTATGGCACCATCAGGCACCGAGCTAGAACCACCGCCAGAATGGAATTTTAATAAGCAACCGATTTTGAAATCGAATCACCACCCGACAAAGGAGGATCGGCGAGTCCATTGGCGTCTCGCATTTCATCAGAATCAGCCAAGGTGCATGATTGATTCCACCTTTCAGCAGCAGCAGCAACAACAACACAGTCTTCTAACGAGCATTGGCGAGCAATGGTTTGCTGCTTCATTTGTGCGATGCCAACCGACGCTACTTCGGCTAATGATTATTGTGAGAATTTTGCCCCCAGGACTCACGGTACGGTACGGCACCAAAACCTATCCGTGCTCACTCCCGCTAACTACATTGCGACTAATTGACAGCCCCTAACGTGTCACCTCATTGCTGCATTGGGTTCTCGCGGGTAATCATCTCCGTATGCCTATGACACAATCATCGACTATCAACGATCACGACACTGATAACCGCGAAACGCCACGATTACCCAGGACCCAACTTTCACCACCATTACAACCGCATGCACCGCCCTGCTGCTTAGGTGGTTGCTAAATATGGCTTACGTTGTAGTGTTGGCAAGAAGGTGTTTCAAAGGGGTCACCGCGGTTATCTATAGCCACCCTCGCGTTGCTACTACTGCTGCTGCAAAGGCCCACTAATTAGTCAACTCCCCTGTAGTATGCTAACACACAAGCTCGTATCACGCACCGACTTGCGGCACGAATCGAAGGAAAAGACAAACAGAACGCACTCTTGGTAGGTTCACAACCTGCGGCCCCACCCGCCGCGCCCATCCGCCCGCAATCGACGCAACCCGCGACGCATATTGGCATTCGCTATCGCTTTCGCAATCACCAACTGGAGCAGCGATCGAGTAGGACGACGAGGGAATCGGTGCTGCCGGTGCGGAGATGTGGAGAACACCACCCAGCGCCGTCGATACGCTGCAGGGTTGCTGCCGGGTTGTCGATCTCGTGATCCACCGTGGGATCTACCTTACGCGGATTAGCAAACATTTGCCGCCCCCCATCCCAGCCCCCCAGATTGTGGGTTTACCGTGCCGTGGCGTGCAACATCGGTTAAGCAGCTAAACAGCAGTAGTAGCAACAGCAGCTACTAAGTAAGCAGCAGCAGCAGCAGCAACGGCAGATTAGATCTGCGCGATCGAAAACGCACTCGTACGGTCTCGCACCCAACGCCTGTCGGATGGCAAATTAGCGCGCGGCCCGGGCCCCAACACGCGGAACGGGGGAACCGACCGACATGCAAACGTATGCGCCATTTCCAATTCGCAATCTGGCCGACGATGAGAGAGGTCGGGGTTCGCTACCCGGGGGTTCTGTAAACACTGGTTTGGAGAAGAATTTCGAAAACCGAAAAGGCCAAAAATCAAACCCCGTGCCACGCACGAACGCACGAACGCACGCACGCACGGTGGAGTAGGTTGAGAAAATGGTTGCGACTTGCGAAATGCCCCGCGGCTTGTGTTCTGATGGCCGCAGTACCCGGCACCATGGTTTGCTGGGTCGCTGGACCCTCGAAAGATAAGCCATTCGGCGCGCGTTAATGAGTAATAATTCGCATGCATTAACCACCCGGTTGCGTACTGCTTGATGACGTTCGAGTGCGCAGGAAGAAATGAAACGGTTTCCAGGGATTAATGTTGCACTCATCTTGCACGCGCTGTTGTGAGATGATACGTTCGAAGCACAACTGTTACCACACACACACGAGTCTTTTGCCCTGCATATCGCCTTGATTGGGTTCAATCAAATTGTCCATAAACACATCGACTACAGCTTTCAGCAGCGGTCTTATCGAGAATGTAACGAAACGATCGGGTTCGTAAAGCGATTCGCTGAAGAGAATTACCTCAATTTATACTGCAATCCTGATACTTCCTGACCACCACCATCACCACCACACGTTACGTGACACTTTCTCCAGCAAGTCCAGAGTGACTCGCGTCATTCAACCGCGGCCCAACGGCGCAGCGGTGCATTAGGCAACTCCTCCGAAGTGAGCTGCTGTCCGGTCGACATCCGCCCGAACCTGGTGTCTCCCCGTATTCTGTGGACCACTTTGCGGCGTTTGGCAGCGAAACCAATTCCATTTGACCATTTGTGGCCATTTAGCAGAACCATTTAGCCGCCATCGGAGTGCCATCAAGTGGCACCGTCAGCAACAGCAACATTGTTGCAGCAGAGAGACGCTCGCGTACGCGGTTGCTGCAGCTGGACGGGGCCGGGGCCGCGCCGCGTGCACCGAACGTTGTGGCCAAGGCGACGTACCGGTTGCCACTCTTCATTTGATTCGCGATAAATTATATTTTTACCGAGGCACGCGGGATCGAATCGCAGAGGAGAAGTGCGCGGATCCGTCGCGGAACCACAAAGTTACGGTTGGCCGCGCCGCGCGTATGTGCGTGCGCGTTGCGATTGACACCGCGCGCGGTCTCAGTCTTGTATGACTGCCACCGGAGTCACCGGAGAATTTTCGCTTCTCGCGCACCCATCGATGGATCAGGCCAATCATGCAAAAATTGAATTCAACTGCCATCGGCGGTCGGCAATTTGTAACAATTACCGGCCAGAGTTGAAGGGGGTTTTATTTTTTAGTTTTATTTTTTCTTGCCACAATCCCCTTCCCCGTGTATGCGTGTATGTGCGGGGTTTGTGTTGCACTCCGTTTTTATTTTCGAAATCCCCATGACAGGTAGGACACACACCTTTCTTACCGGACCGGCGTTCTGTCGGGTTTCGCACGCAGCCCCCCAACCGGTGGTGATATATAATTGACCCAGAGGCCAGCTCCGCGTTTCAGCTAACTGTTGCTGATTTACAATTTGTTTTTATTTTATGTGCAACCCTCGACATTTTGCGGACTCATATTATTAATCCGCAAGACGATCATCGATCACGCGAGCAACGATGGCGAATGGTGCGTGCTACGAAGCTTCTAGTACAAAGTATCGTAGCCGCAGCCATCAGCCAGTAGCATTGAAACTATAAATTTGGGGATAAGCTATAATGAACCAAATACGCCAGGTAACGATGAATCATCCTCCATCCCGTTGCTATGAATTGCTTTATTATGCTATTCCGGCTCAGGAGTAGCACACACACACACACAAAAAATAAAGTTATTTCCATCGCGCGGCTCCCACACTTCGTTTAATGTGTTTCAAATATCGAACATTCAATGTCAGTTCCGGGTTGATCGTTTTTGTTCTCGTACCACAAGACACAAGACACAGTAATTAAAAGTGCCCCTTGGAAGAGGTCTCCCGGAAGCAATAATCGAAAAACGCGCCACAATGACCCATTAGGAACGTTGGAAGTTGTCCTCTTTTAGTTCCCAAGCAATAAATGTTTGTTTTTTGCCCCAACCCCAAGCCAATCACTGTGAACTCGCAAATCATCGCTACACCCGTTGGCACGAGACGAAGACTTCCAAGCGTCGATAAGCGTAGCATAAAGTGTCAACCAGCAAGGTCATCAAGCATTAGATATCATCAAGCCTTAAGGCTTCCCACATTACTCTACAACAGAGTGTCTTTTAGTAGATTTAACAAAACCGAAAATTCCTTGCAGTCATTGGCAATCATGAACATTCCCTTACTGCCTACACACACGGTGGGTACGCGAAGGGGCCATTCGAATGCGCTGATCCTGCGAAAAACCAGGAACAGCCACCACCGTGACACACGATCGCCAACGCCATGATGTCCACACCCTGATCCTTTTGCCCTTTCGAGCACGAATGAGCTGCATGCTCACCGGTACTCACCGGTGTCACCGAATTCGGTTTGCAGCGCTGGAATGCGATTCCACTGGACAGTCCGCGGATCTCTTGTGGACACATCTCTTGAGTAACGAACCCTTATAGCTGCGGTAACGACGAGGAAATTCTTCTCTCGAATAGTAGTGCTCGACTAGCGGCTGCGTGATCCTCGGGAGCTGAACATCTACGCGCACTACACCACCCAATCGTGGTGATGCTGGTGGTGGTGGTGGTGGTGCTCTTATCGGCTGCCATCGACCGACCAAAAACCCACTGCAGAGGCGCTGACAAATGGCCTCTTTCCCACCCGTACACTCACCGCCATGCAGGTGATGTTTGTGCGTTCCCAGAAAATCCCAGATCTCCAAATCCACCCACCCCTTGCAGGCCACCTGTTTCGCTCCGATCTCTCTCTTTGACAGAAGCAGACGGCGGTGGCGGTGGCAGCGTGTAAGCAAATCTCCCAACCGACACCGAAACTGGGCTGGAATGGCACCAGCAGCAGCGGCCTGAGCCTGAGATGCATCCATTGCTGCACCGCAACGAACCGGCGGCGATCGACAGAAAGCAAGGTGAAATTGTATAATCAACTTCACGCCGGCTTCGGCTTCGGCTTCACTCTCCCCGTTCGGTGCATTTGTTTAGTTTCGATTGCACCGCTGCTGCAACACGAGACGATCGCAAATCAGGCCTGGCCGGGCCGGTGCCGGTGCCGGCGCGGAAAAATTCAACCGACATAAATCTAAACGCACCACTACAGACGCTTTAGTGCGAGCGAAGGCGTTCAGAAGTCGAATTGGAGCCGCGGGAGTTACGGGGTCAACTGGATGGTGTGTAAGTGGCGAGGAAAGTGAATCGCAAGACGAGAACCGAGCGGGAGAGATACGCTCGAATGGGCTCGAAGCGACGAAGCGGAGATGGGAATCGAGGGAACCATCGACCATATGCGTTACACTACACATGCCCCCGCCGGGGGAGGTGCGAGCAACACAATAATTATGCAATTCTACGATCCCGTATTTTCTGTGGCCATCCTCCCTCCGAGCCCTGCCATGCCTTGCCCTGCCCTGCGTTCATCGACACTTCGTCGTCGACGGTAATTGGTGCATTCTTGCGCCAAAAACACAATCCGCTTGCAAGATCCAGCAAGGCAAGCGTCGATTGTTACGACGAGCATCGCGCATGGCGCCGCAATGGGGAGAAGTTGCATCGGGGCGATGCGTTTGCGGTCACCGTACCGCCGCAGCACCGCAGCACCGCCCTCCCGTGTGCAGACTCCCTCCGGGCGAAGGGCCGCCGTGGCCACCAGTCGGCGACCAGCTCCGTTTCGTTTGAATAGTTTCTCAAAATGCGGTTAATTAGGTGAGCGAACAAATGCGTCCAAAAAGAGGGAGGTGAGGGAGAGAGGGAGGTCTGCACGCCACGCCACGGCCAGAAGGGGAGGGTGAGTTGAACGTCCACACTGCCGGCTGTGCGGTGCGGTGCTGCGGATTAATTGTGTCTTCTGATGGGTTCGCTTTTGATCCACGTCAGCTCCCTTACCCCAAACCCTGGCGCTGCGAATGTATATCTTTCGGCGCCATCGACGGTGGTGGTGCATCGGCCATTGTGAAAGTGTGAAGCGACCAACCGACAGAAACAATGTTTTGCTCCTAATCGATTTCGATTGCGGCTCCGGCGTTTGAGGCCGACGCGTTTATGTTGATATCTATGAAATATATTACCGTGCGTATGTAAGCGAACCGCTTCTGCTGCTGCTGCTGCTGCCGCTACATGCCAGTGCCCCAATAATGTAGGATTGGTAAATTTGTACATGGTTTCACAATCACTCACTCACTGCTCCTTCTCCTCCTTCTTCTCCTCCTGCTGCTGCTGCTGCTGCTGCGTGGCCGTAACGATTCTTGCTCAAACACCTTCCTCCAGCCGCACCAAAATGGCAAATCAGCATCAAATCCTACGCAGAACCGGGCGCACATAGTAGCACCTCTGCTTCGCTCTCGATCTCTCGCGCGCTCCGAATGGTCATTGCGCACTTGAAAAGTGCCGCCACAGGTGAGACAGGTTTAAAGGGGGTGACTCCCCACGTCCACGGAGGGGGGGGGGGGGGAGAAAAATGTCATCCTGGGCCAACATGTGTCGGATTAATATTTCCCAACGAGCAAAATTTATTCTCGCCATATCTTATCCCTGGCAGGGCGCTCTAGATACGCGTTTGTTTCTGATCTTATCAACGGTGCACTCGATGGTCGCGAGTGCGAGAGCGCGCCATCGAGCGGAAATGCAGGGCCTTCAGGCCAGGCTAGCCAGCTGTCCGGTCAGTCAGTCCAGTCAGCAAGGTGTGTGTACACTTTGCCGTTGCCGCAATGCAAACCGTAATGGAACCCAAAACTGAAAAGTGGTTTACGGTCGCAGTCAGCCCAGAAGGATACGATATCAATTAGGAGTAGCAGGAGACGGTGTTGGTGGTAAGAGAACTTTGCCTTGAAGATCGGTGAACAGAACATCGAGAGAACGAGTAAGAAAGAAGAATGTATTTTAGGAGCTTAAGAACATAAGGACTAGAATGTCTGGTAGCACAACCTTATGCCAGGAAGCGAAGAAAACATACAACGATGTATGTGTGTGTGCATGTGTTTGTGTGTGTTATCATCTCTGCTGAAGGTTAGCGAGTGAGCTAGTTGCCAGTTTTGGTAGAATGTGCAACGCCAGGAGGCCAAGAACGTTCGTCCAGCGAGCTGAGCGGAACGTGCGATTGTCAAGGACTCCGACGGCCCCTCAATCCGGCGGCGGTAGGTCGAAAGGTTTACCAAGGACACAGAGGACCCCGGTTTTCGCTGCTACTGCGGCATGGAAACAGGCTTCGCCAAGATCAAGAACACTTTCGGTGCTAGGATAAGTTATGTTCTGGCCCCAAAAGTGAAAGGAATGCAGGACACGGTCCGGCGACATTGAAACGACAAAGAGTCCGTGTCCACAAACACGCTTGGAGCGTTCGGGCGGATCGGATCTTTCTAGCTTTCCGATTCCACTGGAATTACACGAGGAATTGTGCAACTGGTCAACCCATACACGCGACCGAACACTTCCGGCAGACATCAGCAGTCAGCACAATTGGTGTGTGGTTTACATTACCAATCGATGTAACTCCTGTGGATTCCTGTAGCACTAGTGATGCATATTCAAACGTTTGATCGGTTTGGCGACTGTTATCCAGACCGGGCGCATAGATTGAACGAATAAGCTACTCCAGTCGAATCGCAAGCAGCAGACAAATTCGTATTTCCAACGGATGAAACAATAAAAAGGAAACGCACAGCTCAAACCTCAACCAGAGACAGAGAGAAAGAGAGCGAACGAGAGAGCAGCAGCAGCAGCAGCATAAATCTAAGGCAAGCGTTAATGTATACGATAGGAAAAAGCTACACCGTACGATCGTAAACTAATTCCGAATGGTAATCCTCACCGCCAGTGTGTACCACATTGTTCCGGATTGGAATCGATCGACGAGATTTATGGTGTTCGCTCCTTTCACACGTTTTCACCGCGAACATAGGTTGATAGGGCAGTGGATATGGATCACACTCAGCGATGTGCGGTGCGAGCGAATTCCTTCGGGTTGTTTAAATTAAACTATTTAAATTAACGCCAATATTTGAACTTATCTAACGTTAGATGACTAGTTTTCATTTGATCACTCACACGTCCCGCTTTCGGTTGCAAAATTTGCTTGCGTGACGAAAGCTGACTGCAAATTCGAATGTTGACACATTTTCCCAAAATAATAGCCTGCAAAAGAAAACGTTAAACAAATCATTGCAAGATCGAGAGGTTCGATTCCAACCCGATTAGATTGTTCGCGGGGGGAGCTTTCGATCGGAAAAGTGCATATTAATAAAGGAAGCAGCAAAAAACTGTCAACAAATCGCCGACAGGAATCGCCACAAAGGCACCTGTCGCGCCACCGTTGCGCGGATGCGATGCGCGCTGCAATGGCGCCCATAATTTATCGCTTTGGCACAGTGACCTTTGCGAGCCGCCGTGTGGCGTGAACCGTTGCCTAGATGCTCCTCAGCCTTAGTATGGGGCGGTATGCAGCTTGCATCGTCACCACCACACGCCGGACTCGCGGCCAGGGCATAGTTTTTGGGAAGAATGCAAAATATTTTTTTACCACCAGCGGTTGCACCAAATGCGGTTTCTAGGCCCGGTCGGTCCGAATGTTTGCCCCCGAAAAGCGTTTAGCAACAACGAGTTTCAGGCACTAAACGTCGCGTTTCGGGCGTTTCGACAATTCGATCGTTTTCACCCTCGACGGTGGTGTTGCTTTTCGTGCGGTTTTTAGTTTAGTTACAATTCACTGGCAATTGGACTGGACAGAGGTTGGAGGTCTTGTGCAAATGCTATCAGCGTTCCGTGCATTTCACGCTTTCGATCCTCAGTTGCGCATTTCGCTGATTCCGCGAGTATCCGGGATGATAAATGTAATGAACCGTCGAGCGGTCGAGGATTACTGAGCTGCGAGCTACCAAAATGTAGCAAAAACCAGCTTCCTTTACAGCACCGTTTGGCAAAAGAAGCTTCGAGAAATGTCAAAAATCATAACCGACGATCATCTCCGCAGCGGCGAGACAGCATTTATAGGGATGATTTACGATTCATTCTTTAGAACTTTGGCAACCGTGAGAACCCGGTGTCCCGGAGCAGCTGGATGAGCCTCTGTCCCTTTAGCAGCTACCATTCTACCGGACCATACTGACGGTTCGTGCCGGGAGCGTAGAGGTCGGAACGGTTTGGTTAAATCGCATTTGACGGAATAGAACCGGATGATCACGGGTCACGGATCAGTGCGCGCTCGACTGCGCTTGGCCATCGCCAGCAAATCAATCAAACATAGTTCCGTTTGCGCCAAAAAACAAACAACTCCCGCCTCCTTCCTCCTTCTCTGCGGGGCCTCGTTTGCCACAAAGTGTCTTTCACTCGACCTCCCGGATTCCGAGCCGCTCGAAGAAACGAACGACAACGGCGTAGTGGGTGGAATGTTTATGGAGCACCGAACGGCAGCCCGGGTTTTTGCACCACCACCGCACTCCACCGATCCGGCCGCTAATACACTAATGGTCATCAACCAATTCCGTAGTTTCCGCCCGGGATTTCTTCTATCGGCCGTTTGTGGGCTATTATTTCTTTTTTTCCCCCTTTTGCGAAACCGTCACAATCCTTGAGCGCTGACGAAAAGGCCACATAAATCATCCGGCATACCGGCCACACCGCCAGCGCTGCTCGGGGAGCTCCGGTCGCGGAGGTATTGCGGATACGATAAGGCGCGACCTTTAATTGACGCGCAACGACAGCAGCGTGCCGGTGCGCTTGGGAAATGGATGGAGGTGAGATAAATGTTGTTGACGCGACAAGTCGCGATCGAAAAATCATCGTTTTCCATCGAACCGTGGCCGCCACGAAATGTCGCCATTTTGGGGTGCACCGAGAACTGGATGATTTGCAATACTGGCCTCATCCATGTTATTGCGAAAATATGCAAAAATGGGGGAAGGGGCTACAGTATTTTGTTGTATTATATTCACACACTTTTTTTTTATATTTTGCTCTGAATGTCGACATTCAAGAATATCATGTAAACTTTTTGAATCTATCTTTTATCTATCGGTGCAAAAATGAGTGAAAATGCGCGCTTCATACATGGTTCAATAATTCCAGTCAAGTTTTCATAAAAAAAAAGTTGATACTTTTTTTAAATATGTAAAACTTGTTCGGAATTGGAAATTCAACAAAAACTCGACTAGGCTACCTAGATAAACTTATAATCTACGAAAAAAAAATTGATTTGAAACCTTGGACGCAGTTTTTAACTAATCTTTTCCCAAATTGTGACCAAATGTTTTTCAATAGTTTTAACATTTACAATAAAAGCGATCGAAAAATTATCTACAAAATCTTCAAAAATGAGCTTTTTTTCAGCCAGAATTAAATGTAGGTCCTCTTTAAGTTGTGAAGAGTTTGTTTGGATTCTACTTCGTGAATAACAATGTTGATGGAAATATGGAACACATCGAATGATCTTCAATCTCTGTTCAGACAATTTGGCTCCAACGGTTTGAGATCTCAGCCCCCAGCCATAACTCCAAGGAAGAACACCTGGACGCTGTCGAAATCCTAGATCATAACCGATACTGGCACGATACCGCGCTAGAACAATCGCACGAACAATGCAGCGATCCTTCAATGTTCTCGCTCGCGCCGAAGATCCATCAACAAGGAGCGACAGCGATAGTAGCGGGCAGCTGCTGACGATGGCCAAAACCGCCGCCTCCGCCTCTCGGTTAAACGGATGGCAACGAACCATCGCTGATGGTTCATTTTTCTTCCTCATCACTGCCAGCACCTCCTAGCCACCAAGATGCGCCCTGGCGATTAGGGAATCGATCGTACGGCCCAAAGCGTTGAAGCATTGAACTGTAAGCATTACCGGGGGCGACCGGACGATGAGCTTCCGATCGGAGCACTCGAGGGCGGTGCGGATAGGAATCTTTAAATTAATTACGCTTCAAACTCGGCGTAAGGTGCCCCGTAGCATTTATATGTCGATCTTTATCGCACCCAAACCGATCACCTTTTGCGTGCCCAGCTGTCCGGGCAGATATTCTGCCTTGGTTGGTTGATGGTAACCTTGGGCCAAACGCCAGTTCGACGCGGTGCGGCCACTCTCGACACTCGCGTCTTCTATCGTCGTCTAAATATCATTCCGTCGGCCCAGCGGTCGCTGCCGACCGTTCGGTTTGGTTCACATTTGCCCTTCCGCGGATAGAGGGCGTACAGTATAGGTTATTTATGGTGCGGTGGCCGATAGTCTGTGGTGCTGGCGCGAAAGGCGCAAATGTCTTCCCGATCGCTACCGAAAACGTGCGAAGACGCGCTGAAGGTGTTGTTTTTCATCCCCCATTTGGGAGAGTTGTGCAAATTGCGCTGGATGGATCATCGACGGACGGTATGTCATCGCCTGGCGACCACAAATAAACGGTGTGGCGGTACGGTCCCGGTTTCTGGTCCACGGCCTGCCATTTCCAGTGACGTGTGGCTTCGCTGCGGTTATTCACGCCACGCCGAGGAGTGGAGCAGCCCCGTCACGGAAGGAAAAAGGTTGCCACTTTGCACGCTGCACCTTCAAAATGGCAGCCAACCTTTTGCGACTGCCGATCGGGTGATTGATCGCGTATCGCATCCTTACCAAACCTTGGTTTGTCTTTTTGCACTGAATCCTTGCCTCAATGTACCTTTTCGGGGTTTTTACCTTCGGCGGAATCAGAGGCTGGGAAATCGCCGAAGGTTAGTCGAGTTTTGGACAGGGTCATCGTCACAGTTATTGGTCGCTCCCACGCAAGCGACGGAAACGGTCCTCCATCCAGCAGCGGTCACCGCGGTAGGCCACCATCATCGTCGTAGCTAGAGAGCTTCACGAGACACCCAATGAGGTGAAAATGGTTTAGCGAGCGATTAACATTTTTCGCATTCGACCCAAAGTGGCATATCGTCCAAGGAGAAGGGTACGGCTTCTCGAAAATGGTCAATGCGTGAGGAATTTATGGTGGATACCACCGTGACCGTAGAGCACGCTATGCGCGTCCCAGAGCCAGCAGTGTTGGAGGAATTGAAGAGGAACTTGTGCCTAGATTAGTGTGTCTTAAACTGAAGTTTGCCGTTCGTTCTAAGATCGTTTCGAACCAGCTTTCAACATTCGCACTAAACCAAAATCAACAGATTGCTTTTAAGCTAAGCTGTTAATGGGAAGCGGCTCATTCGAATTCTTTCTTCCTCTGACCCATTGTTTGCCGGTGGCGAACGGTTCCATTCGGAACCGTTTCTGATTGTGCTCCAGTTATGCTCTAGCACCGGTAGCACGCACAGCATACCGCACCACACGCACCGCATAACACCACCCATTATCTCTCACGGCATCCTTTTCCTCCTCCCTTGCGGATTGCCTATGCTTTTGGCGCGCAAACCTTAAAACAATTGCCACGCTCGGTGGCTGGGGAATTGGGGAGGTACCCTTCGGATGAAACCATTACGGTTAACCTTGTGCGGCTGCTCTACCGAACCGAAGCGCAGCAGCGCTCGAAGGTATTCACAAAAGGTTTCCCGTTCACCGCACGGCCATTTCGGACGCTGAGTTGTTCCGGTCACCCCATACCGCCCCTCCCCACCCCACAGGAAAGGCTACTACTCCACCCAAAAAGTGTGGCAGTCGTCCGCGGTCGCCGAGTCTGTCGCGCTGACGAGTCTGGGTCTTGCGTGCCGGACCGTTTGTGATTTTGTTTTTGTTGTTTTTTGTTACGTTTGCGGAGAGGAAGTTTTGTTTTACCGCGTGTCATTTAGCACCCCAATTCAAAGTGGTTCGTATCTGGCACACGGGCATTGTGGACCCGGCCTCCGGCTACACGGGCAGCAATGATGGTAAATTCAGTTTTTGGTAGGGTTTGGTCCAAAAACTCCAAAAACGACCCCAAAACCGGGGGGGGGGGGGGGGGGGGCCCGACAACCGGACAGGCTGGGAGCGTGAATGAAAGTGCGACGTAGAGCTGAAGGCGAAGTAAAATCAGCACAGCATAATTTATGCTCCCCGTAGCCGTGATCGAGGCTGGGAAAATAGGAATTCGAAGGCCGTTTGCGATTAACTGGCGCAGGAATGTCAGCCAAGACCGTTTCGAGAGGCTCGCGGGTTCGATCGGCATTGCGTTCCTTTATTGCTGCTTTGCAAAGCTTCCTTCTCCTAATAATTACTATAGTTTCACCATTAATTAAGGTGTCGCTGTGAAAAGTGTTGGTGAAATGTGGATCTCAAAGATATCATTCTCTACGCAGCGATAAATCCAATTCTACAACATTCTAAAACGTCAACATACAATGTAATGACATATCGTTTTAATGTGCCAAGTCGCTATCTAATTTCGGAATGACACCATCTAATACACCATCAATCATCTTAGGAGCGTTTTATCGGATCCATCGTCTCATTACGATGCAATGTATCAATCCATCCAACCGAACCGAACAGAACAGAACCGACCCGAACCAAACAACCCTGCACTAATTAGCGCCAACCCTGCCTCTCCCTTCGATAGTCGTGCTCTAGAAAAGCTACTCCTCCCCCCCCCCCCCCGCATTTCCTCCCTGCCCTGCTGAAAGCCCTGCTCACGTTTGCTCCTTTTACACCGGCCGAGGTCAACCGTCAAGCCAGCAAGAAGCAACGCTTCTATCCGAGTCCCATCTTATTAATTATCGACTTATCCGGCAAAACGGAGCGTTATTCGGAGCGGGGCTCATAATTTCTCGATTAGTCCACGGCATCGAGAACGACGCGAGAACACGCCGCACACCAAACGCGCTGCATCGTTCTGCATCGGCATACCAGCAAACAGCATCACCGCAGCAGAACCAACCATCATTAGGCCGATGGAAATCGTTTAATTAAAATGCAATTTTGCATTTAAACTGTAACAACTAAGCCCAGTTGCCCTCCCTCCTCGCCCCTCGAACTCCCCTTTCGAAGTGTCGCCGAGTCGCAACGCAGGACGAGGTATTTGGCGATGCTGTGAACATGCGACCTCCGTGGAGTGAACGAGCGAGCGAGCAAGTGGCCACCACCACCATCAGGGGGTGCCGGTAGACGTAGCCGGTGATTTAGTTTTGGTTTTGTTGCTTCCGTTCTGTCCCGGTTTACGGTGCTGTCGTGACCAAGCGTGATTGAACGGCCCTTGTCAGCCGAGAAACTCTCGCTACGTACTTGCTCGGTGCGCCGTACTGGACGGTGCAAAATGTTGCTGCTGCCAACAACAACAACAACATCTGAAGGTCTATCGGTTGTTAGCCCCCAAATCGATAAGCGATGGTAACGAACGAACGACAGTCGAAGTCATTACAACCTGTCCTAGCGCCAACAAGCCATCGCTTAGCCCCTTTAAGCGATGGCTTGTTATCTTCCGAAAAATGTGACTCTATACCGATGTCGTCACGTTTCAGCAAAGCAGCGCTTCTCGAGCTCGAACACCCATTCGCCAGGCTGTGCGACCATAGACGACCTAAGCCATTGGTATGCGACCGGCGGCGCTATGCGTTGTGGGACAACACAGTTCAGAGAACTCCTCCGTATGGCGTGGGGTGCAGCGAGAAAGTTAAAGATTATTAAATCGCTCGACCCTGACCAGGGATAATTTAATTCTTGCCGCTCACGTTACGGGCAACGCAGCGTCACGCAGCTCGGACGCGCCAAATCAACGATCAGCAGCGCCGAGGGTACGGCCGGCTAGGGCTAGGTGTCATACAGTCTAGCGCTCCCTACGCGCAAATAACTGGGTCACGAGGAGACGAGATGAGGTGACCTATTCCTGGCGACAGAAAACAAAAAGAAAAAGCCTCGAGCAGAGTCTCCAGCACAGGCTGCCTAGACTGCCCCGGACTCGTAAGCCAGCGGCTACTGGCCACGAAGTAAGCGTCGCGCTTGAACGCGGCACAATCCGCGCAATTTTCGCGCATAATGAAGATAGCACGTGACTGATCATGCAGCCCGGGATCCTGGTGGACCGCTGGCCGGCCGCATTTGCCATTTGCGACCGTGCCGTTGCGGTCGCTCACAAATCATGCACGTCCGATCAGTCCCGCCCGGAGTCGGGTCGCACGCGACTTACGCTCCCCCCCCCCCCACCCCCCCACCCCCCCCCCCCCCCACAGAGGACCGAGAAGTGGACGGAGTGACATTTGGTTGGTTCAAATGATGCCAGGGAATCGAGAAGGGGGAAACGGGGCGATAAGTGGTCCGACGAGGTCCGGTGGACAGCTGCTAGGTGACGGTGATTGAAGTGAAGTGAAGCACTAGTCGCTGGCTGCCACGTGTTAAGTGTTGACGGGGTGACCATATGGATGCACCGTAGTGCGTGCTGCAACGGAAGCTCGGATAATTAGCAGCAACCAGTGGCCAGCAGCATGCAGACGTCAACGGTCGATCGATCGATCGATCGGTCGATCGATCGGTCGGTCGATCGCGATCGGACGGTGATCGCGCACGCGAGCATGTTTTCTTGAATGAAATTAGACGTTTGCGTTTGCCGGTCGGTCATTGGTCGGATCAAGGGGAGCAGTTGGCGAAACGAATCGAAAGCGAAAGAAAACTCGGGTTCGATGCTAATTATCGGGGTGCCGATTTGCCCTACATCACGTGCCTCGCTGTCCGGTCGTTTGCCGCGCCGGTTTTTGCTTTCGTCATATTCCGCTTCACCCTAATCTAGTGTTGCACTCTTGCATCCGTCGGGTGAATACATTACTGAGAGGCTAAAGACTGAGCTCATACCAAACTACTTATTTCGTTCACCGCCACACGCCTATACGGTTCAACAAGTGCGATCGTATACAATGTGTTATCGAGTATTTCTAATTCAAAGGAATTTAAATTAAAGATTAAACTTACTTACTTACGATAAGGTGCTGCAACCGACGAACCTGCCACAAAAGATTCCTCCACCGGTCGCGATAGAGGGCCGTCCTCCTCCATGTCGATAGTAGTGCTATTCAGGCGTCAATGTCGATACCATCGCTGCATCTCGATTTGGGCCTACCATGCCCTCTCTATCCATCCGGAAGGCCTAAGAAGAAAAAACATGGTAAAGATTAAACATACTGGACTGGATTAAGACTGGATACTTAAAAAGGGTTGGTTCAGAGGTAACAAATGGTAGAGAATTTCATCTTCTTGCTAGGGGCGTAGATAGCAGCTCATCAAAAACCGTAGCCTATTGTTGGAGTAGATCTTCGTGGCCTCTTAAACATTAAGAAGCCACATTTTATACCCTCTTTCAATAGGGACGCGGCAACGCAATAAAACCCCATCCTATGATAACCACTATTCAATTACTTATCTACCAGACACTACAGGGAGCAGCAAATAATCTTCGTTTTCGACAGGTTGTAAAACAAGATAGTCTCCCACATATGCCGCAATTGCTTAGTAGTAGAATTAGTGGTTCTAATACTAAAAAACCATAAAAAGTCAATGTCTACGGTAAAAACCCACCGTTAGCACCGCCTCTTACGAAGTGCCTTGCCAACGGAAATTTGAACCGAAGTTCAGCAGCTGGGTTGCTGAATACGCTGAATTACCCTGGAAACCATGGAACTCACGATTTCGTATGCTCACTGTAGGAGTGAGCGCGACGTCCGATGAAACAGCGCTATACAAAAGCGCCATTTGCAGATTTGTGTGTGAGCGCAAACGAGATGGCTGATGAGACGACAATACTTTCGGCCGCGTTCATCGGCGCCATCATAATTCCGCTTGAAACGCGCCGAACTTTGTTCGAATCTGGATGGGACACCGTGATTTGATTTACCTTTTTTGGCACAATTACCGCGATTTCCGACAATAAACGCGCATCAAATGGTCGTACGATAATGGTAGACCTTGTCGCGAATTAATTTGATCTGCTTTTCAGTCAACTTTAGCCGTTTTATCTATTGCACCGCAGCTGTTCGCATTCAATGAAACAGCCACAAGAACATGCATTTTTCCATGTGTCTAGCCTCATTCCTTCGTCAAAAAGGATTGCATGATGTACATTTACAAATCAACAACATTTTACCTGATTATCCGAGTACATTTACCTGCCACAATTTGGCACAAAACGGCGAGGAACAGAGCTGTTTTGTTTAACACAAAAGAGACGGGAATGATGTTCCGTTTCCCTGCACTGTTTTCCACGGCTTTAACGAGGTAGATGATCATCAATGCACAGGCCAGGATATGAAAACGGCGTTAGAAAAGATCCGCCCTGGAAGAGCTAGGCAGTGATGAAAACGCAGCGCGATCTCCGCCCACGACAGCAAGAAAAGACGCGCGCGTTTCTTGCGTGGACGAGAGTTGGGAAAGGGGCGAAGATGTTCGTCTTCACAACATTTGGAAGGGTTAAGAGTGGAGCGGGAAAATGGCTAAAACCAATGAATGTTTTTGCTTGCTTGTGCAGTTGCCCAATCAGAAGAGAACAACAAAACAGCAGCAGAACAATCGGCAACAGCATCCGAAACGCAGAATGCAGAACAAAGGACAACAATCTGCGCAAGATGTACGAACAAAAAAAAAAGTTCTCAGAAGTTCATGCGTTTACGTTTAGTTTCATGGGTTCAAAGTTAGCGCAAACTCGAACATCAGAGCTTTTCTGTGATGTTGGAGTTTGCATTAACTTTTTTTTTCAAATCACTCAATTTGGTTACCCGGGACCCGCATCTGTCGACTCCTTAAACCGTAATGGTATAAACGACGAAGCCCTCTCGCTCGCACAATCCGGAGTATCGCCAAGAGTTCGCTGTTAAAAAGTGCCTTTTTTACACTTTTTAAACTTGTTTCAACAAATTTCGTGGATTTTGTAATAAAAATCAAAGTGATAAAAGCATATGAGCATCATTTGCAACTCCCGCCGCCGTTCCCGGCTGGAAAAGTAGGCCGGAAAAGAGGAAACTCCGTCGTCTAGGTAACGGAAAAAGCCAAACAAAAACCGCCGAAACCGAATTGTTTGGAAATTCCCAGAATCGTTTTACTGATTCGATTTGTTCCTTAATCAACGAATTTCTCGTTTCTAGACCTCGTAGACAACGATTCAAGAGACGGCTGCTGAGAAACCGGAAAGATCCGCCTGCCTCTCGAGAACGCGCGGTCAACGACCTCTTGACCAAGACCCGGCGATGGAGGATCACGATTCGGCCACTTATTCGATCGAATCGGAACCGCCGTCTTCCCGCGGAATCCTACCGTCGGCGGAAGACACCGTTCTACCGGCTTTGCGACGCACGGCAGTACAAATCGTTTCACAACCTCTCTCTCCTCGTCGGCAGGCGTCGAAATCCGCCCAAAAAGCCGGCGGTGATGGTCTCGGAACGATGCAAATCACAAAACTGGTGCTCAAAACACCTCCCGGAAGTCCGAAGCGTCATTCGAAAACACCCGGCATCATTATCCATTCGCTGCAGACCTTCGCCTCACCAGCGTTGCGCACGGGACACGAACACGATCGCACTCCGGATACATCGCAATCCACGGAATCTGCAACATCGAAAGTGCTCGTAGAACACAAAAACTTACCAGCCTCGGTTGAGTCTGCCGTTAGTGAGGCTCCGTATCTCATAATTCCGATCGTTTCTTCGCCGGGAAGGAAGCCTTCGCAAAAGGAGCACGACGATCACCAGATTCTGGAAAGTTCCAAGGAAAACAAAGTTCCAACGCAATGTATTGAAATCACACGACTTGCCGGGCAAGAAAGATCCGACAACAAAGTTCAAGCGACAATTCAAAAGATACGACTGCCAAGCAAGGCAAACGGTTCGGTAGTCGAAATCAAGGCACAAAATGTACCAAAACCTAAGGTTTCCAGTAAGCCAACATCACAGAGTGCCGCGAACGAGAAAATAGTCTACCGTCCAGTAGCAGCCGCTCGTCGCTCGTTGCTAAGAGAAACGCCGAAACCGGCAACCGAAATTCCGATGCTTACTTTACCAACCGCTAACGAAACGATTCAAAGTGCGGTTGTAGAAATCTCCTCAGAAAGCAAACAGATTCCACCGCCACCAGTACTGACCGAATCAATGAAGCCTCCTCGTCCATCAGGAACACAACCGAAACCACCTACCGCGGTTTCGGCAACTCGTCCACCGACAGGAGACTGCGTGAAGAAGAAGGAAAAATCCTACGATCCCGCAAAGGCCCGCGAATTCATACGAGAGCAGCAAGCAAAGCGTCGGCAGGAGAAAAAGGATATACCCGAACAAGGAGCGGGTCCGAAACCTTCGGAAAAAGAACTGATCAAGCAACGGCTTGAAAACTTAAAGCGAAGCACAACCTCTCTGGTGAAGAAAAATGTACAACAAGCACGTTCCCGGTCGGTGTCATGCGCTCCAAAGGACACCAACGAACCTGTCACCGCACATTCCGATAAACCGCAGACTAACGGACGTTCTGGTCCTCCGCCTGCGATACCGAAACAGACCTCGATACGTAAGTTCCCTTCCTCGCCTTCTCTCCAACAGCCAACCAGCGCTGGTGATTCGAAGGAAGTTCATCGAAAATTGGCCCTTAAAACAATCCCAACAACGGCTGCTTCGGTAACAAAGGCTGTAAAAACTTCTTCACTCTCCGACAAATCGGTTGCTGAGAACGTTTTGAAACGACGAGCGACCAGCAGCATCATTTCCAGTGACTCAATCCGCCCTGCCAAGGCAAGACCAAGCTCTGCCCGAACCAGTTCATCTACACTCACATTATTACCGAAACGCCCGGGAACAAGGATCGGCATCATGCGCAAACCGGATCACATGTCGCTTGAAGACGTTCTGAGTCCTGTCCATCAAACCTCTTCCCGACCGAACCAACAAATTACCGTGACGACCCCGAATGCAATGGTCAATGCACAGTTGATTGTGATTAAAGATGATCGAGGAGATGCACAATCACTCACTGCGGCGGAAAAAGAACTTAAACTGGATGTGCCGGATGTTACGCTCATTCCTAGCAACACGGTTAAATTATCTTCGCCACTCCAGGAAGAGAAGGAAGCAAAGAACAACGCTGATAATGTCCTGCAAGATCACAACGAACAGGACCATCATCGTATCAAAAGCATTCCACCATGGTTGAAGCAATCACTGCAGCAACCGGATCCTTATCCATTCATAGTGGCGGTACGGAAGAAGCTCGAAGCAGTACGAAATGTGCATGGAGAGGAAGATAAAAAGGCAACTTATAAGCAGAACGCTGAACAGCTGATGGAGCGAGAAGAAGCAATTAATCCGCGCACAAATGCTTACTTAGATATCATTCACAGTGTGCCCAACATTGCAAAGAAAGAACAACCGCGCAAGATCAACAATGAAGGATCGGCCATCTCAACAAACATTTCCGTCCAAGGTGAATCGAATACATCGTCAGAAATTAGCTCGATCAAGTCCGATGTTGTATTTCCACTGCCACCGCTCCTGAGCAGCACGAAAGTAGAATCCTACTCGGCCAAATTCGATCGTCAGCCAACGTCTACCTCAGAACCCGTAAGTCCGCTTTCGGTGGAGAAAATTTCAGGCCTTAAGATAACAGCCTCTCCGAAACGCTCTGAAATATTACGCGCATCGCAGCGAAAAGAAGCAGAAAGACTCAAAGAAAACATACCACCAGAACTGCCACCATCGAACGAATCGCGAATGCCGGAACATTCCGATCGCTCACAGCGTGAGCTGGACTATCAGCGAATGCTCGATGCGTTCAATCGAAGTCTCACACACGTGATCGAAGTCAATCAGCAGCTTTACTCTGCCCTAAAGAAGCCACCCTCGCCACTGCGATCAGTAGCGGTGCCACAGGAAATACGAAAGATACGTGATGAAATGACACAAACCTCGGCAGCAATGACAATTCGATCTTCGATACCCGGGCAAGGATCTCCTGAAACACCTATCCAAAAAGCATCCAACAGCCTGTCGGTAACACTAGCAGGCACCTCTACAACTGCCTCAAATTACACGGATGATTTCGAGAATCAGAGTCAAACGGGTGTTGGCACACCGACCGAGAAACCAAGCATTCCCGATTCAACCCAAATACATTCTCAGCAACAGATACCGTCAACAGTGACATCTTCATCACTGGCCTCATCTTCATCACCTACGACGAGTTCTTCTTCGTCTTCAGGCTCTCTGGTTGCATCGGATGATGGGCACCCCAGTACAAGCCCCTCAAGCATGTCTACTTCATCGTATACATCGTCGGGAAGCGGTAGTTTCACCGACCGACAGAAATCTAAATCAACAACAGTAAACGGACGGTCAAGCGACTTCGAATCTCACTCCTCGGATCACTCTGATAACAGTCACAACAACACGGCCACCAATATCGTGCCACCAACGGCGGAGGAATATCTTCCTTCATTCGAAGAGAGTCTGCGGCGAAAACAACTTTCCTCTGTAAAGCATCCAACGCCAAGGAACGAAGACAAACGGAACAAAACAAAGGAAAAGTCTTCAGTTCTGGAAAATCCAATTCCACAAAGCCCGAAAACTGCTGCTGAAAAGGCTGACAATGGGGAAGATAGTAGCATCGGTGAAGAAATTCAATCAGTGGACGAAGAAGTCCGTTCATTTAGTTTAAAACTGTCGGAAGAAATTACTGAGCAAAAGCTAAAGGAGCCCGCTGTTCAAGAACCTACATTGACTGCACAACAATCATGTTCTTTGAAGCAAGACTCATGCGATGATGTTACATTCGGGAGTGATCTTCTGGCTACCATCTTTAACCGAACCGACCTAGAAGTTTCCATCATGTCAACAACTATTTCAGAAACCAATCTCAGCTACTCTTCGATCGGATTGGTAAGGATTATCTTGTACAGGTTTTAATTTTTAAGAATACTTATCATAGTTTTTTCACATACCTCTTCTTTTCTTCGCCCGATCGGCTATAGTACGATCAATTGATTCACAGTGAGCGCACTAAGCAAGAACATCTAATATCGCGAGTTCAAGCTAAACAGAAAGCGCTACTAAACCGTGCAAAGGGACAGCTGGCATGGTTGGAACTCCAAAAACAGCGCTTCCGCGAAAAGGGCCAGTTGGAGCACATTTCGGGCATCAAGAAGAAGCAACGAGCCGTTCTGCTGCGCTTGGAGAAGGAACGGTCGGAGTTGAATCGGTAATAATACGTTGAATATTTTTTTATTCATCTCATGCAACTGTATATTTTTGCATCCCAATATTTTAGAACCATAAAATCTTCTGCGGAAAAGACGAATACGAGCGCAGTAAGCCGCACCCCGCTAACAACGAAGAATATGAAAAGCAAACTCAATTCGTACTGCTCAACGTCACCAACAGTTGACCGTGCTTCACTAGCCTTACGATCCTCTTCCGAAAAAGTGCGATCGCAATCGCAGCGTACTCCTCGCACTTCTTCCGGAAGTCCGGCTAATCAGAGGATGATCAGAGGTAGAACCACAGAGACAACGACCACCACCACCACTACCACGAATTCCATACAAGTCGCCATTCGCGCTCATGAGATTGAACCCAACGATCGTCTGGAAGAGTAAGTAAAATCCCGTTGGCAGACGTTTGTACAAGCATAGTTATTGATTGAATCTTTCAGTATTCTGCTCCGCCGCGAGGAAGAGCTACGTAAGCGCAAGGAGCATGTACGGCGGCTAGTCGAATGGCACCATAAGCTGGACCGCGAAGAGGCAGATTTGATGGCGATCGAAGAAAAGCTGCGTGCGTACAGTAACCGCAAGTTGTTGCCAAGCGGGAGTCATCGTCAATCGAACGGTCCGACAATCGAGGAACGAATGCGTAGCATTGAGGCAAGCCTCAAGACGCTGCAAAGCATTCCACATGCGAACACAAGACACACGGTTACGTCTGAGAACGAACCAGACGATGGAAATGATGCTAAACAGGAAGAAGTAGTAGAAATGGTGGGAAAGAAATTGAATCGACTCTGGCATCGGCTAACCGGGGACAAGTCACATCGATACGAACCGGAACATAGTTATCATGTAACGCGATCCATTCTGGAAGAGTTATACGAGAGTGCAAAACGGTTTGTGCTCGATAGGTTCCGCCCACGAGATGGCCAACAAGGCAAGGGCATGCTATTGGAGGAATCAATTGAAAATAATAGCAGTTTGGCAACGGTTCAAGGAGAAAGTACAACTACAACCATTACCAATGCGACCACTGTAGCAAACGAGAACGAAGCCGCCGACTCGCCCGTTCCGACTAATAAATCCACAGCGATTAAAGACGATGCGGAGCAAGATACTGCGGAAGAAGGCAATCAACCCCCTTCTGCTAGCTCACAAGAAACTGATGACACTAGTTCATCGGCGGATTTACAGAAAACAGAATCATTCGACGAGAAACTAACGGAAAAGTTCAAGGATGCAGCCGAAGAGGAACTTCCAGTAGCCGAGGGGAACAAGAGCGATGGATTGCTTTCATCGACAGCGAAGAGCTGGTCACCGGAGAGCCGTAAAAGTACGGCATCCGTAGAATTCCACACGCTAGAAGAGACAGCATATCAGTCTACCGATTTTGGTGGTCAGGATGTGGAACCATTAGGTGTCGAAACGCCGGTACGCAGCGAAAGCTACTCAACAACGTTTGAGGAGCGTTCGATGCTCGAATCAGAGAACTCGCAGATGTTGATTGAGGATATGTCCTTACCGCCGGCACTGCTTAACAATACCGGCTCATTTCTGTTGACCGAAGACGAACAGCCAGATCAGCATCTGAGCGAACGTTCCAGTGTTGCACAGTTCCAGCTACAGGAAAAGTCGGCGCTGGATGATGATGGTACAACGACAGTGGAGAGTGATCATGAGCTGGCACATCCACGCAGCACGAGTGATTGCAGCGACTCCATGATACACTCGCTAGAGGAAGCGACCGGCAGCAGTGGAGAGTGCGCATCGACGGCAACCACTCCGACAACGGTCACACCCACCATGGCTATTGAAGCGATCGACGATGACAATCTGGAACAGGAAACGGTCGATGGAACGGTTGAAGATTGTGAAGCTGTGGAAGAGATCGATATCGGTCAACCACGTTCATCCTTGAACAGCAGCTCGTCTACTTCAGAACTAGAAAAGCGTTTGGTTACGTTGCATGATGAGCTCGAAGAGTTGAGCGAAACGTTCGAAAGAACCCCGTTAATGCGTTCGCCGACGACCCCGCCACCACCGTTACCGGCATCTGTGACACAGGCAGCAGATACGAGCGCAACGAGATCCGACAAGGATGGAAATAACCAACCAGATTCTAGTGAATCTGAATCGCTCTTGGAATCCTCCAAAACTCAAGAGCGTGGTACAGAAATCGACAAAAAGGATACGATCGTGGTGGTTAACAGTGCATCTCTTACTACAAACGATCCGAATCCAGCTAAAATTGAAATTAAGCATGATTCGAAGTCACCACTCAACGATTCCTCCATGCCCGGGTCCGCTTCCGGTGCATATTCGGCTACTCGTAACTATCCTCCCGTTAGTTCATCACTTACCACTGGGGGAAGCTGTGTATCCATCGGCTCAACATCTCCCGGCCCTCCCAGTAACACCACCGTTCGCATGCCAGACATTATTAACGAAGCGGAAGTGTTGCGTCGCCAGCAGCTACAGATTGAGCAGGAAATCAAGGAGCTCCAGCAGCAGGTTGGCTTCTTCCGCGAAATTCCCAACAAACCACCGCCACCGTACATTCCGCCTGCCAACGGCAGTCCACTTGCTCTACTGTTTCCCTCAGAAACTCGCATCGACGAACTGATCAATGAACGGCTCGATGAGCTGTACCGCGATCCTTGGCTCCCAGTGGAACGGCTCCGCTCCGATCATGTGACGAATGTTTACGAGAAGCTAATTCTTGACGTGTGCAACGAGTTGTACGGCGATCTCAGACCACCGGAACCCACCGTATCGTTCCGCACGATCGAGCATGACAAACGGCCACTAGCATTCTACAATCCACCCGATGAGTTGCGCTGTATGAAGGATTATCTGCGACGTAAAGTCAAGCACATTCTTAACGAGGAGCAATTGTCTCTACAACAGCAGCATCAACAGTTGAGCCAGTTTCCGTATCATCAACAGCTGTTCCATCACTTGCAGCAGTCTCATCAACAGCACCCACTGCAACATCAACATCTTCATCATCAACAGCAGCAGCATCATCAGTTGCTTGCCCAGTGTGCTACGGTTCCACTGCAGTACGCAAACGGTGGGTGCGCAAACAAACGGAAGCGAGATCAGGTCGATGAGATCCTGGCCGAAGAAATGCACGAAGACGATGCCCGCTGGACTAACTTTGATCGCGAAGAGATCGAGGTAAAGGATCGCATTACCGGTGAGCTGTTGAAATCGCTGTTGGGCGATGCTATTCGAGATATGGCCGATGCCTATCGGTGCAAGAATCAACCGGACAACAAATGCGTTCCACTGAAGGAAAGTGCCATGTAGGGTAGTAGGAAGCCGTGCGGTGTATTGCATTTACTACACAGTTACTGTTTATCTTTTAATTGTTTGTGATAGAGCCCTTTGTGAATCTTAATTAATGTTTTCATGACTTTTTTCGTTTTTAAGCGCCGTTAATATTTTTACAAATTCGTTTTCAGTTTTTGTTTTGCTATAAGAGCGATACGCACATCGAGCTGCGTAGTATTAGCAACGAAAATCCTCCGAAAAACAGAATTATATGCTCAATTTAACTAGAAAGCACAAGCAACTGCAGAAATTGAACGATTCAACGCAACCGAACTGACTGAGCAGTTAAGGGAAACTGCATAGTAAGAAAGTGAAACAGAATTTAAAGAAGATGACGCCTTTGTACGAATTTCTTATTCGTACACTTAGTTTAGCTGAACACTACATTGGAAATGAACTGAATGTTATAGAATTATTTTAATAGAATCTTTTCTCGAAGACTGGACTGGGTTAGTTACTTAATGCTGGTAATAAAATAAAACGCAACCAAAACCATGGCTCAACAACAGTGTAGTTTTCTCGTTCCTTATTGCGGAGAATCGAACTGAGTGCAATTTCTTTCACAAACACGATGTCAACAGTTTTGAACGTGGATTCATCATTACGCGAATTTTTATTCTGTTGCATGATCATACCATCGTCCGTATGTGTAGACCAAGTCGACAGCGGATGCCCTCATCTATACGATACTTAATGTTGGGGATAGATAATTATGGAGACTTGTCTTTCTATCCTATCGTCATTTCAACTTTAGCACAACTGTAGGTCGACACTATATATTGCAGATCCCATTTTCAGATTGCATAAGCGAAAAAATGTCATAATCAAATAATGAAGCATTTCGACAAAGCTAACAAAAATAATTGGTTAAAATGAAACTTATCCTCTAATACGCGTTAGTCTGCTACGTCGGCAACGGCTGAGGACTCAGCTTGTGGCAAACATTTTTGAAGCGATCTTCTTCCTGTTATGAGTTCATCCAATCGCATCGCCCGTTTGATGCATCGTTGCTATGTCCACCGATTATATTATTTGGGATAAAAAAGGTATCTGTATAATACTTGATGTACAATACAAAATCCATTCAAAAAATATTCGATAGCATAGGTTAACTGCACGTGTTTGTTTCGTGCGCCTACAATGAACCGCTACAGCTGGTTGACGATAAACCTATCGCAATACTTTAACAGAACTCAACACTGTTCCCGAAGCAGTGCATTTTCTTTGTACGAGTGCCTTTGCACTATTGCTTTTTAATCCTCAAACTCGTCCGTCTATCAACCAGACTGTGATGCGATGGTTTCCAGTAGCTTTTCGTTTCTTAGTCAAACACCATTTCAAGCTGTTTCAAATACTTCTATTCCTGTTGCAGCATAGGGAAAAATGCCAAGAAGTGGTAGTTACAGGGTGTTGTCTTAAAAAATTAGAATCGTTTTCAATCTATTGGTCACGTGGCGTATGAGCACTCGTATATGATCCCTCGATCAGAGGTTGCCATCCTGCACTCAGCATCTGAAAAATGCCAGTCGCCTTGGAAACAAGCGGTTCTTCATTCGGTCGCCAAAGAAACGAGAACTCTCTATCAGTTGTTTTAAATGTGGATTTATGAATTATTAAACCTTAATTGTAAATACGATTTTAGGTGCCTCAAAAACGGTTGAAGCTCCGCAGTTGAAATGGCCAGTGGCAACGCCAAAGGAAAGAGTGGTCAAGGGATAAGATAGCAAGTAAACTATTATGACATCCGAAGGTAAGCGTGGGATTGCTGAAAACTATCGAAGGATCGCTTTTTCTGCAAGTGTGGTACGTTGGTAAGTGTGCAGCTACGGTTTCGCCTGTCCATTACTCAATTGCTGGCACCGGATGAACATTAACTCTTGACCGCCTGGCCACCTTGTGCGGCTCCCTCTTTTTTAAGTTGCTTTTGTCGCATTATATCGGCATCTCTGTAACGAATCAGTCACACATAGTTAGTAAGGAACGGGTCAGAGGGAGTGGTCAACATTTAGACAGCACGTCCTCAATCGTATCATGAAATGGTTCTAACTTCCTTGAGAGCCAACGTCCGCTTGAAATGTTTTATCAATCGATACCGATTTCGCGTGATGTTAAACAACGTCGTGATAAGAAACATCGCGATCATTGAGAGAACTTACCGTTGTTTTCGCTGTTCGTGAGTCAGCCCGTCCTCCCGTTGCTTTGGTTTATCACCGTTCTTCTTTTGGTTCTTCAATCGGGCAAGCTCACGCTGGTTTCCACCTAAAATTGTACATGTAGTGTTAAGTTACATTCTCTTACATCCGGTATGTTAGATAAAATTTGGTTTGTTAGAGGTTTTGACTTGTCTTCCACCAATTCTGGACCATTTAAAGCGCAACTATTTATTTCATTGAAAAGACTTGTTGCTCCTTTCTATTTCATATCAATATTTTCGATATATACTCCCAAAAGCACAATACAGTTGCTCGTTGATTGTGGAATAATGTAGGACGCTCTAAGCATCCGGCATACTTCAGATAAGTTGTTCAACAACGTAATCGAAGACGCCGAAGCATCACCATGTTTTGGCTTGTTTCCTCAACATATCTCGGAGCACAAGCGGGACATCGAAGATGCTAGAAACGGCGAAAGACACGGAAATGCAAATAAAGGAGAGGACGAATGATGTAAATCCAACAAAAGATCGAAAGCGACGAAGGCTATTAATAGTGGGGAAACTTTCGAATGAAATATCGTAGGCGTTTATGACCGCGCCTGTCTGTCCTCTGCTTTTTACTGTTTCCAAAATCCGACTTTTAACAATTTCCAAAAACTGGAGGCTCTTGTTAAAAGAAATAGATTCTCCTGGCCCTGTTTTCACTGTCCGGATCTAGACTTTACCCTATTTCAAAGATTCCTAGGATAAGTTAGGG
>NC_064874.1:70211056-70246056 GCF_943734745.1 Anopheles darlingi
CACGCTTTGGCTCGCGTTACGAATCACGCGTAATGTGTGAGTACGCTTTAGCTCGCATCAGCCCGCAGCTTCTGACCGATGGCCGTCCATCACTTTTCGTATGGTAATGAGAGGCGAAGCAAAGGGCCAGCGGGCCGAGTGTGGCAGGAAGAGAGGTGCGCGGTTAGTTAATTACTTTTTTTCAGCAATCAATTATCGAGTTACCGTTCACCGGACAACCGACGGAACCGTGGCCGATCTCGGTGCCGGTGGATCTCGGTTGAACTGGCCGAATGGCGAATGGTTACTGTTTCCGCTGCCCCGGGTTGGTCCCCAGCTACGATCCGTTGCGAGGGTGCGATGGAGCGGCAACTGTCTCTTACTCCTTTTTTTCACCCTCGCGATCTTAGTACATGTCTCCCATTTTTCTCTTTCTCTCTTTGTCTCTTTCTCTCGCTCTACGGTTCTTTTTTTTATTCTTTCAAGTTCATTAATTTCCTCGACCTCATCAAGAAAGGCTCACCGGCGCCAGGCAGCGCCCGGTCGTCCCTTTGTCCGTTGATCGCTTTTTGCTTTCGATTTTTCGGGGCAAACCGTGTCGCGCTGTTCAACGCCATTGCTGGCAGGGCTGACGGTGGTGGGTAATTTGACTTCTTTGCCCCTTTTCCTGTTGTTGTTGTTGTTTTTTTTTCGGCTGGTTTTGGGATCAGGAACCCCGCCTTTACGCATCCTCATTGCCGCTGGCTCAGGATGCGCTGGCACCCGTGCTCGCTCATGATTCAAATTAGGCACGGGTGTTGGTTGGACGCTGCGGTTCCTCCACTCTCTCCCTCTCTCTTTCTCTCTTTAGACGCACTCTCCATGGCTACCGCGTGGCCCGGGGAATTGATTATAAATTCATGTATTTCCGATACTAACGGGAGCTACACCGTTAGATGGCAATCCGTTCCCCCCTAAAGGGGTGGACTAGCCATCATCAATTCTGTTGGGTCGCGCCTTCACCGTCGTCCACTGGCGCAAAACAGGCAATCAGTCTTTGGTAGTTCGGCGATAAAGGGGGAAAAAATTGAGTAAGTTTTTTTTGCTGTTTGCTTGGAGCCGCCGTGAGCTTCGAATAGGATGCTCGATAAATTATTAGGTTCTTGAGGATGGTTGAGGTGAAGGAACCTCAACATTTTCTTTACCATCGCGACCCGCGGGAGCAAAAGGCAGGTGCTAGACGTGTCATCTGCATGATAGGGAATGGGTAGAGAAAGTCATTTGAATTTCCAGCGGAACGGGTCAGTTGGGGTCACTTTGGAGGCCTATCTGAGTTTTTAAGAAGTTGCATTTGATCAACTGCGAATGTATCTGGAATATCTAATGGACATATCTAATGGAAGCATGACGAAAGGAATACCCTCAACAAACCCAAGATACATGCAAATAGCAAAAGTTAAATGTTCACAAATTTACAATTTATTATTATAATTTGTAATTGTCTTAATTCCGAAAAGTAGAGAGACATTAAAAGGACTCAACATTTTCAATTATTGGCATTAAAAGCTAACAGGAGTCCGGGAGGAATACGAATCTAGCTGCTACTAAACGGTGGCATGTTGTTGGGCACTTAATGGAGAAATATCACACCTTCTGATGTCCTAGTTCCTCCTAGGCATAACACATAGGGCTACAACAAGAAGTGTCACTCATGGAATGGAATACAAGATTTACATCTTTCATTTCTGACAGTATGTGAGGCTAAGCCACACTCGACAGGTACAAATGAAGCGTTAAAAAAGCCAAACACACTCTACACGCCTATTAGAAGCTGCACCTTAAATACGCACGTCTATACGAATCCAGCATCAACAGAATAGGACCGTGGTGTTAACCCAACGACACGGTACGCAAACTACGGGGACACACCTTAACTAAGGTGTGCTGCAAATGGAATTATAAACAAAACACACAAAAAAAAAATCCAACCAAACGGCTCTCGCAATCCGCACGCTCCCGACATCTTGAGATTGGATTGTACATAGCGTTACTCAGCAGCTCATCCCAAGCACACTCTCTTCAACCCATTCGCAGTGCGACGAACGTCGCGAGTGATAATTATTTTAAGGCATTAAAAAATACACATACGAGTTAGCGAACGTCTACCTCACCAAAAAAAAAACCAGTGGATAAGCAAGTGAACGGTGTAATAAAAAAAAAGCAACCCAGCACATGTAGTGAGTAGCAACAGCCCCCAACGAACAGCCGACAGAGGCTCAACACCTGAGTAAGCACCGTTTACTGGGAAGCGGGTAAACCATTCTCGTTTTACTGTCCTTGATGAAGGTGGGCCACTTAGATGAATGATGGCCCACCGTTTCGTTTTACTCGTTGGCCCTTTTTTGTTGTGGTTGTTGTTGTTGCAATTACATTGGCCGTGTGGTTTTTTGGCATTTGTCATGTTTCAATTTGTATTGCGACCGAGCCCTAGCCAGTTTCCCTTCGATCGTTTAATGAGTCAATACTCCGGGGATCATCCCATCGGCCTGAGAGGATCGGCCACTATTAAGGGGTAGCTAATATGATGTTGAAGATTACAAAAAAAGCAATACTTGCACAGAGGGAGAGATAGAAAGGGTTACAACCGCATCTTCATTATTCATCTCATGTCACGAAAGATTCCCACTGTTATCTCCCCCCTTATTTTGTTATATTTGCACAGTGACCATCCTCGCCCCACCGGAGCATGTCTGTAATGAGTTTTGGTTTTTCGATCAATTTTGACACTTTCAAATGAGTACAAAAACCATTACGAAACGCACCGCTCATTAGGGGGAAGGTTCCGTTTGGACCGTTTAGGATTCCACAACTAACGACAATTTGGGTCCCACGAAGAAGTAAACGGTTCATTATTCGAACGCACAGGAAGCAATGGAACGGTACAAAGGGTCGAAAAGGTTGACGATGTTTTCTTCAACGCATGTACTTTTTCCATTACTGGTTGTATCTTTTGCACAGATTTCGATATTCAATTGACTAGTGGGATGGCTCTGAACATTTACACTTTTAAACTATCTGTACGATACTTTTATTTAATTTATTCCAAAATATCACAAATGAAATTATCCCAAAGATAGTTTTTGTAATAGTGCTTATATACATCGAGTGATTATATAAAAGCTCAATAAAAAGGATAATAAAAAAAGAAAAGTATCACAAACCCGCAGAACTTTCGGTTTGATCAAACAAACAAAATCAAAACCATTTTTTAATCACGTTCGCTCACGCACCCCTTTCCAGTCAGCATCTAATTAACAACCAACCTAGAACCACCAGCCTGAACGGTCGCGGTGACGACAACAACGACGCACTATGACATGTGACGTGAGCGTACCTTCGACCGTTAAACACTAGCTCACTCGAAGAGGTTAACGAGACCGAAATGTAAATGAG
Source organism: Anopheles darlingi (assembly GCF_943734745.1). NCBI lineage: Eukaryota > Metazoa > Arthropoda > Insecta > Diptera > Culicidae > Anopheles > Anopheles darlingi. Next base: position 70,214,468 of record NC_064874.1, read on the forward strand.
GGGCTAGGTTTTACCATTGCGCTCGCGGGGCCTCTCGTGCCATTCACCACAACCACAACCACCCTTCGAGACCTTGATCGGTAACCGCGATGAAGGCGATCGTAGCGAGCAGCCTCAATTCGTGCCGCCATTTCGCGGCACGTGGTGCAGCGAATTCGATCATTATTTTTAATAAATTCATTATCCAATCTCCCGTAACTGCCGATTGATTGTCTGTCGTTTAAGCGAGTGATTCCGATTCGCTTTGTAAAATACTCAAAGGTGTACAGTGAGATGTAGCACAAGCATTTTTGAAGACAAAATTTACACAATCATTCCCTTTTTAATGAAATCATTTTCCCGTTAACAACACAGTTGTCAACACGATGTTTCCAGCAGTAGTAATGTGGAATCGATTAGCGCAGTTTGAAGCTAAACAGCTACCGGAATGGCGCTGCGCGTAACGTCGTTCAGGTGGTTAACTTCATTTTCCGCCCTTCGACACAAAACACGAAATGAGGCGTGAAAGTGTTGCTCGAAATGAATCATCGATCGAAGAAGAGTTGATCCAAAAACCGAACCAGATACCAGCAACAGCAGCAGCAGCAGGCGAGATGGATCATCAGTGGTTCCGGCTGGATTAAGCAACATTCTCACCGCGCTCTTCCTTCATCCTCTCGCTCTCTTTCTCTCTCTCTCTCTCTGTCTGTTTGTCTCTATCTCTGACACCCCAACAGCACATTACATAGAGTGGATCCCGTTGCGAAAGGTCGCCTTCGCCCGGTTTTTTGCTCTAAATACTTCCTGGATCAACCTCAAGAAGCACACATACACACCCAACCAGCCAGCCAGCCAGCTCCAGAGACGCGCCAGACTTATTCCCGCCCAAAAACGTCAAGTCACTCGAATGCCATAAATTAACCGACGCTAAAACATGTGGTTTGCTGGAGGCGAAGGTGGTGTGCCTCTCCCACTCTCCCCCCCCCCCTTTTTTTTTGTTTCTATTCTTCAACCCTGCCCTGGCCACTTGCATCTTTCGTCGTCGTCGTTCGTTCTTTCGGTCGCTTTTTGCTTCCGTTGCTGGTGCCGCTGTTGTTGCTGCTGCAAATGCTCTGCCGCTCGAAGACCACAACCCCGGCACCGCGTACCGCATTTCCCGAGCGTGCACGTGCTTGTCTTTGCTGTGCCAGCCAGTGGGTCCCGCATCAAGCGTCCCGTCTCCACGCCGGATCCTTTTCCCAACCCTTGACGGACCAACCTGCCTGAACTGCCTTTATATACACCAGACACATGAACCGTCGCGTCCGTGTGTTGGTGTCGGCGAGGATTCCCTTGTGACCCGGTGCGGGATAAGGATGACTGTTGGGGGTGGTAGGGGGTGGTGGGAGGGTTTGTATAGAAAGTGCTCAGCAAAAGCACGTGGTGAAAAACGTTAATGGCGTTCGTGAAACCGAATGCCGGTGGAGGCGGTGGCGGCAGCGACGGCGGCGGCGACCAAGACCGATGCTCCTGCTGAGAGAAATGGTGCACAGCCATGCTTCTCTTTTGGGTCACATCGTAAAGAGCAACAGAGAGAGATAAGGAGAGAGAGAGAGAGAGAAAGAGACAGAGAGAACACCGAATCGTCCCCTTCGAAATGGACAAATGATGCGGAGCATAAAAACGGCCAAACCCAGGCCGGGGTTATGTGAACGACGATGACGATGACGGTAATGACGATGATGATGATGATGATGCGGAGGTTTCTCCCGGGTGCCGGTGCAGATCGCGGGCATAAAAACCTAAACAGAGAGAACCGAACCACGACACTGGGTCGGAGAAGTAGAGAAGAGAAGATGCAGGACGGATGGATGGTCGTGGGTCAGGACGCCACGAAACGATAGGAAGCGTTTTTCAGCACGCAACAGTCGCCGGTGATGCCAGAACCACCTCGTCGCCTCCGAACTCGTCGTTTGCGAACCCTCCTGTTGCTGGTGGTCCAAGCTCGTTCCGTCCAACGACAGTGCTGCGGTTCTGGCTTTGGCTCCGTATTTCTGTGGTGTTTTTTTATTCGGAATATTTTACTCGATATCTAGCGAGCTAGCGAGGCCACTCTTTAGCGAGGGACTAAATGGATTGGGAAGAGAGATGACCAGAGCTGAGGGTTTCGAAATGTTTCCTCGAGAGACCGTTTGGGAATTTTGTGATGAGTTCTTTGAGGTAAAGTATTGATTTTGGTAACTAAAACATTATACATGAACAATTTACAACCGAGTTGCTTAAGAGCTATCTTAACTGCGGACGCAGTGGCCAAAGCCCACAACCCATTGCTGCTATTGAGCGATTCAAACTTTAATGCTAAACATTATGCGTCTCTATAACCTTGACTGTTCAATGTGCTACCCAGGAAATTATTTTCGAAAAACAAACAAAAAAAAGACATCCCCGGAGGACACAGAGTTGGTAGGTGGCGCGCGAAACGCTTTCACTCTGGATGATGGTCGCCGGATAGTCGCCGGTAGCACGATGTACGAAACCGCCGAGATCCCGAGGCTCCACCGGTGACGATAAGCGGTCGTGGAAGGAACCGGCCCCGACCGACCACGTGCATAAAAACACTAAAACCCCGCTTCTCCTCCGCCACCACCACCATCAGCAGCATGGGGGAGAGAAAATGAATGCGAAAAGGGCTGCATGAAAAAACAAACAAACGACGGGCACTAACACTACCATGAAAATGCCGAGCCACGAACACGAAGCCAAGACAAACACAAACATGCGCATTGTACATAAGCAGCCCCCCTTTTTCTGTCTCCTTTCGATCTGGTTGGGGCTGGAGAGCATCTACTCAACGCCAGGAGCAGTCCTGCAACGTGTGTTGGTGTTTGTGTGGAATGCTTGAACGGCGAGGACGATGATAACGGCCAAACGATACCGAAAGGTTTTGGATCCTCACAGACAGAGGCGGTACGTACCCGACAGGATCGACCAGGCAAAAAGGAATAGAAAAGCTGATTTTTTTTGCTTTTTTTCAACGACTTTCCCAGGATAACACACTGGAACGGGCGTTGCGCTTAGGTACTTTTAAAGCAGGACAACTCTCGTCACCTAATGTTCGGTCGTTACATTTAAAGTAGAAAATGGTCCGGATCAGAAATTGAAGCTTCTTCTGCTAACATCCAACAACCCATCATCGTTCCTGTTCGTCTAGTTCAAATGTTGGCGCGCAACCAGGACACGGTGGATCGAATCTAGCACCAGCATGAAGAAGCTCGTCGTCCCGAGGACCTGCACTGACCCACACAATGGAAGCTGGCTCCTTATTTCCTTGCAGACTTCTCCGAATGACCGAATTGGAACGAATTCCGCGCGATAACTAATCTCTCGTTGCCGGCCGGATCAATGCGATGTGTCCGCGCCGTCGCTCAACTCTGCCTCTGCCCAGGCCCCCGGCCCCGTGAAAGCTGCTACCGGTGGCAGCAAAAAAAAGCTCCCAATTTATGCTACCGGCGTTGAAGGCGACGCGCCGATATGGCGCGACGACAAAAAAACGACGGAACAAGCCAGAGCGCAGCGAGGACGAATGAGGACGATTCTGGCGCGAGAAAGCAAGAGATGCCGCCAGTGCCGGTGCCGGTGCCGGTTCGGAATCGGCGGGAAAAAGGCATTCCTGCAACCGGCGACTGGAGGCACATAGACACAGACACACAAGCAGCGACACCCTTTGGAGAAGCACAAAACTTCCGCCTAAAGAAAAAAAAACCTCCTCCAATTCTGCGGTCGCTACGCGGAACGTTTCTGACGCTTTGGATCGTCGCTGGTCGTTCGTTTGCAGTTCCTCGGGGCTGCTGTTAGGTGGCATCTCGCGTCTCCCTGACCTCTGCCGGTAGTGGCAGACGCGGCAGTGAAGCCAGCCAGCTCCGTGCCTTTTGGGCAGTTTTGAAACATTTGGAGCGTTTTTTTTTATTTTCGTCTCGAGGTTGGAGGAGGATCGAGAACATAAAGCCACCAGAGCTTGGGCAGTGAGTGAAGACAGTGGCGGGAAAATGGTGATAGAGAAGGAATTCCTGGTGGCCATGTATGAGAAAGCGACGGCACTGCGCAAGCTAGTGGCCCGTATTTTGGCCACGAGGAAAGCGCTCCGATATACGGCTACTGACTGATCGTGAGAGTGGCGCATTCCTGGCCTGATGCTCCTGCTGAGGCTGCTGTTCGTCGTCTGTTCTTCCGCTTCGTTCGACTTGATGGGACTTTGACAGGATGGAGACGATGGTGCAAAAAAAACACCATTTGAACAAAAGAACAGACAAGGGTTGAGATGGGACCGGGATGGCGAACTGGGTTTGCGAACGAAACGAAAGATGGTTGATGATTCATGTGACGCTATTCATCTTACTGCTCATTCCAGTTCCAGATGTGTTAGAGAGTCACCAAACACCAATCGACTACAGGCACAGCAACTATTACATGCTGTTGTAGGGGTTAAAGTGTATGGTTACATCATTTTTACAATGTATTCTTAGTTTTTTTTTCACCTAAACAATGTTGTATAAAAGCAAATTTTTCATGTAAAATTATTCCATTATTTGTAGATATTGGTTTGAAATGATTAGCACTCTGGGCGTAATGGAACTTTGCATCTAAAAAAACACAAATGATTGAAACACGCTCGTAAACCCGTTGAATTAGCCGTTGAAAGGCGGTTCTAGCCCGCCTTAGAAGGAGGAACAGCAGAAACAGAAACCACCGTAAGCATTCCCTTCTAAGAAAGCGAACAAAAAAAACAAAAGAAGAATCATCTAACGGTACATCGTGCTTAGCGTTTCAGGTCGCCATTGGCGAAATCTGGAGCTAAGGCAAACGACATGCGAATGCATCGGGGTTGGCAGCCGCCACCGAACCGATCTCGTCGGACTCACCTTGTTTTGCGCTTATCTGATCGCTTCGAAGTTGCGCGAATTGGTCACATTCCGGAAACTGGGTCGTAGCTCCTTTGAATACGCAAACCGACCCACCGTTCCTATACAAGGTATGCTGGTCCGGGTTTGGTATCGTGGGTGACCTTGAAGCGAACCTCGCCAACGGTTCTATTCCCGCTGCTTAAATCATTCGCATTCGGGTTAGATGTTTCGCTCGCTGGCACCTTCGCGAGAATGGCAGCACGATGGCGGTAATAAAACAAAAAAAATCTATAAACTAACGACATCTCGGTCTCGTTAGCATAAATGGATAAGGTTGAGACCAGACTTTCTTCAATTTACATTTGAGTAACTAAAATCAAATGCATTCAATCGTTCCTCGGTAATCAAGTTAAATAATCGTCACAAAATTGTTGCAAGTAGAATTTGGAAGCATATCTTTACATGTTTATGCTGCAGGTGTACAGATCAAGGATCAAGCTAGGGGAAAGCAGCAATAACTGCTATTGGAACTCTTAGGCTTAGAATAGAACGAGGATTTAATACTTCACCTGCGACTTCCCCTTTATGGTTTCAAGGTGCTGCGTGGTGCTAAATAACAAAGTACGAGGTGATAAGAATAACAAACACAAGCCAGTCAATGTGACACCCGCGGTACTTAAGGTGTCTGGTGATACCATTCGATACAAACGTGCTACCAACGCGCAAGGATAGCTCGCTATGTAAGCTGCACTTCTCGGCAAACATATGCTTTTGCCGCCAGCACCTCGAAGAATCCAGCGCCAACAACCTTACGCCGGTGGTCGGTGCTTATTCAATTTTCTGCCAGCATCGTGTGCCTCAAAGAAGCACGCTTATTCCTAGAATTGTGAAGTGCCTCGTGCTTGGCAGAAGGTTGATTCGTCAGAACAATTTCTTGCAGGTCCATATGTATCTTATGCCAGAGTTCTTGTCTAACCAAAAAAATGGAAACGATTCCAGTGAAATGTGGAACATTCCACCGGAGGTTCATTCCTAGCGGTATGGAAACCACGTTGGATTACCATCGAGTTCACCAAAAAATTGCCGGGAGCGTTGCAAAATTGGGCGTCGCATCGAAAGCCTACCAAAGAGAGAGAGACAGGCCTCGCGAATACGCAATCCTTTTTCTTGCTTCCACAAACATACGAAAACAGGGCGCGTGGCCACGTGCTAAAGTGGGCAATCAACGGATTCTAGGATTCTCGTGAACCACAATTTCCCACGAAAACGCCACACGTGGAGAGGATTAGGAGCGTAGCGTTGCAAGTCAACACATTGGATTGGTTCTGCTGTCTAAACTTTTACGGCCTAACGCCTCCGTCGAGTTAAGAGTTGGTTGGCACTCTACACAAGTTTACAAAAAATCGTTTTGCTGTTAAGTGTTTAATAATTGAAGTTGAATTTAATGTGTACAGAATGCGCCTGATTGCTTCGGGGAAACCACCTCAGGAGCTTGTTTTGGGTGTACTACGAAATTTTCTGGGGTAGGAATTTTTGTTCCTACATCTGTTCGATAGCGAGCAAGCGTTTCTTTAAACCATGTCTGAGTTTCATTTTAAGGAAGTAAATTTGATCATTTGATTTAGATATTGAATCAAATAAAAGCCACAATACCCTTACCTCCTGAAGAAAATAATTTCATTAACAAACATAATGGAAACGAATATTACATGTATCAATACATTAAACACGCCTACTTTACCCTCATACTTCTACACTTTTTAAGAATAAAAAAAACATTACAAGGGTACCGCAATGAATAGAGTACCATGTTCCATGTATCGAGGATCATTCAGCAGCATATGTTTCCTTGATAAAAAGATAAGATGAAAAAATCGACAAATAATTCACAGCATTACTGCTGCCAACGCAAGAAGTACAGCACGATGGCATGGCCGGTGGTTGCTGGATAACATTTCCCACGCATCATGCCCGGACACGCAATCTATTCATGTACTTTGCCTTTTTTTCTCTTTCATTATACTTCCAGACCTCACACGGTCTGTCAATCGGTTGGTCGTGTCATTCATTCGTTGTACCAATCGATTGAAAAGCTTCGTCGACCAGCAATACCGAACACCACGCACTGACCGGCAATAAAAGTCAATTCAACTCATTGAAAATATCCTACACCTTCTGAACCAAACAGACTTCTCTACGGAATATATGGAGACCAATTATAACGTCAAACAACCCAATTGTTGCCACTCTTCCGAAGGAAGCAGCAACCAACAAGCGAAATGGTTAACCGAATCCGATTGAACGAATAGCCTGTCGTGCGTTGCATAAACGTTAGCGATTGCAGTTAAGCACAAAAACGAACACAGAAGACGATGCCCACCTGTGAACGTCCTTCTACGGGTAGGAAAAGGCAGAAACGTTTGTGATTAAAAATAGTGAAAAAGAAACAGAATTTTATAATGACGAACCAACTAAAATTGTCAGATTTTCAAAGCCGTTTAAAGAACATTCACAAAAACCTAACACGAGCGATCGCACAGCGCAACATGGGAGATCAAAAATGGAGACGATGAAATGTTCGGTTGAAGATGAATGAATCGCCAATGGTCGAAGCATAAAAGTGCAGCATGCGCACCGTCCGATCGGTCCGGTAGTACTGTCCCTTCTAAAACATACCGTTGATTGATTGACAGACAGCGCTGCGCGGTCGGTGCACCACAAAACCCAACAGACACGTGAATATACCGCTCCCGAACGCATATCGCGGTTTTTTTTGCGAGATTTCTGTTAACTTTTTGGGCAACAAATGTGCTGCTCTCTATCGATGAGCAGTCTTTGGTCACAAGGGCAGCAGTCCAATGGCGCGCTGCGACAATGTTGCCCTATACCAAAAGTCATGGTACAAAGAGCGGAATCTGTTCTGGAAACGATGAAACGTATTCTTAATGAACCACACAGAGCAGTAGGATCGATAGTTTTAATAAAATTATTTTATTTTACTTCATTCTTCTCTCGTGCCCATTTTAAATTTAGTTCCATCCGGCACCCAACTGCGGCGTGTGCAATAACCTATTAGGCGCTTCTCTCGTCTTTTGGTTGTGTGTCTGTGTATGTGGGTTTTTTCCTTGGCTCCGCACAGTTCAGTAATTATTCAATTCAATATGCTGAAAACTGACCCTCCTTGTCCAGCGGTGCAGACCCCAAAAGCCCAAACAACGCCTCGAGCGATTGCAAAAGGTGGAAAGTAGAAAATCTTTTGCAAAAGTAAAGATACCAGACAGAACAAGGGCCAGTCGGATGAAAATTACGTAAAAAAAACCAGCATAACACACACACATTCGCATTGGCGCGCCGCACCGATCCAACCTGAGTGGAAAATGTTAATGTTTAATATTTAATTAGCGTACTTTTTGCTCCTCTCCGTTGTCTTCAAAGCGATTCATGGATCGTTTTTTGCAAATTTCTTTCCCCAGGTCCAGTGTGATGCCAGTGCCCGGCGACCGTTCCAACGAAGCAAGGGCGACATTAATCATTAAGGTTACATTAAGTCTTAAATACTTGGTACCACCTCGTGCCTTTTGCAAGTGGAAGTGGTTCGTTCCATTTCTTTTTCGTTCTCTGTCAGCTGGTGACCAAAAAAAACTGATTTCCATTCGAATCTTTCGGCCAGCAGCAGGTCGAGGGCCTTTTTAAAACCGTATTTGATTATGTTGCTACATGGAATACCATTTCTAGATCACCAGTAACGGCGCAAACACAAAGGAAAATGATACGAAAAAGGTTAGTGGATGGTAATTGTGTCTTGCATCTCGATTCTTATCGAGCTGAGCGTACAAGGTACTGGGCTATTTCCTTTATGTGGCGGATAAATTTGCATTATCAGAAAGGAAAGGTCCCGGTTCCGACAGCGTATCTTGAGACGAAATCTAAAATCCCCTGAATGAAGACATCTGCTTATAATTTAAGAAAGTATACTTGAGGAAAACAGTTCGTTCGTAACTGTAACCGTTAACAAAGAAAACATTTATTTTTTAGCAAAAACATTGATGTGTGCTTCTTAACGAATATCCTTCAGGGATCTATTGGCAAGAGTGAGCTTCTCTTATAGCATCAGAAAGTCATCGCTACACAGTACAGCAACCGTTCTCTAGAAGGCATATAAAACACCTTCACGAACACTCTAAAATAAGTAAAAAAGAAACAGTTCAGTTCTCTCGATTCAAAAGAACCGAAAGAAAACGATCAGTTGCTAAGAACGAATGCAGCACAAGCTGGCTGTCCTTTTTAAGGCTTAACAAGCTGTAATGCGAACATATTTGAAACTTAAAAAACTGTTGCAAAAATGCTAACCTCCGGCCGCGGCATATTCGTCGGTATGCTACATCTCCACTTGAATGGTTTGGATCGCGCTAATTTAATGTTCCGTGCAGTTTACGCCGTCTAAAGTGTAATACTTTTCCCAGCATTTGAGCTCTTGGTTCATCCTTTTGCCCCTAATCGCAAGGTTCTTTGCACTAGTTTGATAAAAATGCACAAAATGCTGGCGAACCATGAATATAAAGACGTAGTCATCGTCGTCGTCTTCGTCAGGTGATGTATTTTTATTTGCTCCTCGGCATCTTCAGCCCACTCTACACTTCCTGTGCAACATATTCCTAAATTCCGAACCTACCTTGACCTCTGCGTCAGCCATGTGCAGCATCGAGAAAGATGGTATAGCGAAAAACACTTCCATCACTCGTCTCGTGTCGTCGTCCGGCATTCCGTTTACACGGGATCGTCTGTCACCCACTCGCTTGCCACAACCTTCGCTGCAAGCTTTCCTGCACTTTAAGGCAGGCAGACAGAACGAACGGTTGCTAAAATCCACTTCAAACTATCGTGCCCTGCACCTCCCAACGTAACGAGCCGTCTTTCATGGTTCGTTTTTGGGAGAGAAATAACTTTTTATGTTCCCTCATCCACGCCCAAAAAAAACTGCTCACGAGTGAACGCACCGGCACCATAACCAACGCTGCCGGGACTGCCGCTGCGAAACCTATGCGGACACACTGCAGCAAGACGACCAGAGGCTCCCGGGTTGGTTGCATCATCGTACTGTGTCCTTTGATTTTCATTTTACTTTTACCTCATCTTTCGTTAAAGCTTGCAACGTTAAGACTTTTCAGAATGAAAGGGACCACAGGGGGGATCGTCCTTTAAGCTGCTTTCACATCGAGCGCGTTTAAACGCCACTAATAGACGCAGCAGGTTTTTTGACGCAGAAAACACGGTTGTATCACATCAAAATATATGGAAGTGTTCACGTAACGCACCGAAAGCTATTTTTTGGAGCTTTTGAAGAGCTTAAAAGTTGGCGTTTTTTTTTTCGGATCTGTAAAAATCTACAGATTGTGGCAGGTTCTGAGCCGACTGTAGCAGGCTACGCAGGCAAGCCAGCGTTGCCCTTTGGTTTTGCAATTTGTTTTGGCAGGAATGTGTTGAAATCCGGGTAATAACTGTTTTGCGTGAAGATTAAACTATTTATCATGATTTGATAAGGTGGCGGTAGTGATATGGTGCTATTTTTCGTGTATTTTAAATCGACCTTCGCGCAACCTAGGTGTGAACAATAAATTAAGCTTTTGCGTCAAAAAACGCCAACTTTGGCGTTTTTAAAAACGCGTTCGATGTGAAAGCAGCTTTAGTGTTGCTTCTGCAGCAAATGAGTTAGTGAGAAAATGTGAAATTCAACTTTAAAGGACACAATGACGCAGAGAGTTTAGGTCGGATGAGGGAAATTGAGAAACAAAAGATTAAATCCTTAAAGAGTAAAACAATTATTTGTTGTAACAATACATCGTTCCTTCTGAACCATTTCATAAGTGCAAATATATATTCTTTCTTTTGAAAACTCTTCAAAAAAAGAATTCTTCATTAAGTTACGTCAGACAATGAGGTACGAGCTCAGTGTGTTTCACGATCACTTTTCCAACACTCGCCAACGTTACATTCATCTGGCATCAGCTTTTCCCGTCATGCTGAAGCAGTGCAGCATCCATCCTTCTACGCCATTGGTGAAAGTTCCTTTGATGCATCGGATGAATACGCCCAGGTGCAATGGAGCTTTATTCTGCTTAACAATTTGTTCGCGACTCTTTCGCGTAAACCTTGCATATTGCCGATTGCCGTTGATAACTCCTACAGTTGGAAAATTTCCTACATTTCCTTTACAAACGCAATTCACGTTTGAACAAACTAACACTTAAAAAAACATCACTCCTTAAAAGGATAAATTTCACGAGGAACCAGGTGACTCCATCGGTGTTATGTGTGTGTCAGTCTTGCCGCCTTCTATCTGTGCAGGATAAAATTATGTCATCTGCATCGAACCAATTGGCCTCAAAGCGGGCAACCAGAGGTTTCGAAAGTTTTCCTCGTGACCTTCAACGAAAACTTCCAAACATACGGTTCGCTCGTCCTTATATATGTAACAAAAAACCCCAAAAAAACCCGACACTTCATTTCCCAAACTTCTCATTCTTATTAACCCACACCCTCTCGCGCACATTGAACCCCATCCATATGCCTTACCGTAGATTGGCGTCTGCAAAACACGATAAAAGCGCAAGCTACCTGGTACGCAACATTAATCGGGTTTCACTGTCTCGACTGGCGCACCACCACGCGGGCCAATATAGTGAGCTGCACTCGTTACCGTCGTCGATTGGAAAGTTTCACGGAGTTGTTTTTTTTTTGGTTTTTTCACTCTTCTCCTAGCGAGGTCAGAAGAAATAAAAGAAAATTCCATTTTAACTTTTTCCTTCCCAAGACTGACGACTTCGCCAACCGGCGACCGGTATCGCATTCTGATGGTGAGTACTAGCCTACCGCGAGATGCAGTGCGATAAACAAGAGAACAGAACGGTGAAAGGGTGGTCCCGAAAGGACTTGCTTTTCGCATTGAATGCTCCAAACCTGTCGAAAAGTTGTACCCTATAAAAAGGTTTAAGTTTCCTACGAAAGTGGCATCGCACCAGGTGGAAATGGTTCACCAAAATCAGCAACGGAAACACTGATGCCAAAGTAGATGATTGTTGCATATGTTAACATATTTCATCCACGATTTGCAAACAAAAATGATACACTTTTTGGGACAGGGAAATATTAGCGTTAGTTCAACATGAAACGCAACAACAACAACAATTCAACTCCGACAAGCAAGCATTTCGTTTTACAACTATACAACTTCTCCAGCATCTAGAGCAATCATCATCATGATCATCATCCTGTCGCTTTTCCGCCTGCGTTGGCTTTCGCGCAAATTTCCTTTTTATTTTGCGCTTCAGATTTTGCATGTTGCCACTAATTACGTTGCATTTCTCCATCTCCACCCAACGTACCAACCGTCGCCGTGAACCGTAAGAGCGTCGAGATAGAATGAAAAAAAATCCGTGCGCAGGATGGCCCGTATACCAAACGCACCGGGCTGCGAATAGCGATTCCTTTTTTCCTAGTATGCCATGCTTGCCGTTGCCTTTCGCTTGGTCCTCGGAACGGTGCAGCTCTGCTACAATCCCGCTGCAGCCCATTTCCTGCTTCCTCAATTATGGGCACGAAAACTCATTTCATTTAAAGTTTTCCTCTGCGATGCATTTTTCATCCTGGATCCCGTTTTCTGGTTCTCCTCTTGATTTCCTCCTTTTTCCCTTTCCCAGTTCCCTTCTGTCGTTTGCGCATACACGCATACAGGGCTCGTGGCGAAATGCGAAAAAAATGCCAAAATGCTGATGCACCAAGGTTGCAATGCCCTGCGGAAGAAGCTTACCGGAACCGACGGACGACCGTATGCCGTCTCGACCTGGAAAGCTCGATCCTGCTGCTCAGACCTGGGCAAAAGGCAGAAGCAAACTGCGGCAGGTTTGAAGGACGCACCGGTGCCAGTCTCGTGCTCCGAGCGTACTCCCTACGTTCCGGGATAGTTGTTGCAGAAAATGGAAACTTAAATGGCGCCCAAAGCTGGTAGCTTGCGTCTGGTAGCAGTAGTAGCAGTAGTAGTAGTAGTAGTGTACGTTGTGGAAAACCCAAACGCAAAAAGGAAATACGCTCAGCGATGACAGGCCTGGCGGCTGCGGAACATCCGTCGCCCAGTCGCTAGCAATGCCGCTGTTCTCTTTCTCTTCGTGACGAACAAGGGATGGAGAGAAAAACTAAATGTCCCCCCCTTTTCCTCCCTGTCAGTGCATTGGCTTTCTCCGAGTTTTCCATATTTTTGCGTGTGCTCTCTCCGCGAAATTCTTTTAGTGTTTCCTCCACCTGCAGCGCGCAATAACGTTAGTTTGACCGCTCTCGCCCCTTTACCTTTCGCTTACTGGCAATGGCATCTCTCTTTTTCTACCGAATTTCATAAGAGGAAAAGGAGAGAAAAAAACGTCAGACACACCAGCCAGCAGAATAGTGCGAACGGGAAAAATGCACTCTCGCCCTAAAGCGTAGCACCAAAAACAGGGATGAAAAAGAAAAATTTCTGAATACCGGCATGGGAGCGGACAGAAGAGGCAGAACTGCTGCTAGACCACCATTTTGATGGCTTTGCTACAGTTTCCACACAGCATCCTTTCTGTGCCAGAGGAAACGAGTTTTTCGTCGCACTACTGGTCCCTTTTCTGCGTCATACTGATTCCGGCTATGGCTGCGTTTGTTTCAACATTTTTTGGCAAGCAGAGCTGCAGCAGAATAAGAATGGCGGGCGATAGGACAAATCATCGGGTATTAATCTACCAGCTGGTTCTGGGGCTTTGAAAGAACCTTTTTATAACAGTACAAAAAGCATCTCTTTCCGAGAATAGGATGATGTAAGAGATTTGGAAATTATTAAATGAAGATTCAAGCTTTGTTCACAAAACAATCATTGCAACCATTTTAGTTAGTTCAACAAAGGCGACGCAACGTAAATCTTTTCCCAACTATGCTTAGCGCAATGTTGTTTTTCTGTTCAACAAACTTCTTTCTTTTTATTGTCTAACTATTTCAATATTATCAATTGGTTAGTTAAATGTTTTTTTGTTGTATGTAATTGTAAACACATGGCAAAATGACTACTACTGTTATAACTCCCAGGCTATAACTATACCATTCTAGTTGCTTAATAGTCAAACGGTTTGAGCTAGAATTTATTACTCGTCAGAACAGCACTTATTCAAGGCATATCAACCAAATCAATCAAAACCTTCATTGGAATAGTATCGGAAGCATTATGACCGCTCGATATAGGATCATGTTTCGGTTCTGCGTACCATTATAGCCCCCATCATCAACTAAATGTTATCACTCGGAATAGTATTGATCCAAAGATGCACATAAACCCGGATGATAAATATGGGAATGCATCACAGTTTATCAACATGAAATGAGGAATGTTAAAAATATAATAAAACCGCACAGCACATTCCACTCCCATCTTTGCCGACATAACGTTTTAGTTATATGCTCCCTATTGGTGTGCATCACAAATTGTTTAGTTTCGGGCGTTTTTGCTCCTGCTAAATAAAGTTGCTCGTATGCGAAAAAAAAAACAAAAAGTGTTTAACAAAGGCTAATATAAATATCCCACTGGTGGTAAATATGTGTCTCTCGGCCACAGTAGGAACAAAAAAAAAGTCTATTTACCTACATACACGCACAACCACGGCCCAGTTATTCAGCGATCGATCCCCTGTCCCTTTTATCACCCAAACGGTCCGATCTCTATCATTGACCCGTAAGTTCAGCACCTGACATCGGCTTAGTATTTGTATTGTAAACGATGGAATGCAAATATAATCACAAAAGCCATTAAAAATTATTTTAAAAAAATATACATAATATACATAAAGCATAGGTAAGCTGCACCACGGTGCTCACCCTCCTATCCGGTTCTAGCGGTTGGTTGCATGTCAACGCTACTTCTGTTGGTGAAGTCACAAGGGAGGGTGGTAAGCACGGTAGTGGTTTTCATTAAATGAAATCTCACACAAAAAAAAGCGGGAACATTGTTCTAGGGATGCGGACACACGGATACAAAAAATAACGCTATTAGCTCTACATGAAACGTTTCGTCGGAAGCAAATTAAATCTGCATGCACCACGCGCTGGCACTACCCCTCCCCATCACCCCACCTAAGCCTTGTTCGTCATCATGTATGGTGGTCAGTATGTATGGTGGCGCGTTTGGCTGCTATGGTGCTTCGGTCACACCGGCAATATGAAAATGGTTAGAATGTCAGACTGATGGTATCAACGAGAAATCGGAAACTAAAGTTCTAAAGTTTTTATTTTCCAGTAAAGCTGAAATTTGAACCATTTTATTGGAGTCCTTCATGGGTTGAGCGAACATTCAAATTACTTTCCAGTAATATTCTCATGAAACTTTAAAAAAGTCACTATTTCAACGGGAGGTGTGCCTTTTGCAATGACATGCAGCGAATGCAAAAGAACAGCGCTGAACAGAGCAGTAACACAACGCCGGACCGCGTGATTTGAATTTCACAGCACGATTTGTACAGCCATATCCACCGCGGTCAACCCACGGTTTCCCTTTTTTTTCGATCGCATAAAAACGCCCGTGAAACATACGTCTACAGTTACTACTACTACTACTATCAGCCCGGATTCAGCTAACCGCACAGAGTTGCATAGTGCGAACGTGGGGCGCAAAAACAAAAAAAGGCTCATCAGGACGAAGCCCCAACACTAATAGGTGATTGCGAGCGAAAACGCAAAAAGAAAACACGAAAATCCCTCCGCATGGTAACAGGGATGCTAAATTCAAAGTTTACATACGCTCAGCAGATGCGACGAAGCCGTGAGCCCAGTGGTGACCGTCACTGCCCGGCCCGGCCTGTCCACGCCGATTCACTTCTCCTCCACACGGCAATGCAACGGTCACCGCGGACGCCAACTTTTTTTTCTCCTTTCTGTCTCCATTGAACCAATCACGCTATCGTGGCGAACGCGGAATCCGACCAACACGAAACAAAGAGAGAGAGAAAAACACGGACCGTTTTCCAAGGGCTCTCGGTATATGGGCAGCAAGGATACTGTTTCATCCTTCATCAGCACCGAGCCACACCAGCGAGGCCTGGGAATCCGGTCCGGTGGAGGTTGCGGATGCTGCTGATGATGGATATCACTTTGTCGGTGTGTCTGGCGTCGGTGGATGGAGGATGAAAAATCACGCTTCAACCGCCAGCCTCCACCATTACTCTCTAAATCATTGCTGGCACCATCAACACCGCGATGTCCGGTGGCAAAAAAAGGGGTGCGTGTGTCCTGCCGGATCCACGGAACCCGCGTTCCCGCCAAGCTAACATAAATAGCGATACATAAACCGTTACTGGCGACATGAGTGTATGTGCGTTTTTGGTGGTAACCATGTGGCGCAGCATAATGAAACTAAGGGTATTTAAAAAAAAGGTATGTGAAGCCTAGACACCTCTGTCCCTATAACAGCCTCGCAAAGGGACGCAGAAAAAAATCTAAATAAACCACAGACAACGAGTGGGTCAGAGAATGTTGGAGACACGTAGACGATGCTTAATATGATTGTTCATTTGATACCCTGAAGGGCTCTCTATTTTTCAATATAATTTCTACATTTAACTCTCGGCGGCCACACAATTGATTTATGTTCTATTCATCAATAAAACAGACGAAGCTATGCGTTCTGAAACCTGAAGCCGCTGAATAGTGTTATGCTTGAAATTACACGATTCGAAATACAATAGAGAGAGTAGGAACAATCCGTTTGCAATGTGGAGACATAAATTGAGACATAAAAGTTTTTTTGTAATTCACGAAACTGCAAGCTAAACCAGTGAACCAGGAATCTGTTGGTCAAATTATATTTCTACTTGCAACGCACCGAGGACTAACGAGGACAATCCACTCGGTACCGTGCCTGGCAACAACCCTACCTCCAGCACACTAGAAAGGTGCTGTGCTGAGCAAAACAAACAAAACAAACCGAACATGCCGGATTGATAAAATGGTTTTAGGACAAAAAAATGGAAAAAAAAAATAAACCCTCAGAAGAAGAACAAGAAAAAGAAGAAACCACGACTTATCATGACATTTATCGATGCGGAATGGTCCGGTGTGTTTCGACCTCAAAAAAGAAACATAAACATGCACGCACATTTTAAGGGAATTAGATACAAAAAATGGGTGCGAGGCGCTCAACAGGGTGCAAACGGTTTGAAAACCGACCCAGCAAGTAGGACACAATCGGGAGCGCAAAGTTCTCTGGGCGGACAGTGCGTGTGAAGAGCGTATGAGCGTCCATTAGAATAATTAAAGCAGATGCCACGACCTATCGCTATCACAAATATTAGCATTTAAAAAATGTATGATTGCATGTAGTCAACACGATGCGTTATTATAAACAATGATAATTTTTGGTGATCACACCAAAGATCAATTTTGCATAACAGGGAATGTGTCTTTACCGCAGCACTTACCTAACAAACAGTTGTTCCTGATTGTTGACTCGCCAGGACACCACGGTTGCACCTGTAAATGAAAGATGAAACAGTTAAACCATTGCACGGTATTAGCTCATGTAAATGTAAATGTAGCAAATTCACTTCCTGATCGTACTGACACAGACGATCTACCGCATCGGCCTCCGCGGAAGTGTTATTCAGCTACGGAAAGAACCCACACGAAGAAAGCGATCAAAGCATTGCCAATGTACGATCGCCAGTCCAAAACCCACCACCAATGTCTCGCAGACGTTTGTATCGTCCTACGATTCCGAGTTATTCGGTAGCAATTTGACCTCATTCCAATCAGGAAATCCAAAAACAAAAAACAAACAAACATTTCCATCCGGAAAGATGCTCATGAATGGAGGCAGGCAGCCCACTCGCGTGCGAATGCAGCATCGCCCATCGACCGAATCATCCCACAGCAGATCAAAACAACGGCAGCGAATCGGGAATCTTCATAAAAGCCGGCTCGAAAAACACGTGTGCTACAGTGCGAAACTGGTATGGGAAGAGCAGTAGCAGCAGCAGCAGCAGCAGCAGCAGCAGCATAATTAATTCATTAACGTCGAGACACTCACCTCCATCGCTGTCATCATTCGCTTCTGACGAATTGACGAACGACTGTGGTTGGTGGTGTGATGGACTGATACATTCCACGTGCGCCGCTTGTAACTGGCTCGGAAGAAGAGAACGAGAACTGTGGACGGTGGTGGTGTAAAGAATCCGCAAAACGCCACTGCATTCGGGCTACCGGCCATCCGAAGAAGGCATAACATAAGGGATGGCACAACGCGTTGTGCACCACAAAAGGACACACCAAACGGGGGCACGTGAGCGTGAATCGTTCCATAATTAACTCATTATGATGATGATGATGTTCCCACCCAGCCCAGATGTGTTGTTTGGTTAATTGAACATTAACTCGATTTCAGCTCGACGATGTGTTAAGAGTAAATTCGTGGTCAAACGGATTTATTCATTTGGGCATACACCAGGTCGAGGGCAGCAGATTGACTTTAAAATTCATTTTTATCAACAGATTACTGGACTCCATTTCATTGATGTGTGTGTTTGTGTGTGAGAGAGTGTGTTAATGATATGAAAGGCAATTGAAATATTCAGAAGCACACTTAAGGATGCGCAACAAGTACGCATCGTAAACCATGTTGGCAACCAACTGTTGCCTTTTTCGACGGAAATTAATACACCACAAATCCTCCCCTCGAGGGAAGGTTATGCTTGATCGATTGCCCTTCCTCCAAAATGTACGCAAAAAAGAGGTGGGATCTCGGAATCCCCAGGAGCGATGCCCAAAACGATCAGCACACAAAGGTGTTGACAGGCTCGCAACACACTTCGACAGCTCTCGACAAAAGCCGAAACCCCCCATTCGAACCGATGAAGCTGCGCGATGATTATTGCCATTAGCATGGGCGGCATAAAACGGTTTGTCGTCGGAGAACTGTACGAATGTAAATATTATACGAGCAATTGGCACCGTCAATTGCTTGTTTGCGGTAACGTACTGCTCATCAGGCGATCGGGCGGCAGCTGCCAGTACGGTGCATTCGGAAAGGATTGTCATCAGTTTTATCTTGGAAATGATGAACCTCAGGCAAACTGACGATATATCAAGGCACAAATGCAATTATACGCGATCACCTGACGAGCGTAGTATGTGGCATCAAATGAACTGACTGCTTGTCTCGAGTGCTTTGAGCTTTCCATAGCCACCAGCCAGTCAACCCAGCCAGTAGATGAATCATCATTTTGGCATGAACATGAAAGCTGTCGCAACCTCTCCCGCTAACCGAAACCGTTTTCTACTGCTGCGACACCACAATTTGAGGTGCAATTCGTGCAGGCTTGGACTTGGATTGGTCGCAACGATGACGCGCACTCGATGATTGCTTCGGTTTCGGGGCACCGAAACCTAACCGTTTGCCACAATGACACAGATTAACTCGTCGCTCGTCGGCGCTGAAGGTGGAAAGGCACAAAAAGGAGCGAAGGCAAGCGAGCGGAACGACCTTCAACCATTTGGTTTCAGCATGGTGGTCGTTGTGCTGTTTGGAGGTGCGTGCGCACTCGCAACCCCTTTGCACTTCGGAGCGGTAAACCATGCGTGCTCAGTGATGGTGTCATTGCGGCATTGTCGTGGTTTTTTTTTTCTTCTAATGATGATGATGAACCTACCAGGGTAGGTGAAAAATTTATTAGAAAAAGTCACCCGAATGAGGGTCTCAGGGTTGAAATTCCCTGAGGGGGAATTTCGGCAGAAAGGGCTATAAGGAGTCAAAGCAAACGGTAGAACGATCATCTGCGATCTTAATTTTTTTGTAACTTTCTACAAGCAGCAGCATTTAGTGTTAGATTTACGCAAAGGGTCTCCGTTTTGATAAACTCCGTACCATGTTAATAGAAAACAATCGCCATCAAGGAGCAAACATGATTTGAGTTTCAACGAACGCTCGCGTCGTTCGATCACGGTGTTGACATTGCACATAAAGCAGGTGACCTGTTCGCCACTGACGCGGTCAGTAGCCACTCGATCGAAGTGTTTACTAGGTGGCTCGCACGCGAGAGATCGGCCACTTAGTGCGCTACCTCCGTATGCTACCACCATCGTCATCGTCAAGAGCCTAATGGCGCGGTTCCCTTCACCAACACTACCATCAGCGACCTCTCGAGAGGGTCGTCGTCGTCGTCGTCGAAGGGCAAACACTAGATCGCTGCTATAGGTATGCTGTTCAATGCCAGCAGCGTTAGACTGATTCAATCAACAGCACTGGCACTAGTTGTTGTTTTGAAAAAAAATCAGTTTTTAAACATTTGTTGCCCGTTAATTACTCTCCAGTTGGTAATAGTATATGACATAGATCACTGGACCAGCGGTCTTTCATTTGATCATAAAACTAGTGAAATCTCTTCTATATTCGCTTCAATATTCGCGTGCATTTAATGAAGCCAAATGAGCTGCAAGCGAACCGCATGTAAAACGGCAAAAGCAAGATTTTATGCAAATCTTTAATGAAAACTATCGCGAAAAAAACCACATCCCTTTTCGGGTTAATCGACTAATCCAACGAATTATTACTGCCGTGCTGCTGCACTGGCTGCGAGCGTCGTCGAAAAATTTGCAAATTATCCACAAATCAACTTCTCCCGAACCTCACCAAATGGGCGGACCAAGAGGCCGAAATATTCAAAACCGCTGCCAGGGAGAAACCCTGGCCTCTTCTCCTAGAAGATGGTTGAAAATTTGCACGACCAAAAAACCTGCCCGGTCAGCAGGTTTTTGCTCTCTTTCTCTATCTCTCTCTCTCTCTCTGTTCGTAGCTTTAATTTTCACCTTCGGCCTACGGGGGTTTTGCTAGATTCGATTAGATTTGACCAGCGTGACCGTTGCGATGGGCATGTGGTATCCAGAAAGTGTGCCAATTTTTGCGGCACTTTTTTTTTGCAAACTCCGCATCCCGTTCGTTGTCCATCCCCCCCTTTTTCTGGCGGTTCCATTCCCGAAAAGGTATCGAGGAGATGCAGACGGCGTTCCGGGTTCCCGTTTGCACCCCCCACACCGTTCGCTAATCACTCAACGAGAGCGTAAACCCAAAATCGCTACGCTAAAAAGAGAATGAAAGCTCTGCTTCTGCTAGTCGCACCGCCGGCAGCTGCGTGAAAGTTGGCGAAATTATGGACCACAGAGCGTCGGAAAGGAGGATGGAGAGGGCACCAGGGGAAGCCAAAAGGCTGCTCCAGGGTACGTTGGTCCGTGGGTGCCGCCGTTCTTCCTATTTCTTTCAAACAATTCGCTTGCTGTCGTCCAACCTTCGCCCGTACCCTGGAGAGGAGTGCGGCCGATGCCGTTTTGTTGCAGAAACTTGCCAAACGAGGGTCCCAATTCGGAGTCGACTAATTTATCTACGGCTGACACCGGAACCCCCAAGATCCAAACAATTTTCGAGGGAGGGGGGGGGGGGGGAAGTGGCACTCGGCAACTGCGGCTTCGAAAAATTCGCCCGAAGCGACCGATCCTTCGGCGAAAGTGCACACCGACACGCTTGCAGCATGGGTATCATGCTGGGAAAGGAGAGAGCAAAAAACGGCCGCCAGCATTATACCAACTCCATCAAACGACTGGAAAGTTTGTAGACTTCTGAGCGATAAAGGGAAAGAGAAATGTAACAAAGTTAGGGAATTAGAGAAGTAAAAAACCGTGTAGAGTCTTCCTTTTACAGGTGAAAAAAAGGATTAGACGGATTTGGATTACTTTTTTTATAATTTCAGAATGAAAAGGAGTACCTTGCAGGTTTAGTATGATTGGCGAATTTAGTAAAGGCAATTACCAACATAGATAACATTTAACATCACCCGTGTCCACCAATTAATACTCATTGAAAGCATATAACCTTCGTTGAAATGTGACTTTTAAAGTATGATCCCGAAAGATGGAAGGATAACATTCTTTCGTTTAACATATTGTTAAACTGGTTTAAATTGTTTTCAAAAACAGTCTATAATTTTCATAGAAGTTTCATAAGTTGGATTTGTTATTTCCATTCAATTACTGTTTCGTTTGTTACTTTACAAAAAAACTCTTCGCGTCACTATTCACAAACAATCAATGCACATAACCCTCATAGCCTGTCATTGATTCCGACGGTTTCCCTTCGCTTTGCAATTTAAACGCCAAACTAACAACATCACTATCGCTCGATCGGAAACGTGGCTCGATGATACTCAGGCAGGAACGGAAATGAGTGGCCCCGACTTAAAAACTGCAACTAATCGCTCCAACCATTGTCGGACGATCGGTCCCAGCGGACATGCAACGGCTGATCGATGATCTTAAAGCGAAGGCTACGGATCAGCTACTTGTTTACCGACTAATGGTTTGCTTCGCATCAACCGCTCGATGGCTCAATTGAAGCAGTAGAGAGAACTGTAATCGATGAGCACGAAATCGAATCACAGCAAATCTTGGAGCGGTCCAGTGGTGCTTGTAACAGCACCGGGAGTCTTCCAAACCAGTATACCTGCAGTTTGTAGTTTTGTGATCATCAAAGCAACCTTTCTCTAACCACCTCTCCACATTTATGGCAGGAAATGCGCATTAATTGTGAAACATTCGACATTGCTAGGGAAAAAACACGAATAAGCTAGCGCAAAGAAATAACAAACACGTGGAGGCATCTTCGTGCCATCCGAAAATCATTCACAGCATGTACAAACTTTGAACGATCTAGGAAACAAACAGAGCATTAAAACGGTTCTCGTTGCGCCATCCTGTTATCAATTCGGTTTTTTTACGAACTTTTCATATCATTCAATGATTACTGCATCTATTTCACAATTCCCACATAACGCAACGTGGTGCAATGTTCTGTAATCGTCGAACATGGGGTAAATCATACTTTCTTAGACATTTTTTTGAAAATAAAAAACAGACAAACAAAACGTTGCGAACAGAAGATTGATGATTGTGGCGTTCCCAGGCAACGAATATTCTTTAAAGAGTAATAAATCCATTTACTGCCGTGACATCCAACCATCCAGCACGCGTCGTTCGCTTATCGCACCATCACCACCAGCCGGCTGGTACTCTGTCTTTCATGCTCACTCATGCTGTGTGCTTGCGGGATTTAAACAGATTTACACAGCGACCGCAGCATGTAGGAGCAGCAGTTAATCAGTCACCTTGTGCGCAATTAATGTCAACTTCGAACCCAAAGGTTAATCAGTTGAAGCGATTTAGATAAGAATTAGATGAATGAAATGTTGCTGCCAAACAGCCAGCCAAAGTGAAATATACAATGTTACGCCAGCCAAGCAGATGCGGTATTTCACAATCAATGAAACCTCGCTCATCGTATTCCTCTGTTCATTGCCCCCGAAGACTAAACTTGGTTGACGAATTTGCTGATAACAGATGTCTACCATATGCCTACGATGACAACTTTTGCAGCTTCGCGTCGCGCATCGCTTTCATGCGGTCGTTGCCACGTTTGAATCGTCCCGTCCCAAATCATAATTGTGAACCCTCTAGGGATCGAAGAATTCGGACCAAAAGAATGATTCGGACCAGTCACCGGATGTCCCGGTCTGGCTTTGATGGGCCAATGCCACGCATCGCAGTCGAAGATCAAACCGCTTGCTCCGGTTCCTTGAGAGGCAAGAGGTTTGGCTAGCAAGGACAGGTCGGTTGAAAAAAAACCGGAGTTTTGGGAAAAGAAACTTCTTTGACCCGACGGTTCCGACGCGTTAGCATTATCGGAAGTAATAGTCGGTGTCATAAATCATTTGGTAGACGGTCGCCCGGCTTGATAACCCAGGGCCGTCACTGCACACGCGCATCACAAGCATTAGGAACGAAGTGGGTTAAGTGATGCCGGAGCATGGCAGCTCCTTTGACCGCCAGTTAGACGATCCGCCAGAGAACTGCTCATAAAGTGTCTGGAAATCTAGCAACCTCTTCCAGATAAGATACCACCAGATGATCTTTGAATGCAACCAATGAAATGGTTGATCTAGTTGTTCACAACCGAATTTGGGTTTAAATGGAAATGAAATATTTGGTTTCTTTATCACTCGCATTATTTTGGGAAAAGTGATCCAAAAAATGATGTAACTTTGGACCTTTTTTGCTATTTCTACGCAAACAAATTAGTTAAGAAACTATTGAAGAAGTTTATGAGCTACGTGGCATGCTGGATTTGTTGAGAAAGAAAAATAAAATTGTGTAAGCATTGGGAAGTATGGAACATGATAACCACAAGTGTCTGATCACTTGACAGGATTGATAAGCCATCGCAACGCTACTCTGTGGTGCAGTGGCATGACCTATATCGGCCAGACCATTTCAACCACCGGCCTAGTAACTAGAAGACAGTTATCGAACGTAACACAAACCACTCGGTCATCAACCCGTATGATCGGACATACGAGACCGGGTCAGGTTACATTTCAAACAAGTAACATAGATCTTTGAAAAAAAAACTTGCGCCAGGCAAAACCATCAAAATCTTGCGAACATTCGCACGTTTCTGTTTGATGATTTGTGGTAAAGATGCAAAACAAGGGCGAAAACAAACACCATTTTGCTAACGCCCCAGCACCATTTCTGATCCTACAAACGCACTTGTTACATGTTGTGCGTGAATAAAAAAAAACAGCTTGCCGATCATATTTATACAAAAAACGGTAGCAAAAAACGTTCGCTTTCAAACAATCGATACCGGGCAGATAAGATAACCAAAACGGGCTGCCCTGGTAGATCGAATTGCAAAGGCAACCCTACCCCCTTTTTTTGGTCATTCATTTTTCACCTGCTGCTCAACAATTACCTCGTTACGCACGTGCTTATTCCACCATTTTTCGTCTTTGGCCAGCAAAAAAACCTTCCTCCTCCTTAAACTTTATAAATAGAGCCCCGCGGGGGCCACAGCAACATGTGACACTGAAGAAGGTATTGAGCGTCGTAAAAAGATGCCACCGTGGCTAAAATCGAAACACACCTTCTGGAAGTTTGGTTAATAGGCCCAATTCCAGGTCAAACGATTCGATAAGGCACCCTTTGCCGATAATCAGTTTCGTGGAGGCATTCGGGATGCCGACGGACACAGACACACGCACGCACGCACGCACGCACGCACGCACTAAAAAGCAACAAAAATGCAAACCAAAGACAGGGAAATAATGCGTGACGAAGAAAATCAGTAAAACAAAACTGTATTCAAAAGAAAATAAGCCGAAAATCGAACCATGCACGACCCTGAACAGCTTATGCTGCAGACAAAGTGCTGACTTTACAAACCGGATATGCGAACTTTAGGACGTCGAGGGGCCAAATTGAAGGTGGCCCGTTTGATTGTTTTATTTTAGTAAATCGTATGTAATTCTATTCTATCTGAAACATAAAACAAACCCAGTAGCAACGGTTACATAAACGAACATTGGAGTTCAAGGTAGGACATCGATATGCTCAGCGGGTTTTAAAAAAAGTTTACCGTTTTTAAGAAGCATGTTTTCATTTAAAAATACGTTCAGTAGCTCTATCCGCGAGAATAAACGAATAAACGAATAAATTAGTGAACAGGTTTGTGAATTCATTTTTAACTACAAAAATATCTTTTGAATTTCATCAATTTACTGAATGGAAACCTAACGACCTCGATAAAGAAGTGCAAACCCACACACATCAGCTCCATTGTGCCCATAAGATGAACCGTTGGCTGTTTAGTTCTATTGTGAAGCACATGAGTATTCAAAACTCTTTCAAATCGAAAACTACAGCTGAAGTCACAAATTACACCAAGAATAACATCGCGACGAATTGTTCGAGGCTCGATCACGCCGGGGAGTGGTAATGAGACCTCTAAGAACATGCAGAAAAAAAACCTCACCAGGACGACCATCGAGTTTCTAATGCACACCACTGCATCGGTCTGCATGCACCTTCCACTGTTGTTAGAAACGCCACGAGAGGAAATCGATTCGCGCGCCAAGGTTAGACATCCCACCGTGACGGTGGTTGCACCACCACCCTTGGACACCACGCATGTTGTCCCCGGCTGGCTCTTGGCTCGAGTGAATGGCTCAATGGCACGAGGTAGCCATGCGTCATGGTGACTAATGCATCCAGACAAACTTTTTTTTCGTTTTGCTATTTTCTGCGTGGATCATCTTCTCTACACCGTCACCGAATATTGTTGGTGCCGGTTAATGGAGGAGAAGCGTTTTTCGCAACAATTTAACCACCTCTGTAGGGGAACCACGCGCACCTATTGGAAAACTAGCTGAAAAGGGAGAAGATGGCTTATTTATGCAACGGCAATGAAATTTAAAAAAAAACCACACGTCAAGTGGTGGAAGTGTGCAAAATGGTTTAAAGGCAAGCCTCTAACAGGGATCTTGAAGCGGCTGCAGCTCCATTCACAAAGTGGTTGCCGAGAGCTACTAGCTGCGAGAAGAAAGATGCACTTCACAACACCCGCCAGGAGAAGATTGCGCCAGACAGCCAGACATGAGACGATGGCGACTAAGACGTCGGTGGCGGTGGTTGACTTCCCCTTCCGCTAGCACAAATAGTAACACAGACGGAGCACATCCCACGGCCCAAAAACCCCACGGTCTGCGACCCACGGAAGAACAGAAGCAACCAGCCGAGCCGAGCAAAGCAGTGGCTATGCGGGGGCATTAGAAAAACGAAAAAGTGCGCGAAAGAACGGGCGTCTGTTCAGCTCATGTGCTCAGTTCCGCTTTGCCACTTTGGTTAGAAACCAGAATCCACGGCCACCAGCTAAGAAAAGCAGCGAGAGAACCAGCTGTGCACTGTTTGTTCAAGTTGTGGCCGCAACCGTTTTGCTTCAATATTCTTCTTTTTAATACATACTAAATTTAATATGTACTACATTTTTTTGCATTACATAGACTAACTGCACTGGCCGTGGAATTTGTGTTAAAAATGGGAAATTGTTGGTGATCGAAAGGAACATTCGGTATTGAAATGTTTTGAATATTTTTAACTCATAAACTAAGTTTATCTGCAACAACCAGTCGACTGTACTACATATAGTTCATTTAAAAGGGAATAGGATGGATCCAAATAACCGAAAAGAAATGCACAGGTAGTTTTTGTTTCCTTAAAAAAACGAATGCTTCCTCTCCGATCACCATTTACGGTGGCAGTAATACGCATGCACACGCACTCACTCACTAGCTCACTCACTTACCATGCAAATTGATGGTGCAGGTCGTGTTGTTGCCCCGATCGAGGACCACCACGCTCGTGGCGGCCATGATCGATTTGTTGTACTGGAATTTTTCCTTTTTCTTTCGCTTCCCCTGATCACACATAGGCACTGCTGTTTGGGGTGTTGGCGGAGACGGGGAGGTACCACCACGTGGGACGGCTTGATGAAAACTCAATGCCGGGAAAACCGGGCAACCGAACACCGAACACCGGAGCTCCTGCGCCGCTCCTCTGCGGACCACACACACACACACCAGCGCACCGTTCAACCGCGAAATGCTTTTTCACTCCAACGGCTATTCAACTTCTTCTGCTCTGACCGAGGGAGGGAAGGGAAAAGGGATGGTGCACACGCCCCAGCTGGATGGTCCCTGGCTGTTGTCTGCACTTTCACTTAGTTAAAATCGATCTTCCTGTTTCTGAATTCTTTTATCAAACGATTTTACTTCACTCCGTATTCACCATTCATTTTTCATGCTTCCCGGTCGTAACACTGCGATCTGAAATGAAGAAGTGCATTAAACAATGGTTCGTCGTTTAAAGTAGTAACATTTGTTTTTAAAAAATGTTTAAACTATCGTTACATCACGTCAATTCCCTAACGGGTATTCTAATTCTATCAGTAAACGTTGCCTCACTTAAAACAAAAACGAAATCCACTGTAAATGGACATCGTAGCATAGAAAGGATGGGAAGCGAATGTTGTACAAAAAAAACAGAATCCTTTTATTCTCCGCTTCCGGCACTCTGGCACTCCATGAGCTATCCCTATTCTCCGCTTGATCCCCCACTTCATTCCCACTGCGGGAGCTGAGATCGCGCTTAATCAGAAAATCCCTTGAAACGCGAACACCCCGCCGCGACCGGCCCCTCTCGACTCCGGTGAAGGGTATTGAAATTAAAAAGTTGAACATCTATCAAAAAGAATTAAAACTCGCGGCGAAAAAAAAACTAACCAAAAAAATGGAAAAACGCAGACACTCAAGACCGGCCCAAAAGGGAACCCGAGATGTTGAAATTGAAAAAAAAATCCGAACCGGAAAGAACTTTCGATCGATCGGCACTGTTTGTCCCTCTCGTTCGTGGTTCGTAGATAATTTACACAGTTTCCTCGGAGAAAGGAAAATGGAGTTTTCATCCTCGTCATCCTTTCGCTATTCACATCGATTGCAACATCCTTAAATCGTTCGCCGGGCGTCCCTTCGTTCGTTGGCGTTTCCATGGGAGCCGAAGTGGGGAGAGGCGAACACGTCGATTAATCGGTTTCAACTTGGTGCTTCATTTCCTGTCAACTTTTGGTTTGTTTATTTATTCCCTACTGTGGCCGCGAAGCGAACTAGGAGCGAAGCAAAGGATGCAGTTACAGCATAGAAATCCTTTCCATCGAGCACCTCCTAGACTACCGCCGATTCGCCGGTGGCCATAGATCACAAACTCCCTGTCCGTAACTGAACCTACCGAGCGGCCAGTGGCCGGTAAAAGCGACCAGTGGCACTTCTGATGCGCGGCAATTCACTTTGAACGAGAAGCACGGTGAAGGACGGAGCACGAGGTGGGAAGTTGCGCTGCTAGACGCGCCACATGCACTACCGGAAGCCAACCGGAGCGGTTGGCGAGCGATACGTCTGCACCGGAACACGACACCGTACGAAATGAGACGGCCACGAGCACGAGCACGAAACAACCCATGCCCGCCATGCCCGCTCGTTCATGGACGCGAAAGTATGTAAGCGAAGCGGGTTAAGTTGCAGCCAGAAAAAACGTGTTCCAACTCATCCCCCACCACCGTTCGCTCTGGCATCTACTGCAAGACACGCCAGCTTACGCACACTCACACACACACACACAGACCGACAGCGGCTCATCCAGCCAGCCAGCATCTGTTAGGGGAAATAATCGGACAAAAAACGGAATCTCCTATCGTATCTCTGGCCCCGCTAAAAAAAAGCCACAGTCACTCCGGTACTGGGGAGTACGAAAACAAATTCCCCGCCATCAGGGGGACCTTGCAGTGGTATGTGTGCTGGCCGATAAAAGCTTCCTTTATTTACGAATACGGTGTGAAAAAACAGAGCTCGATAAGAAGCTTTCAGGATGCAATTCGGAACGGTAAAGGGAGCACCAGCGTGGTGTTGGGTCCGCGCTCAGCGTGAACCCCACAAAGCAAAGGGAAACGGAAAATGAACACTTCATGTTTAAGCTGAGCGATTCAAAACTGCGGCGTTAGTGAGAGCTTTTAACTTCTACGTAGTTTCGTTAAATCGTGAGCATTCTCTTTTCTGCTACTGTAATGCAACATAATTCTGCAAGATAAAGGAGCCTTCTGCTTTGATAAAACTTCTGATCTTTCTTGATAAATAATTTTATCTTCAAACATATGCCCATTTAAAGGACCAATATAAAATGGTCGTCTTTTGGCACTTCTTTTAGCACACAAGCGTTAGCACTTCTTCCATTTTACAGGAAAAAAAATTACAACTCTTTCTTGGTGACGGTCTTAAGACCCGTTTAGATCGCTGCTAATGTCCATCAATTTATCGAACCATATCAAGGTTCTCCTCGTTTTGAGGACCAGGAAAAAATATACACCGTTGTTGCACATCGAAGGTGAAATATCTC
Source organism: Anopheles darlingi (assembly GCF_943734745.1). Lineage (NCBI taxonomy): Eukaryota > Metazoa > Arthropoda > Insecta > Diptera > Culicidae > Anopheles > Anopheles darlingi. The sequence continues at coordinate 70,244,203 of NC_064874.1, forward strand.
AAACACCATATGGATTTTCATATAAAAATCCCGAATAATTAATTAAAGAATGTGGAGGCGCATGGTTGTGGGGAAAAAGCACGCTAGGAATTTCCACAAAATCAAACGTTTGGCAATATTCCCTGCTTATAACTTATGCGATATTATGCGATGCTAAGATACTGCGAAAAACACCGCATCTTCCATCGTAAGAACCAGTTACTAAGTGAACGCATCGGGCAGAAAGTAAGTGAACCCTTTAACCATTTTCCATTCATAAACAACATTGTGATATTCGACGACTGACGAGGGTAAGTGGAAAATAAAAGTACAACATTCTATTTAAGTTTTGCATTAAACAATACCCAGCGCATTTTATTCGACACTCGACGGTATACTGTAACGACTGAAATCGTCGTTCGTTGTATAGTTTACTACGGGGTTTGCGGCGTAATGTTGCATGAGCTGTTATCCAGTGGAATACGCGATCTCCGTGCGAACCAATCGCAATCGCGGCTGGGCTCTAGATCCACCAGCTAGGCTACTCTAGACGATGGACCACGCGGCACCGAGTCTTTACTAAGAGTTCCTTATCGCGTCTGTTATATTTGTCGACAAAATAGTAATAAATAAACCTTAACCGTGTACCATACTCTTAATGCACAAACATTCTCACTCATTCACACGCACTAAACCTAGGAAGGAGAGTAATGAACGAGAAAACATAACATTCCAATTGCTTGTTGGCGTAAAGAAATACTATAGAAAAGAAAGAATGTAGATGACTTCCTAGTTCACCAGCGCACTATTTGTTTGTTACTTTTCGCTCCCATAAATAGACCCTCGAAAGCATGTACGATGCGTAAGCTGCACGACATTAATGATTCTTCTCTGATAGAGCTGTTGGCTCCTATGCCTATTGCTACCCCTTCCCTATTTTTCACCGAATTTATACGCATTCCTTATACTGCCGAAACGGTTATTAATGTTATAAATTTTGATTAAACCAAAAAAGAAAAAAACAACACCTCGTCATCCTTCCAATATCTAAAACTCACAAATGGCATTCGAAAAGCATTCACCTACTTGCGGAGCTTGCATGTGATTTAAAACATACTTCGGTAGTTTTATCCTTTGCCCTGACAAGCGAGTTAACATATGCCTCCGTCCTGTACGCCTGATTTTCACCTTGTTTCCACGCAAAAAGGATCGAGGGCAAGTAACTTAAGCCACATCGCCGTTTTTTTTTAATTTAGAATCGATTTCGTATATAATTTTGTGTTTTGCAATGTTTGCCTAAACTATAACCGTGAATTTATGTACCATACAGTAAAATTGAAACCTTCCGTAAGCGAAACCGAAAACGATCGTATAATTTTGACTTTAAGCTCTACGCTGAAATATCATCTTAACTTTACACACCAAAAACCTTTCCTCTTATTTTGTTTCTAATGTTTATTACGATCTGTACTTGTAAAATTTGTCCTTCAATTTGAGAAAGCGATCTTCCGAAAGCAACTTGGCAGTAGTAGTAGTAGTAGTAGTAGTAGTAGTGGTGGTGGTGGTAGTAGTTTCAATAGTTTCAAAATGGCTATATCGTCAGTAACAGTAACGACAGTAATGGTCGAACATTGTTAGCAATCGGGAATCGATTAGAATACTACTTCGATCGTGAAGCCTACCAGTATTTTTCATATTGCCCATTACAATGGTTAAAACTGAATACAATAGAGGAACAGTGAAACGGAATATAAAGCAGAAATGAAACAGTAAATGTGGTGAAGATGAACGGATCCATAGGTCGTAGGGTGCAGTGTACTACAAACATATACAATTACTTCAATTTAATAACATGAAATCAGTCTTGTAAGTTTC
>NC_064874.1:70251056-70321056 GCF_943734745.1 Anopheles darlingi
CATCTTCTCCGCGCGCTGCTATCTTCCGCCTCCAACGCGCGCCTAACGATAAAGCAAATGATGCTCAATGAGCACGCCGCCATTCGATGGGCAATGTTGTGGGCTATCGAAATGGTACATCACCAAACCCGCCATAGGGTTGGGTGGTGTCCGCGATGCTCGCCGTCGTCGTCGTCGTCGTCGTCGTCAGCGGTTCCATTAAGTGGCGCGGTTTATGAGGGTTCCCCCGTCCCCACCGGGAGAGGGAATTGACCGTCCATTTGTGTGAACGGTCACTGGACTGGACGACCTTATCTCGAGCACGAATCGGTCGGTCGGTCGCGCTCCAGACGCGACGCACGCATCATTAGTGCGATGGCTCGATAGTCGCCACATTTGATGACCGAACGTCATCACTATCTCTCTCTGTCTCTAGTAGCGCGTCTTCGTCTTGCCACGACGACCAAGGGAGTCGTCGAGTAAGACTATTTTCCTGCCGCTTAGGCTTTCTTCAATGAGGTTGAACGAAAAGTTCGATCGTAAGCGATCAAGCGATGCGCAGTGGACGGAATTGGTTTTCGAATCGATCGACCGATCGAGGATTCATTTCGTTCCGACGCAAATATGGCGCACCACGAAGAAGAAGCAGCGCGGACGCTTAAGGGCTTGCTTAACCGTTGCATCACCTCCACCAGCGAGCGCCAACGATGTCCATATCCAGCGGGGGCCCCAGGAGCCGTGGAATGTCACCTTCGAAGCGAGGAATGCCAATGGAGATCGGGAGGTGAGAAAACAATTCCACCGACCGATCGACGAGGATTAACGGACAAACCTTCGACCGTCGCCCCGTATGGTCCGAAGCAACAATGGTAGTGGAGTGCCTGGCTCTTATGCCTTCCTCTCCACTCCATCCCTCGCTTCCCTAGGTTGGAACCAACCTAGGAGGGAACCAAACTAGTTTCTACCGCGTCGAATCGCACCCAAAGATGGACCCCACCGAAAAGGGGCGCAGGCGGCTTTCTCGAATGGAGAATCCATATGAAACCCCGTGCGCCATGCGGTGCGTGCGTGGCATCATGGTGTGTAGACCAAATCCATCGGCACCACCAGCACCACCACCACCACTCTCCGGTACCCTTCTTCTCTCCAGCGTACGCGGAATGTCTTCTCTTCCTCCGTTCCGACCCCGAAGAGGAGGTGGTGGTGGTTGGCGCTCGTAAAACCTGAAGGCAATTTACATAAATTCGATAGGATTCACATCATCTCTACACACATCACCGTCATGATCACACACTACTACTCGGTACTTGGTCGCTCGAAAGGCGGATGCGGCAGTTGCCGTTGTGGCGTTGTGGAGACGTTGAAGACGCCGGGCATTCCGCGCGCCTGAATGTTGCCACGTTCAAGGGTCAGCAGCAGCAGCATCGGAGTTTTTTGTTTTTTTACATACGTCTTTTTGAAAGCGACTCTCGAATGAGTGTTTCCCTTATGAGAACCGCGCCGCACTTTGGAGTTAAAATTAGAATCCCATTCCCGTGGGCCCCAAGTCATTCAAACTGACTCACCGGGGCACAAGACCCCCCCCCCCCACCCTCCAGACTCTCGACATCTCCCGGCCCTCAACGTCATCGATCACCGAAAAGGTTCCGGTGTGCGCGCACACACACAGCTGCGTCAAAAACCCGTCGGTATTTATCAATGAAAGAACCGAATCCGAGCGCCACATAATGGCACATCTCGCCTCCACTCTTCGATCCCCTGCTCCCTCCCTCTGCTTTTGGGGCAATCACCATTCCCGGAACACACTTGAGACGCCACCAGCAAACGACCGCAAACCACCGCGGCAACGCAATAGCGGCCGCACGTTGGACGTTGACCGAAAGTTTAATGAACCACCAACCAACGATGGCACGAAAGGTGAGCGAGAAAAGAGCAGAGCCGCTGACTAACTGCGAAGCTGAAAAGGGGAAGCCGCAAGAAACCAGCCGGCAAACGCAAGGGAGGGTGACCTACGGACTAAGCAGCAGGTTGGCAGGACCCCAGAAGGAGGGGGGGCAGGTATGAGGATGGAAAAAGGGGTTGCAGAGGGGGAATCTCGACCCACTACGCACTACGCCCGGGGCTCTCTGGTATCGTTTCAGTTCCGCCGAAAAGGGAAAATAAATAAATCAAAGCATCGACGACGACGACGACAATGATGATGATGATGACGATGACGGCCGCAAGTGGTCTGCCCTCCTCGTCGCACGCAGGACAGGACTCGCGCTGTTGCTGCTGCTCTCTTTCTCTCCCTTCCATCCCGTGGGCGGCTTCTTTTTATGCTACGGCTTCGCGTACACACACCGTTCCCTTTTAGAATCGAGCCCTCGATTCCAGTGTCATATCGCGCGGCTGGCCACCGCCCTCCTGCCCTGCCATCATCATCGTCGTCGGTGGGACAGACAGAAAACAGCCGCCGCCGATACCGCCGCGGCCGACCGTGCGTCTGATAAGAGCGCCAAGCCGGCGTTGTTTTGATGACAGCAGACAGAGGTGATGAGAGCGGAGCGGGGCGGGTTGAGGCCCACGGTGAGAGCGAGGATAGATGAATTGCTTGCCGGATGATGGTTTGCTTGCTTCGTGTAAATATAATGCTTCGCGTCGCGTCGCGGGCCGCACACGCCCCGAGTATTCGAGCGAACGATTGATAAGTTACTGGAGTGCGTCCTGATCGCGGCCATCCTCCATCCGAGTGTGTGACCAGAGGTGCCAGAGGTGCAGGCAACTTATCAACCATCCTTCGAGGCTTGTTATCACGCTCAGCCGGTGCGTGTGTACGTGTGTGTGGCTACTCGCGTCGCTATCAACGCACGCAACGCAGCGATGGCAACACCGCGGTGACCGGTTTCGCGGCTATGACCGGTGGCCACACACCATTCATTGGCCGGCATTCATTGGAGTGGTGGTCGCGGTAGGGCGGCCGGTCGCGGGCTCTCTTTCATTGAATGAATGTAATCGCGAATCATAAAAAAAAGTGGAAAAAACGCTTGGTACAATAAATCGGCAAACTTCAAAACGAGGGCAGCATGGGGAGGGAGAGCCCCATTCAAACCCGCTTCTTCCCTCCCCCCCCCCGGGCTCACATGTATACCGATGTGTCGGTGCCTTGTGATGTGTGCCGTCGAGCCGCGAGGTACCGATCAAAGGCCCCGCGGTCGGACGGTCGGTCAATCGGTTTCGCGGTTCATGACGAGGACCGCGACGAGGACGACGACGACGACGACGACGACGGTCTATTGATATTTCATCAGAGAACCGCCGTGATGCCGCCGATGCTCTCTCTATCTCTCTCTAGCACCTACATCAGATGGACACCCGCTATATTCCGCTTGTGGCTCATTAGACCGCTGATTGAATACCGATCGGAGCTCCACCGAAATATTTCCTTTCTTCGATCAGGTACGATTGGAACGGACTTTAGCAACAACGAGAGGAGCGTGTGAGCGGTAGTGATAAGAACGCGACGGACGGACCGGGACGGTGTAGTGTGTGAACGCGACCTCTTTAAGATTATGCAGAGCCGGAAATGAGCCCGGGGGTGCGGGGGCAAGGTTAGCAGCCTGTCGTTCTCCCGGTTGATGGGTGTAGGTCAAGATAGAAGCGTCACGTCACGATTGCGCTCGATCTTAAAACATTATCGAGCGCGATCTTACTCACTCACAATTGTAAAGACATTATAGAGCGCAAGTAATTGTTTGATCATAAAGATACTACTTGATAGCGTGCCATATTGTTGCTAGGTAGTAGCACTACCAGTAGTGCACAATGGAACTTTAAGGACTTCTCAAGATCATCTTCGATCATTCGTCAATTGCAGTATTAATCCAGTTTTTCTGATCGATCTTCTTTAAATCGATCAATATCCTGATAAGTCTAGTATGACTCCCAACCATAATCCACCCCTTATTATGCTTGCGATCATGCGATCAAACACCCGTTCTGAACCAATAACACCAACAGCGCAGATCGATTCGTTGCAGACAACACCTACCTCCAATCGTACCCGATCCGGATCGCTCCGGATGGTGGCCGCGGTCGTGTTCATCGTGTTGGTAGCACCACCACCGCCGCCTGCTCCCGATGCACCACCGATCACCGTCGTCTTGCCGGAGCATTTCCGTAGCACCTCCTTCTGCGCTTTGCTGTGATGCTGTTGCTGCTGCTGTTGCTGATGATGGGAGGCTGAGTGGTTGTGTTGATGATGTGGCGGCATTCCAGCACCGACGACAACGGTCCCGGACTGCTGGTGCTGCTGATGATGGTGGTGATGATGATGGTGATGCTGGCCACCCTTGCTGGTCGGTCCACTGCCGGCACTGCCGGCCGATGACGATTTCACCTTCAGCATCTGCTCCCGGTCACTGGTCAGCAGTAGATCGGGCGGTGCACTGCAGGCCGACGGTGCCCGTCCTTGGTAGATCAGTTCTTCCGAGTCGGTTGCACATTCCTGTAGCACTGTGGAGGCGAGAAAGAGAGAGAGAGAGAGAAAACACGAAATGTATGAGCATCATTGGCTTATTTTAAGACCGAAAGGATGCAACAACAATGGTGTGGGCCACAGGAGAAGGTGTCACAAGACACTGCGTCGAGTACCGCCATTCCGTCCGTGTTTACACGGGAAATCGATCTTCCGGCGGAATGGCACAAGAGGCGGGCGGGCTGGTTGGCTAAACAAACAAACCGTGTCGCGGAGTCCATGGTCGCACGGTCAGCGAGATGAAAGTGTTCGCGATCCGAAAAATCAAAGCGAACGCCGAAAACAGCCAAATATCCGGAAACTCCACCACTGACGTCGAGTAACGAAGTCGAAAGCATCTCTTCTTCCTCTTCTTCTGCTGCACGACAAACACCGACACACACACACACACACACCTCCGGTGCTGCTCCGGGTGTTGCGGAGCGCTCCCGATTGGAATGTCCGCTCGCCCGTCTGCTTGTGTACCGTCAACTCACTTATGCTTTGATCTGTTGCTGCTGCTGCTGCTGCTGCTAGCGGGAGAGCTTCAAACGCGGATACCACACAAGATGATGATGCTGATGATGGTGGTGGTGTGTGCACCATCACGAGAGAGGGCACCCACTTTTCGCGTACCCACGCGAGTCCCTCCATCCTCCCTCTGTCGTCTCGTTAAAGACGATTTTCACGAAAAACCGCCACCGAACGGACGGACGGTGCGCACTCGCTTAATGGCCTGTTTGCCGGTTATTTACAAAGCGCCCAAAGCCGCGCTCGTCACCAAATCTCGTCACCTCACAGCCGCCGCCCCCCTTTCCCTCCTTTCCTTCTCGGGGTCTCCTGCGTTAATGGGTTCTATTTTTCCGCGCGCAGCAGCTGTTCGGTTTCGGGAAAGAGGAGCAGTAGCAGTGGGCGGGAGCGCGCCCCCAGCGGTAGATTATGATGTTTCTTTGAAGATTGGAAATGGCACCCATTCGTCGGTTTTTGGGCAAAGTGCGTGCCCGTTCCCCGAAGGTGTTTGTGTCCGATTTTGATCGGTGGTCACGGGCAGTGTTGTTTGTTGAGAAGCTTACTTGGCACAGACGAGTGATTCGGAAGAGAGGTTGTAGTATAAACACATTTATTGCCAAGCGGCTGTTACGTCCGTTTCATCGATTGGGGATTTCCCGAATGTTGACGAACGTCATCCAGGAATATGGGATGAGTCATCGAGCATTGGTGTGGCTAGCATGAGCTTGTAGTACTCCAATTGATGAATACTTGTCGAGCAAATAGACAGCATCAGTGCATGTTACTCGGCTTACAGAGCAGCTCATTACCATCGCGCAATTATCGGGACTTTCTATCAACCCCGGTAGGGAGGCAAATTTTAAAAAAATTGTCATCAAAGCGTGAAAAAAACGAAAAACGCGAAAAGCGCGAAAAGCGTGCAAAGCAAGAGAGAGAGAGATGAAAGAAAAGTCGCGCTTAATGACTGACTGCCCGGGCACTTCCGGATTCTTGGACCCACCGCCAAGGTGTAGACTCCGCCATTAAAAGCAAAATAACGAATCCCTCCCGGTTGCCGGTTGGCTGCAACAGACAGATCCGCGCGGTAACGGTCTTGTCGTGAACGTCGAGAGCCAAATCGTAGTAGGAAGGTTGCCGTGTGCCTAGCCCGAACGGTGCACACGATTGCAGAGAGCGATATGCGATACGACATCAAAAGAAATGACGAAACAGAAGGTATAAAGGCTAGCGATATTTGAGAACGCGCGATCTCTAAACGCCTCTCTTTGAAGTGTGCCGCCGGTACGCTCACCATCAAATACCAAACAACAAACCGAAGTGTTTTTGGCTTGACAAACCCTTTTTTTCCTTTTTGCATGCAAAGGGTTGGAAAACGATACCCGTTTTTCCAATGACTCATAACGTGCTGCATTGTTTTATTTTAATTATTTAAACATTCTGCTAGGCACAGAAACCGAGCGTATTCGTGCGCCACAACATACGAGCATAATTCAGCAATAATCGGTGCCCCACCAAGTTCGGTGCATAATTGGAACAAACGGCTTCCGAAATTATCATTCAATTAGAACCCAACAAACGATCCCTTACGCTTCATTTCACATACTCTTTGCGCGCGACCTAGAGCCATCCTCTTGTGGTTGCATAATTTATGCGCGGCATAAAAGGCCACCAAATTCCGGTGCGACACAAATGGAAAATGATGTTGCTCTCGTGCACATTCCCAACCGGTATGCACCACAGACCAATAATACTACCAAAAAATGGCCTCATCGCGCTTCCCTCATAGATTGTACGCGCCTGTCGGTGTGTGTGTGTGTGTGTCTGTCTGTGGGAAATTTATCTCCAAATGTGAAATGTTTAATTAAAATTTAAATTGAATGGAGTTTGGTGGCCAAAATCGAAAACCCTCTACACTGGTGGCAGCCGGTCGTGTGCGGTGGAGGAAAGGACCAACAAAACTATTCCAGACATGCCACCGCTGGTGGTACACCACACGCCCACACGCCAGACACTATAGCCACTCGAGATCCGCCTAGTCGGGAAAATTGGCCCGGAAAAGTGGGCCGTAAATTGGATTGGCAATCGCTCTTCTGCGCGCCATCGAAACGAAACGCGAAACCGACGGGTTTCTAAATTGAAAGCACGATCCTCAAATTGATATTTAAATCTCGTTTTCACGGACGAAACAGTGTAGAGCCGTAACGGGGCCCGGTGGCGGCGAGAATGAAATAAAAAAAAAGAAGTCGACACCCACGAACCGGAGAAAACATTCCTCCCCAAAAATCATTCATCCCGAACGAACGGGCACTATTCCTCTCGGCACACTATCACTCGAACCCCTCGACCAGCACTGAAATGGGATGCCGGCAAGCGAACGTGATTGGTGTTCTTAACGAAGGATTAGAAATGGTTTTCACCTTTTTATTTTCCTGCCGTACTTTCGGGCTGAACCCTGAATCCGAAACCTCGAGTGAAAAATCTCGACAAACTACCGCTACCCTTCGCAGCATCGTGCGCTTCCGGACCTCTAGGACCTGGATTGAATGGAAAAAGCTGCCAAAGCTTTCAACATGCCCCCCGGGGCGGTGGAACGATAGCGCTAGAACCGACACACACCAGGCGCGTGATAAAGGATGGCCGACCACGATGGCACTCGGTGAACCGGCAAACAAGGACGTGGCGAAGGACTGCTGCTACACAGGAGACAGACAGATGAGACGCGACGGTACCACCGGTAGTTCACTTCCGCATTTGACACTCCATTTAATCGGATTTGCGATGAAGGTCCGAAAATCCAGACAGACAGACAGACAAGCCCGGGCTGGTGACAGGATTTACCTCTACCGGAGTCATTGTTGAGTTATGTTGGCAGTTGGCACATCATCGACTGTTGAGCAAAAGTTGCCAATTGATTTGAATAGATAAACAGTTTGTGAATTCGTATCGTCGGCTCTGTAACAGTCAAAGGTGTGAACGTAGTTTACGACGTTTTCGTGGCTGGTGCTTTTGGTAATCGATAATTGTCACTCCACCGAAAATAAAATAACAAAACACCGGTGGTCATAAAACGTGAACCTCGATTTCGTCAAAGTGAGAAACGGAACGTCCTAAACACCCTCCTCTTGGCATTATCGATCCACAAATTATCGATCCACAATCGGGCACAATCGACGATTCCTTCCCCATCGGTGATGCCATTTGCATACCACACCTCAGGTGCGGTATCGTTATGTGGCGATAATTTCGGAATCCGTTTTCCAGATCCGCCATCACCAAACGAGGAATTCGTTAATTTGGCCACGGACTGTGTGGCACACCACAGCTAACTTACGCAAACAGACGCGGGGCCAATTTGTATTTGTTTCGCATCTTTCCGCGTATTCTTTGCCGCCAAATTTGTCCGAATCGGCAACATCAAAGGCGACGACTTAGCGAAGGCGAAGACAGCCCAAAACCAATCATTCAAACTTCGCTTCTAGTTGTCCCCCCATTTGTTATTTCTTACTTAGCGACCCACGCTACTCATCCCTTCATTTTTACGGACACTCTTGTGTCGATGCAGTCGAACACTCCCTTTGGTCACCGCGCAACCCCCAAACCATCATCAAGTGAAACTGGCGCAAGCAAAAGGGGAACAGGCAGCACACGGGAATGTTCCCGCCGTTTTTCTTCGCTTTCCGTCCAAAACGAATGAGATGTCGCAAAGATCAGACGCAACACCGGAGAGGAGGGGGTGTGATGAGGCAGGCTGTTGTGTGTGTTCGCGGTTCACCAAACCAAAGACCGACCGATCGCGCTCGGTCTCGGTCGCGGTCGCGATCTCTCGGTCTCCAAAAGTCAAGTGGAGTTTGCGTCAGCAGCGGCAACCAAAACTAATAGCCAACATGTCAGCACTTTCGGCTGTGCGCCGTCGTGGTTGCGCTCACGGCAGTTAGCTGGGGCGAGCGCGTTCCGGTGGTTTCGTTTGTTCACGGTTCGATAAATGTCGCCAGTTGGAGGTGCCGCCAACCAGCCACGGTTGGCAAGAAAGCAAAAGAAAACAACAAAAAAAAAAGGTTGGAAAAACATGTGGCCACAACCACTCGCGACACGCGGTTTTTGCAATGGTGCAACAACAATGGCGTGCACCGCGCGAAATGGGCCAGAAGGAAATGGGAAAGAGAGTTCAGCTTAGCTCGGATGCCTACAAGATTACGCTACACACGGTGGAACCTGCCGGTGAAAACGGGCTAAAAGCTGAAAAACAAATGTACCGCGTCAAACCGCGTTGCGCCGAGCATGGGTGCGAACCTCTGCAGTCGAGCAAGGGCACGAGGAAGAGCAGCAGGAACGAACAAAGTGAAGATCAAATCAAAGGAAAAGGCAAGTTAATGTACCGCACGTTTCACTGCGCCAGTTTGCGGGCGTTATGGACAATTAGCACAGGGCATATATCATGGAGCATACGCCTTCCTCTCTCCCCTGGGCTCAACCCATCAGTGGGGAGGTTTTATGCGACGCGCTGCCTCTGGAAGGACATTTCAAGTCCACGGCATGTCGCGCTGTGTTAACGGCCATTTGTTAATTCCGTGTTCTAAACGGGAGCAACTGACGCATCGTTGAATAGACTTCAAAAGATAATGGTAAATGGTATTAGTAATTGGATTCGCTTTATGTTTTAATTCCCAATGACTTTAGTGAGCTAGAAGCAATCTACTGCTGCTGCTGCTGCTGCTGCTGCTGCTGCTGCTGTTGCACCAGAATAGCTACTCATTATTGTTAAACTTAAAGTTCCCAATTGATTTCAATCCTCAAGCGTTTTCGTATTCAAGCAGAAACGTTACCCAGAAACCACTAGAGTCATCCGAAGAAAAATGTTTCATTTTCTTTACCGTCTTTGTGTGACACACACACATAGACCCGAATGTCTTGTGGCAACGACGACGTCCTTCGCATCACACTTAAGACGGTTGGTTCCCTTTTCTGGCCTGGTAAATGGCTTACAGGCGGGTGGTGTTGGGTGGTAGGTGATGGTGGTGCACTTAAGCCACGTTCACCAGCGACGACGACCACTTAGGGAGTGAATCCCTTCCCTTGAAAAGTGAAACATTTTACGGCCCACTCCTTGTGCCATTAACCAGTAGCAGCAGCACAAGAAGCACTGGCACTGGCACTGGCACCAGGCGGATCTCAAGTGGCAGTGTCTGTGTAGGTCTTCGGCTCGCAACAGATTCCGAAGCAGTCCGGAATGTCGATTGATGTCCACACACTTGAGAATCAGTCGCAGCAGCCGTCGTGCCGGGCGAAGAAGCAGCACGAAAGTGAACCAAAACTATTACATCAACCCCACCACCGGCAGCCCGTCATTCCCGCTGGTGGCAACAATTTCAATCTAGCCACGACGATGGCTTGGGGTTTGATGGATGGTGGGAACACGGCGAGGGAGATCCCGAAAAAAACGTCGAAGGAAGGAAAGGGAGAAACAAGATGTCCAATAAACCACAAAGTAACACAAATATCCCTTTCGGTGCAGAACGCTACGGGGGTATGTTAATGGCCATGTGTGTCAGAGCGCAGGAAATGTGCATTTCGAATGTGAGGTCGGTTCTGGGAATCGATCGCAACCGTTGCACACTCGTCGTTTCCTCCGCACCAATTCATCCTTTACTACTTGTTCCTGCTAAACGCGAACGTCGAACAGTGAAGTGTGGCCGACTGGCTGATCTACTTGAGGGGGGAAAAAAAGGTCATCGCGTCTAGCGCCTCGTTATGGGAGACACTTCACCGGTCAACTAGCAAATCCCGAAACTTGAAGTGTGCCCTATGGGATGGTGCATACGATGTTGGAAGGAATGTGTTTATTGAGATTCTTGTGAACGATTTTTTTTTGGGATGAAACTGAACAGAATGTAAAGTGTGCGACAACAGCCAAAAAGGGGCGACGGCGACGGCGACGGGACGTTATATTTATCCCAACCATTCCCTCCATAAAGGTTCTCCGCCCGACACGCACATGTCCAAACATGTCACCGAGGTATATTGTTTTGAGAAATGCTCTACATTCTTGTGCGCTACGTCAGCTGCTACTAGCTCCTATGCCCTGACAAATGTCTCCTTCTGCAACGACAAACAGCAGCAGCAGCAGCAACAGCAGCAGCAGGGCAGGGAAAGAAGTGGAATTTGAAAATTTGAAAAACTACAAAAGGAAATGAAAAAAAAATCCGAGCGGTTGGTGAAATGTCGGCTTCCGAAACTAGGAAAAAGCGTTACGCTGTCATCCGTTACTCCAGCATCCGTTGCGTTTGCTTGGCCGGATCCTACTTCCTCTGTCAACACCATACACCCACATTCCAAAAGACACCATCTCGAAGTTTGTCCAAACATTTCAATCGCAAAGATTTCCCTTCGACACGGAACACGCTCGCGGCTTGGCCGCTGCCGGTTGATGAAGGCCGAAATGCTCGTGTGTGTGTGTGTGTGTGTTCGAACGAAACACCGAACACACCGGTGTCATGATTTCTCTAAAACCACCCGCCTTTCTCGTGGGTCCCCATTTCCAATTTTGTAAAATCGACTCTCTCTCCACCCAAAAAAGAAGCTGGTACGGTCGTGAGTGCGTCGTGAGTCGTGACGAAATGCTCACGAGGTTGTGGCCAGAGAACTTGGAAACAATCCATCAAAATGTGTGTCACGAAGTGATGAGTGGACACAATACCGTTGATGGGGCAGCACTAGTGTGGTTTACCCCCTTATGGATCCCAGAAACGTAGAACACTCGTTTATAAATACACTTTAAACGGTTAGTAGTCTCAAGAGCCCGTTATCCGGTGATCACTTCATTCACAAACTGTTAACGATCGTGTAAAGCATATGCAATACACCGATGCATCAACATGGTTCTACGCACAGAGCACAGAGCAAGAAATGCGCGAAACACCACTCGGGGTGCATTGTGCAACATTGCGCAGTGGGCTGCATAATTGGATTGAAGGATGAAACAAAAGAAAAAACCGGAGCACCATTTTCCACATCGAGCGTGCAGCAAGCAGCAGCCAGCGCACGGTAACGGTTGGTACCTCTCGCTGTGCTCCGGTGCTTTCCCTCGGTTTTTACTTTGAAGATTTGATTTCCACCGCGTGCCCATCACGCTGCGCCTTTGATCGACGTGAAATCCTATCCTCACGACTCTCACGGTGCGCCACCACGCTCTTCGGGACCTACGCTGTGATTGTTGCGCTTTTCTCTCGCTTTTATATCATTCAACCCGCAGCCCATAACCGCTCCCCCCAACCCAGATATGGTGATTTTAAATCCTTGCAGCGCTCCCAGAAAGCACCACCGCCAAACCTCCACCCCTCGCTTGGCAACAGAAAACTCCAGAAACGGACGGAAATAAATGGCTAGTTTGAGGGCCGATTATTCTCGCTGCTCGCTGCTCGCTGCTCGCTGCTCGCTTTTTCCTCTTTCTTTTTTGCCCCATTTTTATTGGTTAGTCGTGATGCAACTCCCATTCACCACCTCCCGCCCTCACCCCGATCCTCCAGACTCCAGACTGGCAGCATTTTAATCAAACCGCATCAACTAGGCTACCGACATCAAGCTTTACGATCGTCGAACAAACGCGTCGAGCGCGCGCGCGCGAATCACATCATCAACCCGCCGGTGGCCACGGTTCGCTGAACGCTCCCCGGACGGTCCGTTTCCATCACGAAAATGTCATTCACGCCACACTCACGATCACACCCTGGCCGCCCGACCGCCCGGCCGGCCGGCCGCGACTTGACAATCAAATCGAGCAAAGCAAACATAAACAGCAAAAAAGGAATGGTCGTGCGCGAGTCGTTACATTAAATATGGGGACGCATAAAAAAGAGGGGAAACAAGAAGAAAAGGCTAGCCGAGCCGACCGGCCAGGAACGGTAGATCCGTGGCGCCCTGGGAACGCAAATCAGCGTCATTTCCCCCCTTTTTTGCGATCCGACCACATAACTCTATGATTATGACGGGAGCGAGACTGTGAGAGACAAGGAAAGACAAGCCTCAGTTTGAAATGTACCGCGTACTAAAACTAAAGTAAAACAATGCAGCAGCAGCAGCAGCAGCAGCCGTAAAAGCATCGCGCTTGCAGGAGAATTAGCATTCCAACAGCATAAAAAAGTGATGCCAATTAACGCCACGTTCACACCTCTTCCACTTCGAAATCTGCGGCGCCACCTTACGCCTTACTTGATAACACCTCTCTCTCTCTCTCTCTTGTCTCTCTCTTGGAAGGAATTAGCTCTTGACACCTTTTCGGTCCTAAGCTCTGGACGATGGATCCATTATGGGCATTCGGTCGCGATCTTTGATCACACTATCAAAGCGCGGAACCAGCAGTACAACAACCGCACCGCACCGCTAATAGGACGCTAATCTAATAATCACTCATCGGACCAGACCCCGTTGTTGCGTCAACGGTTTAACGGTAGTAGGTAATGCGATCGATTCATCAATTAGTGTTCAAGTGACGAAGAGATGGTCCGGGGATAGGACAAAATCTTAACACCACATCACCGCCGAACACCGCCGGGCGGCCCGGCCCACGTGGCACCAACAAACCCCACACGATGCCGAAAAAAGGCGGACGCTTAACTTGTTGCAAAATGCCAATTTATCTTCGAACACACCGCAACCCATTCCTGGGCCACACCAGCCTTTTTCAGATAATTTGTTTTTCCATTTCCTCTACCTTCCCCTGGTTTCTGGTTTTGTGTTGCCTGGTTTGCCTGCATGCTTTCCGAAACTTGGCGAAAGGTGGTTGGCGGTTCGTGCGTGCGACAAGAAAACAATTATGTTGGCGTCATAAATGTTGTATGTTTGCCACGGGGAGCGTAGCAAGGCAAAAAAACAGCCCCCCAAAAAACATCTTCAACCTCTCACACACCACACCTCTACGACAACGATTAATGGCAAAGACATTCCACTACCAGCAGCAGTAGCCACACATCGCATCATCATCATCGCAGATCCGGGACATCGCCCGGCAACGGTGCAAAAACCGACCCCGAAAACCTCCGCAAAAAAAATCGCGGGAAACAGTTTAAAAAACAGTAAAAATTCGATGCGGCCAAGTGAAAGAAGGGATGGACAACAGGAGGAAAGGAAAACGGTACAGGGCAGGGGGCACCCCGGAGGAACGAAGCAGAAGCAGAGATAGAGGGAGAATGGAAAAGAAAGTATTTAATATGAGCTGCACATGAAATATGAGATGCAATTGGTTTGGCCGGTGTAAGCGCCACATCACACCGCACCGCCTGTCGCCTGTCGCCGTGGTGTCGTCTTGTCATCGTCCTCGCCAACGTCGTCGCCATCGCCATCGTCGTCGTCGTCGTGGGCACGACATGATGGTGACGTTAATGGTGACAGCGATGAATGATGAAACGGATGACCCACGGCCCGGAGGAACGCGGCTGAACCGAGGATGAAAGTTTTAAATTGAAAATCCACCTCATGGAGGATGGTGTGTGCGATCCTTTCGGCCGGCTGACAACAGCTGAACCTCACGAACGACCGACCGACCGACGCAGACACACACACACGGACAAAGCGGTTAATCACTTTCAGCAGGTTTGATTAAAATTATTACCATTTTTATGATATTGTGTTCTCGCGCGCATCCTTCGCTTTTTTGGCGGATCCCGGATGACCTTTTCTGCATTCCATCACTCCGGTGTGCGGGACCACCAGGACCACGACCACCGCCGACCATATCGTCACTCATTAGTGTCACATTAAGGTGGAAATGCAATCACGGTACGGTACGCCACAAAGCAAAGCAAACCAAAAAACAAAAAGGCTCCGATGTCAGGTGTGGTCAACATGATTTAATGCCCGATGGTCAACAAACCTGCCCGGCCATGGCGCTGGAGAGTATTCGGTAAAGACATTGAGCATTCGTTCCTTGCGAGCCACAACAAAGCCGTCCATATTCAGAACTTCGGAGCTCATAACAGGGTCGACGACAACCGGCCATGATGATGCTGATGATGTTGATGACGGATGCAAGAGCGCAAACGAACGAACGAACGAACTAATCCTTCACGCAGAGAGAGAGTCCCCGTCCGGCTGGCCGCCGCCATAAAAGGGTTACGGTGAACACGTCCGAATCGAGGACACCGGCCGGGGAGGGGGGCGGCTCGACCTAAAAGCACCCCCACCCCTTCCTAGCGCTCAGCCCCATGATGATCGGGACTCGTCGGTCGGACGGTCAAATGGGATCAACAGTGGACCGCGTCGCCGCCGCCGCCGTAGCTCCGGGATTATAACTTTCCCGAGGTCCGGCACCGCCGTCGCCAAGACGTTGCGCGCGCGCGGGCTCGTCGCCGGCCAAGCAAAAGCCCACCATCATCATCATTCGCTTAGCCGGATTCTTCACTTTTTTTATGATTTTTCTCATCATCGGAACACGCTGCATTGTTGCCCTGCCAACGATGCCGACCCAAGCTGGTCTTGGTTCTCGATGTGTGTGCGACGGCGACGGCGGCAGCGGTGTCGAAACCCCCGAACTCACCGAGCTGCAGGTGAGAAACGGACGAGGCCCAGCCTCGGTTACGGCAAGCGAGAAGCGAGAGCTAATGAGACGACTAAATGGGCTCTTTATGGGGTGGAGAAATAATCTTTTTTCCGTTTGCGTCTGCGGCCGCGGTACCATTGCCGCCTTTGCGCCTTTCCCCGTGTCCATCCGTCCGTGTCCGTGTCCGTGCCCGTCCGGTTGGTTGGTGGTTTGGCCGCCATCACACATTAAGAGTCCGCCTTGCGTTGTGGTGGCCGCCGCTGCCGGCCACTGACGATGATTTATTAGGCGCAACCACGCACTCCTACCCTTGGCGGTCTCGTGGAGCCGAGACGGGTGGAGGCACACACGACGAGTGGTCGCCAGTGGAATGGGTGCTCAAGAATGGGATCCCAAGTGATGAGAAGTTACCGCTCGGTTAGCGGATGTTCAACCTATCCTAATTAAAGGACAGGAATGCCTGGCGTTTGATAAGCGAACCACCGCCATTCGGTTCGCATACCTTTCCGTTCAGCTTTTCACGAGCCGCTGTTCGTGGAATGTTTCGTGGATCTCCAAATCTGTGTCGCCCAATAAGTTATGCACATCTCTCGAATAACCCGATAACCATTCATCATTAACAACAACACTAAACTAGCGTATCGATGCGTAAATCAACACCGGCACGCCGGGGGAAATGTTCCTCCCTCCCATGATGATGATGATGCCACCCCACGGAATCGATTGCTCGTGAAAGAAAGAATAGGAAAGAAATTGATAAAGCTTTAATCAAATATTGAAATTCATCGCAAACGATGGCGACATAAATCAGCGGCGACAGCTGATGTGGGCTAGTAGAGTTATGTATACGGTATCGCGCATTGTGTAAAAGGTGAACGTGGAGTTGATTTATTGTAAACCCAACAACTCGCAGGCGTTACACCTAAATCATCGATCGGTCGACCTTCTATTTGATACAAATGCAAGCAGCACCAATGTGACTCTCGAGTCGCGAAGTTTTGCCAATGGCTGTCGCTCATCGATCTGCTTTCGATAAGAAACAATAACCCGGTAAAGCATTTTGGAGCAAAACCACAACAGTACATCAGAAGCTATACGGAGTCTCGGCTCACTTCATAAAGTACGTTATTTGAAAATAAATCATCTCTACCTCACCCGGTCGTAAGGATATCGATAATCAGGGCAAAAAATAATCAAACATTTGCAGGCATTTGTGTAGGCCCCCGCCCAGTATCAATCGTTCGTTTGTGTTTGTGCAAAACGGAATTTGATTCGCGAGATAAACAACCGCGCGAACCGTTTTAAGTGCCCCGGCGACCGACAGCAACCAATTCTGCTGCCCATTAAGTGCCGGTAGAACAATAAATCAAACGGCCAAACGCGTGCGCGTTGTTCTACACGAGGCCGAGAGGCGCGGAGCAACAGTTTAACATGTTTGTCTCAATGACGCAGAACGCCACTCTTAAAGATAATTTATTTATACTATCATCTGTTGATCCTCCCACCGACCTCCGGAGCAGACGAAAAGAGACGAATTTACTACTGCGCCCCGCCCGGGGCAAATGTGCGTCGAAAACAAAACAAATCTCGCTCCATTGGCCATCGGGTTGCACACTTCATTGTGACTCATTACGACGTCGCCGTAATGAAACACCTCCTGCACCTCTGCATACATCATGATGGCCAAACCCGGCAGGGGGGAAAGGGAGCAAGGGGCAGTCTGGCCGTTATATATGGCCACCATATGGTGACACTTAATTGAAATTAATTCCCGCTCAAACATCCCGCCCGTATGCCACGGATTGTGTCTTGTGTGCCGGCCACAAGTGGCCACACATCAGAGAAGATAAAGAATTAGGCGGACAATTAAATAGCAGCGCCATCATGGTCTCGTGACCAACCTCCTCCGGTGGCAGCAGAAGCAGCAGCAGCAGTAGCAGCAGGTCGTACCGTTCGGGCCACCTTGTCGCAACCTTTGCGAGGCATATATATTCTTGGCAGTAACTTCAAAAGGATTTGCTTCGCGTAGCCAAGATATGGACGCAATTCTCCCACGGGGAACCCCGAAAGCAGTTCAAGGAAGGAGCATCCTCATCCATTTTGCTAGGTTCGGGCTTCTTCTTTTGATGTTACGATGTTCGTGAGTAGTCGAGTACCGGGAACGGGTAAACAACGTGGCCGCCTTCGGTATTCCCAGTTCGACCAGTATTCGACCGGTCGATGATTGCATAAACACCCGGGAACCCACGAGGATGAAGCACACACTCCGAGATTCCCTGCTTCAGAACCAATATTTGTTTTTGATAGTTTCGCTCCGAAGTGAACCGTACCGTGTGGCGGGAGATTGAATTCAATGGTTTCGATAATAAACCAACAGAAGAAGTTAAGGTTTTGGAGTCCACGTCCGGTTTGGAGTCTTTTTCCCTCGCTTTCCCGCGACACTCTGTTGGCAAACATGATGTTTGCAAGTTTGGCGATCTCGTCAATATTTATCCTGGTATATGCTTAAATCAAAAACATTGAATATAGTTTTGCACACAGGCACACACAACAATCAACCAAAAAAAAGGGAAAGAGACATTCACATCGACCGTCGGTCTGCCTAAACGTTGCAAACGTTAAACCCTTTTTTCGTTCATTTCGAGCACGCATTTGCACTAGACAAATATTTAGCTACCGGTGTTTTTGGGCCACGCGACCGTGGAATCCACAAGAGAGAGAAGGAGAGAAACCTCCTGTCTACCGTTAATGTATGTTGCTCACGCGACGCCTTCCTTTCACGATCTCGCCGCGAACCGCGCGGTTTTGCAAATGCGCTTCTAAGCCGCCGAAGAGCGCGATGGCAAACGATGGCCGCGCAAATTTGCCAATCGAGTGGCGGCAAAAAACTAGTCAAACCCCCACGGCCAGCCGGCCAGCCAGCCAGCCGGGCGTGCATGCGTGCCATAGCACCCCTTATGACCGCCAGCCAAGTCTCAACATACCCTCTTCGCGGCTTTCGAAGCGGTGTCCTCTTATCAATACCGAAGTCTGCCACCGAGAGGGGATCGGACCCGGTGGTTGGTAAATAAATAAAATAACACAAATCTCGCGACACGAAAAAATGCCGCTCCGATTGGATGCCATACCGCCGCCACGATCGGCGGCGACCACGAGCGTTCGTTCGCTCGCGGCTGGCGAAATGTAAATTAATCACCTGCAATTTATGGCAACCGGTGTACGGGACAGGGAGGAACGGGTTTGAGGTAAGGGAGGCTCTCTCCCTCTCTCTCTCTCCCTCCCGCTGTGCCAGTCTGGTCTGTCTTTTGAGCGCGTGCCGCCAATCGTCGGCAACCGGGTGACAATAGTGAACAAATGATACTACAAACATGGCGCACATTTTGCACGAACTGATGCCGGCGCCATCGTGGCCGCCGTCGTCGTCGTAGTCGTGGCCCTCAGGCGTAAAGCAGCACCGGTGGCAAGCGAAGCATGCAAAAGGCGGCAACCTAAAAGCTGGTTCTGTGGTAGCCGCTTGCCGGTGCTGCTGCTGCTGCTGCTGCTGCTGTTTGACAAAAGTGACAGTTCCAACATGGCCGTGATTTGAGTGAGATTGCGTCTTGGGGAGATTGAAGAGTACGAGAATTTTACCAACACTTGTTTCAATTGGCAAATATTAAGCAGAAATAACATCAGCATTACTATATCGGATTCAACCGTGAAGCAAAATGGATTCGACGTCATCGCATGCTAAGTAGGACGCCACACACCTTTCCAAGTCTTCAGCGCCATCGACATCGACGACGACTGTGATGCTGGTGGTGCCGAGGGCGATGGACGATAATGAAAGTGCGGTTCAAGGACCACCACCACCACCACCACCACTACACACCATACCCTGGTCCCGTCATCATCCAGCGTGGGGTCCCAGGAAGACAAACTGCGGCGCCGAAAGGTCCACTACCGCCGTCTTGATAGATGATCTACGAGAAGTGACGGTCCGACCGGCAATGCTTCTCCTCCTGAGCATTCGAGTGCGTAGAACGTTAACAAGGAGCGTAGGATATATGCAACAGCAGCGTGTACACCGAGCTGAAGTACACATCGCATTGCATGATGCGTGTGTATGTGTGTGCATGATCATTGTAGAAGATAAGCATAGGTATCGTCTGGGACCGGGGGAACACCTCCGTGGCCGTGGACGGCTCCGGAGGGGCTCATAAATCATTAATTAATTCATTGGAGACGGCGAACCGCGATGTCTGTCGCGATGTGAGGGAGTCGCGCTGCTGATGAAACTGGTTAGCGGCGGCGGCGACGGCGGCGACGGCGGCGACGGCGGCGACGGCGGTCTGATCGGATCGGAACACACCTGCCATCGTCCGTCCGGCGAAGCACCTCTCGGCCTGGGTCTGACCCGGGTGCAGGCGGCGACGTCGGCGACCGGGCGCTAATCTCGGCATCGTTTGAGAAAAGCCGCTCGAAAAGACATCGTCGAGTCGATCCGCGAGGCAGGAAGAGGCCAGAGCCGGCGCGTACACCGTGTTGCAACACCGTCATCCGACGTCATTCGACGTCCGCGGCTTAACCGAAGCCAATTCCCTGCCGAGCTCGTTAATGATGCTTCGACGACGGTCGGAATGGGAGGCAAGGAAATCGAAAGGCATCAAACCGATTCAAATGACATGCTCGCTGATGTTGCTGCTGCCGCCATGCATGCCGTGGTGTTGCTGGATGGGTTGTACGAGAGACCCCGGTCGGTGTCACCGGGATGGTGTGACAGCTGACGGTTTTGCAACGAGCTCACCGTTTCCGTTTTTACCGCGGGGGATCTGAATTTAGCTTCAGGTGAGAGTCAAACGACTACTACTATTTTCGTCAAACTTTGCGCACGTAAAACATTGCGCTCGTTGGTGCGGTAGTCGCGTGACACGAACTGTCATTAGCGTGCTATCACTTGTGGATTAGCTACCGCAAAGATGGCGACGCGAGATGACTATGACAGGCTCTGGTGAGTGTCTATTCCAGTCATCTCTGTCGCCAGCAGCCATTCATTGATTGGCTTTCGCGGGAACAAATTAGCAAATAAATAGGCAAAGCGCTGCCAGCTCCTGCCACATCAACACACCACACGCTCACCCCCCGCCCGCCGCCACCGATAACAATAGGGCATTTTTTGGAATATTTAAGCAACATTTAAACGACGGATGGTTAAACGTATTCCAAAACATAAAATCTCGAAGGTGTACCGGGTCGTAAAAGTGAAGATTATAATCAACTTCCACACAGCTTAGCTTTGGAGGCTTAGCATGCGACTCACTCATAAGCCTCCGCCCGCGGTTAGGTCGCTCCGAGGCTGGCAGCCGACCACCAGACCAGATGTGTTCGCGTAAACGTGTTTGCGTAGCAGAAGTGGGAGTGGGGGACGTTGGGGAGATGAAAACTCATCATAACACATCCCCGCCAAAAACCGGGAAGAAGCCAGTCTCATGCGCAAAACCCCGTCCTGAAGCGGCAGCTTAATGACAATCGCGAATCGCGAATCGCGGAGCGGATCCTCGCGATGAAATCCACCTCATCGTCATCAAAACCTAACCCCCGTACACCACGCACACACGCACACGGATAGCAATCGATTGGTGTGGTCAAAAGGCCCCCCGTATAAGCAACCCAAAACAGAATTCGCCAACCTCGGTGGTGGTGGTGATGGCTGGTGACCACCCCTGACTGCGTCTTATTAAAGGCAATAAAAAGATATGGTCACCTCTGCAGGCTGCTCACTCCTTATCTTCATCTTTGCCGTTGCCAACGCACCATTCACGCGCTTCCCAGGCTCCATACCGTTGCCTGGCGACACATACACACACACACGGGAATGGTCTTTCCTTAGCTAGGACTTAAGTATGATATGCATTCGTGCCAGAGACGAGGGCAACCTGAATGGCTGCAAGATTAGTCTGCTGCTGCTGCTGCTGCTGCTGTTGGTGACGATCGAGCGCTTAGCTGGCGGGCTTACGCTTTACGCTCGGGCTAATGTGTGCCACCGACGCACACACACACACACCCGCCGTGGTGGTCACTGTGTGCGGGAAGATTAAAAACTTCGAAAGCGAAATATGCCATTAAGCATTAAGCCTCAGGAGAAACCTACTGCGCCCACCTACCATGGTGGACCACCATTAAGCGAAGAAGATGGAGACACTCAAAACACATACGCACCAGAGACCAGACCGGACCAGACCAGACCATTGAGACTGAGCAGCAGGACGGGATTCGTGTCCGGGCGAGCACCGTGGCCATAAATGTAATATTACCGAGCGCCCCCGAGCGGTTCCACGGCGGCGGCGATTGACGATTTACGTTTTTAATACCATTTTTATGCTCATGCTGGTAAATGAAATCCGCGCTGCCGACAACTCCGGAGGCAACACACCACTCTCGTATACCAAAGGAAGCCGCCATTTAATTTATTATAAAAAGTTGCCGTTTTCTGTCCTGTCCTGTCCCCGTTATCAATGCCCAGCCCAGTTGCGAGCATTAACGACCGGCAGTGAACAGCCACTAGAAGCATTCGAATTTCAATAACAAAAAACTACTGAACCGCTCGGCTCGGTGCCGAAATATAAAGACAGACCCCTTACGCACTTACGGCATTTGATGGTATTCAGCATTGTTGGAAGCTTTTGAAGTAAAGCGAAATGCAAATTTATCCCTCACAAATTGCTTTCGACATTATGTTGGTCTTACATTTGATAAGAAAAAAGAACAAACCAAAATCTTTGCTAAAGTAAATGGTAAAACCATGGCGTAAAAAAAGTGATCCAAAAACCTGGCCTCCAAGAGATGCCTCTCAACAAATGGTTCTCCACTTCAGAAAGGCGGAACAATCCATCCGCTGAAGTGTTCCGTTTGCTCAAAGAAACTCATTTCGCCCCTGCAGTGTTTGAACGAACACACGCGAAGACAAGAGTTCCGGCTCTTCTTTCAGAAATGAATCCGAATGCTCCTATTCGTCCTATCCTACCATATATACCCACCACTACCACTCTACCCCACGGTAAGCGTTACCTTTCCAGCGTGGTACCGTATCTTCCGCGGGCGGGGAATTCGTGAGGAATTCCTTAACGATACCGTCACGATGGAATGCAGATGGAAAATAGAGAAATCACCACCATGGAGTGGAGGGACGGCGATTTGATCATAATAATTTTGGGCACCGTATCCCGGGGTCTTTCCAGGAACTTCATTCATTTGCCCGCCCATTGTTATGCTCCGGGTCCGTCCGATCCGTCGACACTGAGTCGCCAGAGTTGCCGCTTCCGACTTCTGCAACTCACGACACCATGATGATCCTTGCAGGAGGAGGAGGATTGCCGGAGGAGGTTTGTTTTCTTGCATCAAATTATTCGGGTTTTTTGTCCACCTCAAGTACCCTCTTTGGGGGGGAATGAGTAGCAATGAGTTTCGAAACACTGAGCATCTACTGGCCCCTAGTGCGAGACGAAACGTGTAATACCAAGGGCTACATTAGGAGGAAGAGCATGGGATCGTATCCTTCGCTGCTCACGGACAGGTTTGGCTTGAAGCACCATCCAGGAAATAGCAGCTCACGCGAGGAGAAGCAATCTAGGACGGGCCTCTAATAAAGGATGCCCTAGACCACTCACTCCCCACAGACACACACACACACACACACGCGCATTCAATGTGAAGGATCTCCTTTTTGCGTTCTGATTCGCTTCACCATTTGGAGGAAAATTTTGACTCAATTTTATGTCGGTTCCCTGGGATTAAACCGCTTTAGCTCGAGTAGCACCAACGTTGAGCAACGATTGGAGCAAAACACCAAACGGAACAAGTAATTAAGCCGTAAATATCATTCTCCCGGGTTCGGTCCGGCACCGGAAGCAGGAAACCGGAACGCGGTGATGAAGGGAACAGCAAAAACACTCAACCATCGTCCAACCAGCCAGAGACATGGTCTCACCGAAAGCCCCCACTCTACTACACTCTACAGTTTCCTCTCGGTGGCAGTGATTAAATAAAATCATAATCAATCATTCTGTCCTGTCCTTGGCTGCTGGCGGGTGTGCCACGGTAGCAAAACGATTCGTTTTTTTTTTCGTCTTCTTCTTATTCTTCAGCTCGTTCCCCTCCCTTTATGTCCATTCCATTAACGAGCAACGAGCTCGGGGTCGGCGTGCTGTTGGTTTGATGGTCGCAGTCGCAACCGATGATCACAACCAGCTCCACCACCACCAACCATGATACAATGATCCATAATCAGTGCTTTCCAGGTTACGTATCGCCTCGGCGGCCCGAATAGGCCCGGTACCGTTGTCACCGTTTTGTCACCGGATGTTGATGGGACGGGCAGGGCGGATGCTTTAAACGCGCAGCGGAACCGAAGCAGAGTTTGATTAATGAGATGGTGTGGCCCTTCAGTTTCCTGCAGCATCAACTGGCAGCCCCAACCTTAAGCAGCAGCAGCAGTAGGGGCAGTAGAAGTAGCAGTCGGAGCAGCAGTTGAAGCAGAATAAGAAAAACAAGGACAGAACCGAACCCTATCAACCTCTTCAAAGGTGAGGTGTTTTGCGAAGAAGAATTCCAATTCCCCGTTTCTTAGACCGAATGCTCTCAAGATCACTGGTGCATTAAGGGTAATGACATTTCCACTCGAGTGTCACTCTCGTATGGATGAACACCAAACCATAAAACCCTTCTTTGCATAATGAAAAGACGCCAGTGAGCCTGCCCATTACGGGGGTAACGTCAAAAACACAAATTAATTGAAATGTTCACCATCACACAATCACCCGCGCAGTTCGCCATCAGCGGGATAACCCATATGGTAGTTTTCCACTGTAGTAGAGCACACACACACACACCGTGGCACATTGGGAATCAAAATCCAATTTCAAATATTAACGATGAAGCGCTGCGGACGAGCAACGCTGAAGCGAATGTAAAGTAGAGCATTTTCCGCGAAAAGCTCTGGCACACCTCACCCCCCCCCCCCCCCCCCTCTCGGATCCTCGGATTCGATTCCGAGGCGGATATTTCAATTCCATCGGGATACCCTCGGGATCGTGCAATGGAGAGGGGAAAATAAATTGAATTGTCCTCGCACGCTGCCGGAAAATACGAGACACCCACCCTCTCCCACTACTGCCCCAGTGCCGTTGGCGAGGAAAAGCGCTTTCCATCGGCTTCGGCGGATGGCGGATTCGATTGATTTTTATTCATTTTTCCCATTCGCGCGTGATTCTCCGCAGCAGCTCCAGCAGCATTCCGGGAGCGGGAGGCAAAATTATTGATTACTTCAGCGTGATGGGATTTGGGGAGAGACTCTATCCTGGCAGCCATGGGCAGGAAGCCACGCGCCGAAGGGAATATAATTTTCTCGGGGACGATTTTTCCTCCCGGCATTCGTCCACCATTTTCCAGTCAAGTGCACGGTGTTCCGTGGCTCGAACCAGAAATCAGATTTTGTCTTTTGCCTAGTGGCTAGCAGCTCGTGCGCTCTGTCACCGGAAAAAGAGCCTCGCGTGCACAGCAACCGGAAGCACACAATGGTGGCCGGTCGCACAGACCGCCACAATAGCTATTTTCCGATGCGAATGATTGTGAGCGAACGATGCTGATTGAAGCTGCGCGATCAATCCTGGCGGCATCAATCCGATAATCCACACACACACACGGCACGGCTTCGATTGCATATGCTAGCTGGAGCAGTAAGTGGAGCATATTATGATACGCACCGTCGTTACCATATGGCACATGCACCGCAGTGCACTCCGATCTCGATGCACTCGAAGCTGCCGCACCGCAGAAATGCGATCGATTTTCAATTTTCGCCACTCCCCCAGGAACTCGATACGAGCAGGAAAACCCTTTCGGTAAACGAAGCACACTCAATTGTGGAAAATGACGAATGAAATCCCTACCCTTTATGGGTGGTGAATAGCGCAGACACTCAATTGCCAGGTTGATGGTCAATCATTCCGGTGCAAGTGCAACCGATAATGGTCTGCAGTGGAATTCAGTTTACTCAGCAATCTCACCCACCACCACGTAGGTCCGCGCAAAGTGGTTAACAGTTCGAACGTAAGTGCCTTGTTGGCAATTGTAACGGCCATTTATGACGGACCTTTTTTCCAGCTAATATCCTTGAGGTAACTCCAACCGCATTTCGCTGAATGGCCGGTCGTTTCGCTTACCTGGAAAAGAAAAAAAAACGAAAGACACAACATTAATAACCATGACTGTTACGAGACTTCGCAGAACCGAATAAGGCGGTAGTAAGGATAAAGTAATTTATTTTAAAAAGGACCAAATAAGATCAAGAAATTTATTACTATGCTGCCTCCATCCATACATCCTGCATTTTAATAACGTTTGGGAAGAGCGAGGGGTGGGGGAATACAACTCCATTTTTGTTTCCCAAAATTTCCTATGATTGACTGTATCATTACGGTTCTGAAAAGGCGACAAAAACAACAAATACACCTACATCCTGCAACTGACGAGGAGGATCATGATGATGATGATGATGATGGCGGTACCAACGACTGGCATCAGCTTCTGCCGCTACGCGACATACGAGAAGAGACCTTCTGGAACGGTGAACGGTGAACGGTGAGAGCATTATGCAAAACGATTCAATACCGAATGCCTTTTGCATACGAAACTCGGTTCCCGGTAGGCGCAGCCGAGTCGGACCGTGGCATCCGGGTGGCCACTGCTAAACCATCGCACAGCCCTTCCACAGCAAGAGGAGCGGCGTACGGTTGACCGGGCTATTGGCCAGGCCAGGGGAACGGCCGGAACGATCGTACTTCGAAAATGAACGAAAGAAAAGCAGAAAACCGACGCCTCAGCAGGTTGCTCGTCTTCCTTTGGGCAATAATCTTCCCCCGGGGGTTTGTGTCCCGCAGGAGGTAGACCAGGAGCTTTCGGTGTCATCGACTCGAAACAGGCACCAGCAGCAGCAGCAACAACAACAACACCAACAGGCCCACCACCATCGCATTGCGCACATTGATGTGAATACTAATGTGATCGAGCTACGGGTTCCTTCGCTGGTTGCTCCCTTCACCGATTGGAGCTCCTGCTGCTGCACAGGACAGCAGGCGCGCACACACACAGGTCCTGAAGTTCCAGCATGAAAAGCTCCCAAATTAGCATAACAAGCCCCCGTGGGAGAAACAAAACGGAAACCATGCCGTGGAATGGAAACGACATAAAAAGCAGTAAAAAGGAGGTCAACGCTAAAGGATATGTGCGCACCGCAGGGATGGGAGCGGGTCCTGGACCTAGGGAGGATGCTGCCAGAATCCACAATAACCTATTGAAACAATATTAAACCCGGAACTGACACCCGCTGGTGTAGGGTTGGCGGAAACGCTACGATTGCTATTTTTAAACCATCTTGGAGTGATAAATTAATGCAAAAACTTTCACGGCTTTGGGCAAGAAGCGAGTGATTTCTTTAGGGACTTTAGGGCCACATTCCATTCTTGCCATGAACACGGACATGAACCATCTTACAGGTTGGTCCGGTTTATGTAATTATTATGTAAGTCATGCTTGCACTCTCCCGATCGATGCACTGACCATTCGAAGCCTAATGATGGTGTGTCTGCATCGTCTGTGCGTCCAATCGATGGATGCACATCCCGGTACCCGGAGCAGATGGAAGAGAATCGTTTGTCCATCACGTACCATCATCACGAGGAGGTCTGTGCTTCTGCACCCGTTTCCATCTACACCGAAGGCACTCTCGAACTAGGACGCACTTGCAAGAGTGAAAGAGTAGGTGGAGCAATTGGCAAAGTTAAGATTCATCGGGCCTTCACTTCGCGCCCCTCCAGGGATCAACTTCCACTATTGTCTTGCGTGCAATCAATGCAGCGAAGGATGGATGAAGCGAAGAATTGTTCCTATTCGAAGGCTAGTCACAAGCTCTTACTTTAGCAACTCACGTCGGCTTCTCTCTTTTAGTGCTTCGAACGTTCGATCGAACCGACATCCCCATTGACGCTCAGCCAACCCAAAGCCCTCAGGGGATGGTACAAACAATTGGAACCCATCGCCTTGACAGTCAGACCAAACCCAGGCCCAGGACTCGGATGCAGCAGTTCAAGCATCCCAATCTTTGTGCGTCCGGTTCGGCACTCAGAATCAGGAAGCGACATTGACTGACAATTACTGGCACCGTTGTGTGTTCGACGATGGACTGGCTATCCTGCCAGCTAGCATAAACCAGGAAGAAGAACCGTTGTTTACCGTTCTAGCTCGTAATTACATTTCCAACCACTGCCGTCAATGTCACTCGACCACCGGTGGGTCCCCACGAGACCTCTAAACCACTATCCAGGACATCCCGGATGGTCTGGCCGATGCGCCTTGGGAATTCCAATCAAGCGAAACAGACAACGAGCCAAACAAAACCCACTCCAAACAACAAGTTGTGTCGCCCAGTCGCTGGAATGTTGCGGATAACCGAAGAGTAGACTGTGGAAGACCGGCCTACCAGAGCGAAAACGCGGTCTGCGGTTAGCAATGGCGACCACAGCAACCGTCTATACAGCCATTCGAGCACACGCTGCTCACTATTCGAGGCTTAATGTGCAGGAATTGGAATGAATCACGGACACATCTTTTCGGAATGTTGCCACAACGGGTGACCACACAGGGACAGAAATCCAATGTTGATCCAAATTTAATGGACGGGGGCTCTCGATGACTGAGTTTCACATAAACTATAGCAAATGCGAAATAGAACATGACGGCAACTGCGCACGTCTGTATGATTATTATGCATGCAATGAGTAGCAATTGATCCTCCCATTTTACTGAGTGAGTATAGTATTTGAGGTTGTTTGAAACACACAGACATCAGACACCATAACACCATCATGAAAACAGTTTGAAGAGTACGAACACAAGAAGAAGGATCCCACAATGTTCAAGGTCTGCAAATGGCATTCGAAGGACTAAGATAAAGGAATGGAAAATTTTCCAAAGCACACCGAATGGAATGCCTGCCCCATAGAAGAACCACAATTCGAACAACCGTTCAATGCTTCCGTAAAATTATTTTCCTCGACTATAATAGTCCCTCCTCCTTTCACGGTTGCCCCGTGGTCTGAGGACAGTCGGTCGCTCAATAGGATGCCGCCGGTCATGCTGTTCAAATGGAATGTTCCGGGTACACTCATCACGACCAATCGCCCCTTCGCTTCGTTTCGATATGCTAAGTTATAAGAAGCATTGTCAGGTGACCATCATCGACAGGGAAGGAGGTAGAACCACGACGGAGATACGGTACATTACTAAAGTACTTCTTCACCTTCAAGACCCTTCGTTCCGCAGGGCTTCTCATCGCTGTCCGGGGGTTCTTATCACGTACATCTAAGCGTTTCACACTGTGACGCACAGGACGACAGGGGTTTCCGGGCCTTTGTCAGCGACAATGAACATTAGCTAGGCACGGCCAGTGATGGTCATAAGACGCCCGGCATAGACGTCCAATTCACCTCAAGAGATCTGTGTCCAAGGACACACCGCACCGCAAGATAATGCTCCCTTCGGCATTTCTAATAGCAAATTGCCGGACAACCAGAACCAGAGAGACCACAATCGATAATCGCCGTCATTCCCCCTTCCCATGCTGCTGCTGCTGCTGCTGCTGCTGCTGCTGCTTGACCTGATTTTGTACCATCCTGTCCATACCGAACCGGCATTTCCATTTCCTGCTCGAATGGAGCAGAATTCCGGAACGGCTGTTGGCGCTCACCATTTCGCATTGTGTTATCGCTATCGTAAAGGGCTATTTCTTCATTGAATTGTTCGGCATCGTAAACGGTTCTTAACATCGATGACAGACGTTTACAACAGGCTGAAGCAGAGAAGATGTCGGATCCAACGACATGTGGATATCTGCGTTCGGTCAGTGCGCTATTGTCATGGTTAAGCCTTGGACACGTAATCAGGAAATTGGTTTCGAATCGTGTACTACCGATGCTTCACATGAATGACCATAATCCTGACCCACATCCAGAGCGCGTCTTGGCACTCTCGACGTAGGAAACGATTGAACAAACCATGAAGATACCCGGGTTTGAAGAGCTATTCATTGGAATGTCTCTATAGAATTCTGTAATCGATATGGAAGAATGCAGAACCCTGTGCTGCCACTCAAATAGCCTCAGAACCTGTAAATAGCACTATTGACAGGGATTACCGCTGGAAAAGTGCCTAATTCATTTGTCAGAGGGTGTACCGCAGCAAGGAGAATTCTTTTCGGAACATTTCAACAAAAAGAAAGCCCAATCTTCCCGCACAGAATCCACGTAGAACACACCGTAATCCCCGGGTGCCGATTAGCATCGTCCGCTTCGCCTCACCCTGGAGACCCCCGGGAAGATACGGCCCAAAAGTCCGAGACAAAAGCGAGACCTCCCACATTTCGACACGTTTCTGGTCTGAGGTCTGGGAATTTCCTCCGAAGTCCTAGACATCCTCCTCCCTGGGAACCGTAATCTTCTTATACCGTACCTCTGCTTCTGCTCATTAGGGACAACCGAACCAGCGAGTCCCGTCCCGTCCCGTCGTCTTCTTCTTCTTGTCCCGTCGAGCAGCACCACGTTTCTCCAGTCCAACCCACCATGATGCCGATGATCATTGCAGTGGGTCCTTCTTCGGCTTCCCGCTTTGTCGGCATCCTCTGCGTCGTCAACCATGTTCTAGGTACCTGGTTGGTTGTAGGAGATTGCACCAGACCTACAAACTTCGAGCCCAGTCTAGTCCAACTTCCGCCCACCCGTGACCGGTGCAATGTGCGGTTAGCGATGAGATTTATTGGTTTGCTGAGTCGCATTGCGCAACGTCGTTTCAGCTAATCTTATGCACCTCCTCCACTGCAGTAACACCCGCCCCCCCGCCCGCCCCACGAGTGCGGACGTTGTTTCCGCAATTTGTCTTGAATTCGAACGGAATTCGGTTCGGCAGCTATCGATTTGCCTGCTAAACTATGCTTTACCGCTCCCACGGAACACACGGAACGCTGCGTGAGACATCGGCGGTCAAGCTGGCCTTCGGTTCAATTTACAGCTTCCAGAAGAGTTATCTCCCGGTGCTCCGCTGCTGGTGGTGGATCAGTGAGTGCATGTCGAACGCTCCCGCATGAGGTGGCTCCGAATAGGAAGGGGTTAGCGAGGAGAGAATCCCATAAATTTGCTCCCAGTGACACCGACCGATGATGTGGTGGTGTGGCCTAGACAACACCTCTCTGGCACAAGCGCACCGGCAGCAGGATGTTGCCAGTTTCCCACGAAAACCCGGCCATTCCCGGCCCATTTCCAAGTACTGCCACCGCCCCAGCACTGGGAAACTTGGTGCCGACAGATATCGATTAATGGCGCACGGGCGCGCTCCTACTGCACACACCCCGCGGGATATCCGGTCTTCTTGCGCCCTTCTTCGTTAATGCCGCGCGCAGCATATTAGATTAAATGCAGCAGGTCGAAGACGCCGTGAAGCTCGGCCCCCGGTGGACTTCGCTAGCTCGGTGCGCTAGCAAAAAGGGGTCATTTCATTCAATTAGCTGCCAGGAACTCCTGCTGACTCCCGGAGGAACCCTGTCCTGATTCGTTCCCCCCTTTCCCGGCAACCCCTGGAGGGAAGATTGTCGATGGCAATAATTGGCATCTAATAAGATTACTGGCACAAACAGCCACATCCAGACAACTTAGGCGCACGCACGCAAATAACAACTGTGCTTGTCGGGTGTCAGTTATGGACATGTAACGTCCCCGCTGCGAAGCCGCTGCGAGCAAGCTATTAAGTAGCGCAGGAGTAGGAAAAAATTGAGTCAATTACCCCCTTCTTCTCGCGCGAGTGCGTTTGTCTCAGTTCTCCAGTGCATCAAGGCGTCTGAATATGCAAATAATTTAATTATAAGTCAGCGAAGTTTCGCTCGGCTAATGATTCCTAGCCAGTAGGTAATAGCGGCGCGGGACATAGACACATGTCGGCGGCGGAAAGAATGTTGCAACCAATGCACCAGCGCAAGCAGCAACAGTGTTGATGGTATCGTGTATCGGGCAGAGCACTACACCGTCATCAAAACGCAACAATTCTGCACATTCTGTTACTACCATTCGCCATGATCGTCGTTGTCGTCGTCGTCGACGGCGGCGGCGGCATCAATTATGCGCTGATGGCGATGTAAAAATATGCTAGACATTCACCGCCAACGTGTGGTGTCCCGTCCTCCTAGCCTTTCTCTTCTCACCTTCCCTTCTTTCGCTCTTTCTCTCCATCGTTTGCTCACGGCGACAGCGCCGCTGATAGGAGATAGAGATAGATATGTGTATGTGGAGTCCCACTTATCATCATCGGCATCATAGAAGAAGCCAGGGTGCTCTTCCATGCCCTTAGGCGGCAATTTGCCGCCACTATTATGGAGATGATGATGCCGATGACGAAGTCGATTGCCACCTTGCGACCGCGACAGCGACCACCATCATCTACGCGGTTGCACCCACCGACCGACCGACCGACCGGCGATACATCCGGCTCCACTCTGGGCCGCTTTATAGCGACGTCTAAAACCCCCGGCCGCTCCACCGCAGCAAGGTGTGGCTAATTGAGATGTTGCTTGTATCACCTTGTAGTCGTCCGTAGATCGCTACTACAGTGCTCGGCACTACACCCAACCAGGGCAATGAAGGAATGTAATTATCTGGTCTCAACGGGCTGCGGGCTACAGGCAAGGGGTAACTACCATTTGCGACGACCAAAAACGCAAACCGACTACCTTCCAGACAGACAACTGTGCTGTGATCACACAGCCACACACCAAGTGTCTGCCAAGGGGGAGGGCAATAAAACATTCGGAATGAATAATCGACAAAAATGGTCCATGAAAATCCTTGTATGAGCTCCCCGAGCAGTATAGGACACCGAAACTAGATACCGAACCTGCGATGGTGTTCATAATCTCAATACCATCTGTGGTATGGAATGGCAAAGTTTTGGAAGGCTAAATGGCGCCAGCTATGGAGCTGTGCAATACGCACACCAAGTGGCACACCATGACCCAGGAGACGTTTTGGAGATAAAGACAGTGGGCACCAGAGTGCACCGCGGCACGGTAGCACCAGCCCCACCTATTTAATGCAATTTTCATGTCCATTCTCCCCTTTCGTGCATGCTCCACGATGGCCTACAACGTCCGATTGGAGATGAAGGGGAAGTGAGGCGATCTCCCAAAACGGTAGCCGACTGCAAGCAACCGAACCTCTCCTTCTGTGTCCCTCGCACGCCCGTATGGCCGGCAATTCCAATTGATTTTGTGTGTCCAGCAACCCTTCGACAGCTTCGCTTCGCCCTCGTTCCGATCATTTTATCTCAGGTCACCCGCTGTGCGTGCGGACTGGACTTGAAGTCTGGTGCATCGTACGCTGGTACAGCAGCAGCCGAACTGGAAAAGGGCATATCCCCGGGGGGCGCATACACACACATATGGTGTGTACAGTACCCGGGGGGTCATAAATCGTACAATTTATGCCACCATATGCTCGGGAGTATCCGGGATAGCATCGTCTTTGCCTGCAGTGGGACCGAGCTTACAAATTCGATTAAGATTCCCGGGAGGGGCCTATACAGAAGAAGATTACACTGGCCTCCATTGGTTCGAGCCTCAAAAACCCTGCAGAAGAAACCGATCGGCGACTGTAAACTCCCTGGCTGCAAGGCAGGCAGTTGGTGGCAAAGTGGAGATTTACAGATTATTCCAGCAGCCAAGTTATGCAACGAACCCCCCGAAAGATGAAAACCAGAAGCTTCCGGTAGGTAGATAACTGGATACCTCCAAGTCCGACCACCGAACGACGGAGAGAGAACCCCGTTAACTCGTCGTCATACCACGACCAGAGCCCTCATATTTCCGGGCTGTTAGTCTGTCTGCATTTACGGCACGTGTGAATGTGAGTCTTCTTCCGCCGTAATGCCCCCGACCCACGGTACGTCGGTGGAGACGAAGGAAGTTGTCACAAACAAACAATTTATGATCGTTCCTCCGTTCCTGCCCTATGCTTCTGCCGCTCATAATAGTTTCTATTCGGGTTGTGATTCCAGGAAGGCATTTGTAGGGGGACGGCTAGACATGAGAAGGTACCGAAGCAGAACACAGAACGGGCCCCGAGAGAAACAGCCAGAATTGAACGTCAAACTATCGTTCCCTGAAATCTCAGGTGCAATCTCGGGGTCTCTCTCAGTATACCATGATGGAGAGGGGAGTGGGCTGCGGTGGAAGGTTAGATTGAAATCCTCTGCTAATGAGACGCTTCATACGACCGGTGGCCATCTTCTCATCTGCGTCATTCTCGGTCTCTTCCTCGTTCTCAGGATATAAGACCTCAAGAGAGGGCCGCTGACTGGCTGGCTGGTTCAATTTCACAGCATCGGCCGCCAATTGACACGCCAAAGCGATCGAACCAACAACAACAACGGCAACCATCACCACCACACCTGTGGGTATGGATGATGGATAGATGGATGGACGGATGGAAAGCGCAAAGCGAACGCAGGGAAACGCACTTCCTGGAAAGCAGACAAACACTGCAATCTTGGAGTTGAACCTTTTGGGACAAAAAAGGACGGAAGGTGACCGATGGTGGCAACCCTGAAAAGCGCGATTCCTTCCCTGCTCTGACCATGGCGGTAGCGCGGAGTTCCCTTGCCACACAAGGATGGGACGATGATTCCATGCTGCCGTCACCGACGGTCGGATTTTCTTTGCGCGTAGAGGGGTGGTGGTAGCATGTATCTCGCGGCAACGGCGTGACGACGTCCATTCCGGGGGATCGTAATTAGTGAAAAACGAAACCAACGAACGCATACACACACACACGGTTCCCGCTCGCCATGCCCGGTCATGGCAGAAGAAAGCCGAAATGCGTAACAAATTGGCAGAAATTGAGTTTCTTCTTTATTGTTTTCCTTTCGCCTTTCGCCGCTCGAACCATCGCGGCGCGATTTCGTCACGGTCCACGCCGCCAGTTACCCATTGTTGCCGACCAAAGGGGGACCAGAGGAATGTGGTAGGCTCTCCTCACCCCGGGCCACATCGCCAACTCCATGCCAACAAACCACATGATGATCGGGGTAAGCGGAAATGAGATCCGAAAGGCGTCAAAAGACGCATGGAGACGCAGGGGAGAGAGCAGAACACGAGCGCTTGTCGAATTGGTTGGAATTGATTTTGGGTAGTAGATGGAAGTTCATCTACCTCACTTGACCACGAGATGTCAACTCCATCAGCATCATAGCGTACAAATGACGTTTACTAAAATAACGTCCAACTGTCATTATGAAGATCATTCTGAAGGAAAGCAACGGGAACAACAGACCATTCGCGACTTGGCACCATTTCAAGGTTATGTTAGACGAACTAGACAAACTATCCTTCTTCCCCCCGCGTGGAAAACAACCCCCCACAAACAAAGCATCTATGCCCCCATTTTGCGATTCGCTGCTGTAAACGCAAAATCTCATGATCGCGGTGCGGCTCCGATCGCCGATGCATCGATCTTCCAAGATCAAACGGTACACCCCTACCCCTACCGCCTCCCGCCACAGCACACGCCCAGTGCCTTGGCGGTAATGGCGACGTGCGCCAAAAGAGATCCGCTCCATGCGGTGGCGGCAGCGGCGATCGTTTGCAGGCCAGGCGTGCCAACCAACAAGGCAGCCGGCCGGCCGGTCGAGTTTATTGCCGATTTCAATGGTGTGTACCGTCATCGTCTTCGCCGTCGTCTTGGGCACCACCGATCGGCCCAGCAACCGATCAAGCGCAGCAACACACGGAACACACGCCATCCATCCGTTCGTTCGTTCGTCCATGCAGCTCCTCTCCATTTCTCCTCGCCACTCCACTTTCCAGCCTTCCCAAGGAGGAAGGAGTTGGTTGCACGCCGCGAAGGTCCGAACGATGGTCGATGGAGCGTAATGGCGGAAAAACATTAAAAGCCCCGAGCCGCGAGAAGCGAGAGAGAAACGCGCGACGTGGAGAGACGAACAAAACAAATGGGATTGGAACGGTGCGGAGGAAGAAGGGAAGCAGGAGAGGGAGAGCGCTACCCCGCTCCCTTCCTCGCACGCGGCGGCTGCGACGACGTCGACAGCAGCAGCGGCGGCGGCGGACAGATAAAAGAGTGCGCGCGCGAACCCCCCTCCCCGAAAAGATGACCATCCCGCGGTCCCGGATCGAGACAGACTCGATCGCCTCGCGCCACACACACACACACACACATACAGACACAGGTAGCCAGGGCGAGTGTGAGTGAAAGACGGAATGATCGCGGGGAGTGATGTTTCAGGGCCACCACCACGAGATGATCGCGCGCGCTCGAGGCGGTGTGGTGAACGTGAACTTGCCTTGCCGCCGTTTGCTTCACTCCGAAGTTCACAGATCGAATACCCGAAGAGACAGTGAGAGAGAGAGAGTGAGTGCGAGGATTCGTTGGAATGAATATGAACGCGGATCAAACCGCGCCAGCATCTCCGGGATGCTGCGAAGCAACCCAAGCGAACGATCACTGGGATCGATTCAGTCCGGGGTCCGGTGTGTCTGTGTGTGTGTTTGTGTGTGTGCGAGGCGCGATCAGGCGAAACGAAACGGTGCCCCGCACCACATGGCACCTTCCGTTCCACCAGAAAGATGATGGAGGGAATCGAAAAGGTAGAGAGAGCGAGAGAGAGAAAATAAAAGGAAGAAGAAGGAGCAACACGCGCTAAACGTATAAAAGGCGGTATCGATGCTGGCTCGCCTGATCGTGAAAAGAGAGACAGAGGGATAGACAGAGAGCGAAAGAGAGCGAGAGAGAGAGAGAGAGAGAGAGAGAGAGAAGGAAAGAGAGCGGGTTAAAAATCCAAAATCCACCATAAAAGCCAAAGCCACCGCGCCGATGCGCTTTTGTTTGCGGTTTGCGGTGGAAACCCGAAGAGATCGAAACGAACATGCCAGCATCATCATCATCATCAGCATCGTCAAGGAGGGGTGGTGGCGTCGTTGAGGGCGCAGCGGCAACACTGCCGACGACTGGACTCGCCCCGGCCCCAAAGGGAGAGACTTGGCGGGGTCTTTTGCGGTTTCGTGTGTGCGCTCGACCGGGGGGAGGCTGCTGCGGTACCGGAGAGTTAAAAGCCGTACCGCCATCGTAACAACCCAGCCCTCGGCGATACCGCGGCCACCACCACCACCACCGCCACCGTCGACGTCGCTGCTGCTGCTGCTGCTCGTCACCTATAGTCACAGTTACCACCTGGCCCGTGTGCCGGGGTATGAAGTGTATGAAGAAGGGAAGGTTTTCGGGCAAAGATATTGTAAAGAGCGCCGCGTAGCACCTCCTCGAACCTCTAACAGACACGCGCTCACACACACACAAAAGGTAGAGCGTGGTTTGAAGTACAAGCGGAAATCATCGCTAAGGATCGCAAAGACCAAAATATAAAAAACTTTTCAAAAATATTTTCAAAAGTACTGGACCTTCCAATGTTTATCGGAAGTTATAGAAACTGATCCACGAGTTTACTTGAGCAGTTAAGCAGCTTGAGCAGTTGAATGCTTGTAGGCCTTTATTTGTTCGTCCTTTTAGGTGTAGCTTCCAAAAGGAATTGATGACGCAGACGAGAGATCATCGTTATGTGGCCTCGCGATTGTATTGCAGGATGTTCAATCCTTGTATTATCTATACGGCGAGATTTGTATAGTAAAATTGTTTATTCAAAGTTTTTTTATCTGTTATTGCTGTTTTTGAGCTTCAACCAAATTTACCCGCTCGGAAAATACACAAAATTTAAGTTAAATTGAAGAATTAAAAATAATGTTTGAAACAAAAAAGGAAGTCATATCCAGAACCCAGTCTCCCGGTGTCCACGACGAGGCAAATTGAGCACGAACGCGGTGAAACCGAAAGCCGCTGCTACGATGGTGATGATGCTGCTGCTGCTGCTGTTGCTGCTGCTGATGGTGGTGGTGGCCGGGGTGGGTTGAAATGAACCGACGGATGAGGGCTGCTGCGCCCTGCAGAGGCCGAGACCGAGGGTTGATGGCATTGATCAAACGGCGCGCGCGATCGGCATGAGATCTAACGGGCAAAGGAGGCAACGACGCAAACCTCAACCTCAAAAGGGAGAGAGCGACAGAGAGAGAGCGCGTGTGAGAGGGAAAGAGATAGACAGAAACGAGTTAAGAGCCTAGCCGCACATTCAAAGGGCAGCAATAAGCGAGCGAGCCGGCAGCAGCAGCAGCAGCAGGGACGACGGACGATCGAGGGGTGGTAGACCATCATAGAAAACGATCAACCGACCCGGCCACCTCACCGCACTCCGGCGAACCCTTCTGTTGAAATACCGCAGCCTCTTACCAGCTGTCATTCCCGCCGGACTAGAAGGGGGCGCACACACACACAGACACAGACACACAAAGAGACGCACAATCATGGTCCGAACGAACGAACGAACGAATGAACGAACGGGTGGCTTAGCGGCATTCGTGGGGTTTGATCAGCGACGATCCTCTTAAATTGACACGCCGCTAATGTCGCGGCCCATTGCAACCTGACAGTCAAACGTCAAATCGGTTCGCGTGCGCCGTGGGGCTTTTACCCCCCTTACGGGCGGCTCTTGGCTTTGGACGGAGAGGAGCACACACTCGTACCGTTGGAAATGTATGTGT
Organism: Anopheles darlingi; assembly: GCF_943734745.1. Classification (NCBI taxonomy): domain Eukaryota; kingdom Metazoa; phylum Arthropoda; class Insecta; order Diptera; family Culicidae; genus Anopheles; species Anopheles darlingi. Next base: position 70,289,301 of record NC_064874.1, read on the forward strand.
GCGTGTTTGTGTGTCTCCTCTTGTCGTGGGGCAGCAGCAAGGGACTTAAGCAATGCTGCTGCTGCTGCTGCTGCGACCAAACCACCAGCAAAGGCTCGAACCTTCGAAAGGAATATGGAAACGAAGCCATGGTTCGTAAATGCTGGAAGGAATTCGATTTTTCCATTTGCATTGTTGATCATTTCCTCGGATTCAACGGATGCATTCCCTCGCATTCCCACCCAAAACCCCCGCAAGTGTCATCTACATTTTCTGGCAATCGATTTCGTTCTAAATATGCATTTATTCGAACAGACACTTCGAACGACCCCGGAATAGACTCGGCTGCATGATAAGAAGCTTCCGGCGAGAGAGCCCGTAGTCCACTAGGGCAAGGGGAGGAGCAACCGTTGCATATTTCATAAGCAACAGCAACCCCTAAAGAAGAACGATACGATGCGTCGCTGTGAACACACTTTCGATTTTCTGTATTGGAGAGGGGAAATGGGAATCACGACCGCCAACTACGCAGACGCAGGGACATCTGTTTATTCTGACAAGATGCTTAGTCGATTTCCATATTATTCAACAGGGGGTACAAGCTTCTAGCCCCGGCTAGAATGCTTTATCAGCAAACGAACGAAGCATCTTTTCTGTCTCTCGTGTATTCCGTTTGGACCACCGCGATGCTCTGCTGCTGGCTGGCTGTCAAGCTATCCGGCGACTCACCGATGGTCGTAAAGATCGTTGCAGCGAGGTACTTAAAACCCTCGGCCTATCAAAACACACGCCTCTCCCGTTCGTACGGTCTCCTACATGGCAACCGGGCTCGTTTACGATCGACCGATGGACCGCACTCGTCGGAACTGTGGATTATAGGCGAATGACGGCCGCGGAACCCCGAATACATTCCTGCGCACAAGCTGGTCGTCTGAGTCTGCGAGACGGAACTAGCTCGTTCCTGGTGTATCAGATACCCGGATTTGTAATTAAAGATAATCAATTAAAATTCTCCTTCTACCCGTGGCTCCTTCAACAGCGCAACGGTACCAGAAATGTCGTGGCCTGTCGTGCGGTATAAATCGCGTGTCGGTTGGTTGCTGCTGCCGGATGTTCTTCAAATGCCGCGCGTACCAACATGTACATCTCGGAGGAAAATGGGTTTGATACCGCGGGGATAATAATGACCACAAAAAAAAACCCCCCCAAAAGAAGACAGTACACATCTTTGAACTCAGTCCGATACTCCATAAAACCTCGCAAAAGCGTCACAGTCCACAGGCCCACTTGTCCGGAGCCCGGCGGTGTCCCGTACTGTCTCCATCAAACGACAATAATCGGTCATCGAGAACGCATTCGTCGATTCGCGTGTGTTGCCACAAATTGCTTTGCACGAACAACGGCGGCAGCAGCAGCAGCAGCAGCAGCAGCAGACAGCTATCGAGGAGCCATCTGATGAGTGCCTCTCGTTTGTCGGTCTCCCCATATGAAAGAGCGCGACTCTTACGTGACACTGCACTTTGACGAGGAAGCCCACTTTGGGTGCGATAAAAAACAAACCGGGAAATGTTATTTTTATGTTCATCCCTCCCGAGTTCGACGCGTAAAATCGGACACTGAACTGCCGGGTCCCGATCGCGGTCACGCACCCGGAGAATACGGGTTTTTGGCGAACCTTAAAAACAGCGAAGCATGTGAACTGTCGCTGCAACTGTCGCTCTCCTCCCCCCGTCCCCCTTAGAGTGGCTCTCGAAATTGGTCAATGCAGAAGAGATAGTGTCCGGCGATGGAAATATAAATGGCATATAAAGAATGGTATTGAGTTAATCTGTGGCTTTCGGCGACTCTTTGGCATACGTCTTGCCGTCTTCGGGGGCATTGTATATGGGCAGCCAGCACTACCGCGTGGTCCAGAATATCAATTACCTGTAGGAAGAAGGAAGAAGAAGGAAAAAAATAAACCGATTAGTAAATCATATTTTACAAGCTATCTTATTGGGGATTTATTTATATTAATAAAACATGATATAAGATTTCATGTACTCCGAATCCGAATCTTCCGAAAATGGATGCTTGACCTTCAACTGTGCCAGCAGCACCAATCCAGCACAACCGGTAGTAGCAAAACAGAGCAAATTCGTGCAAATTAAACACTGATTAGCAAACCCACCACCACCGCCGCCAACCGCTCCTCCCTGGCTCGGCGGCTCTCGCCAAGTCACAAGTGGCCGGTTTGCAATCGCTCGCCGCTTTTGCTCAACCGTAACGCACAGTTTAACCGCGAGCTTGTGACGAAAAATCGCGCCAATTAACCCTCTGCTGGCCAGCAGACGAGCGGCTATAAATTGCACACATTATCACGCCGGTGACGGGTGGGCACCCAGTGCGGAGAAAGAGAGAGAGAAAGAGCAAGACGGAGAGAGAGAGAGAGAGAGAGAGCGCACGCTAGAGAGCAGAAGCGTGCGGTTCGCACTCACTGGCGATTACTGATGTGGTGTGAACAATGTGGCGCCACTGGCGGCGGCAACGTGCGTTTGAAGTGCCGGACTTTAGCGAACACCCCGCTAGCGCCTGGAGAGGCAAGGGTAGGATGGTGCGGACCGGGAACTGTACATTGGAGTGTTGTCCGTCCGATAGGCTATCGCGTAGTCGAACCTACTGTGTGACCTAGACTGCACAGTGAGTTGAGTTGTTGGGACGGCGAGGTGATCATTGACCGAGGATCTCATATGAATGTTCACATAACCGAGTTCCACATCTGTCACTGGGGACCTCTCAGGTAGGAGCGGCTTAATTGATACCTCAGCCTCACGATCACGATCACGATCGCGTCTCGCTGAGCATAGCACAGCGCGAAGGTACACTTGTGCACACTCCGGAACTCCTCGGAAGGGGGTTCGTGTGGTTACAACTTGCCACGGTGCTCTAGGTAACCTCAAGTTGTTCCATTCTGGAAGACGTTCGAGCGATGTGGAACACTACATTCCATTCGAATAAGTCATCACAGGGCTAAACATCGCGCCTGGGTGCTGCTGGCTGACGGTGCTGCTGGCTGACGAGCTCTGCTGCCTTGGTAGAGCACGGGAGAAGTAAACAAACCCGCCACCGCCACCGCCACCGCCAGCACACCCGCACTCTGCTGCCCATGAAGGCCTTTAGCCTTAACCGACCGCGCTGCTGGCTGGACCGCGAGAGCGTAGCGTTTCACCGCAAGCAAACACCGCAGCACAGCGCTGCTGCCAATGCCAATGATACCGGGGGAGGGGGGCATCCAAAACTCTCGCACTGTCTTTTCGGGGTGTTTGTGCTCATACAGACGGACGGACAGACAGATGCGCCGCCCGCCCACCGCCCTCTCCTGCATGCGAGTTCGTCCTTCGTTCGTCGGCCACCAGGAAAGCAAACTTTCTCCCGCAGAGCTGCTATAGGTGCTGCTGGTGTGCTCGGTGTGACCGCCATCGTCGCCACCTCCAACGATCATCCGAATGGACCACATTGTTTCAGCTTTTGGTCTCGAATCATTGCCGAAAAGCAAACGCCGCGCGGCGGTCTCGAGAACCGTATCCCATCTGTTTACACGGACACACGGCAAGCCAGCACGGATCCGCGGACGCGCGCGGATGGCGCACTTAAGTCCTCCCGTGACCGGGCCGGAGCCGGGCCGATTTCGAGCTGGTCGGCCATTGTCGGTTCGGTACACATCAAACAACACGCCATCCCCATCTAGCCTCGGGTGTGTTTTGTTGGCCCAGTGGGTGCGCCTTCACTCCGGACGAAGACGGAAGAAGGTGACTTGCCGTCGCTCTCTCCATTTGATACCGACACCGAGAGCGCGCTCCCGCGTCAAGGTAACTAATGCAGGTTGGTGCTCGCGGTGCTGGTGTTTACCTTCAAACCCGTTTGGAAGATGATCGGCAACAGCTCTATTCCAATAGACTTTCTTTGTATGGTTCGTGAAGCTGCTGCACGGGAGGATGTGGTCTGAGTTCTTTTAATGAGATCAACCAAACCAAGAGAACTACTTCACCGAGACACAGACAAGAGACAGATCGTTATTCGTAATCTTGGCACTGGACTCGTCTGGGGATCGCATTCCATTGCGTACACGAGGCAGAGCGTGTTTTAGGACCTTCATATACCACACACGTGTAACTCGGCCATATGTCAAACTGCAAGTTGTGCCACGAAAGCCACACATGGTCAGGCAGCCTCGAACCGATTGGTGAAACAGTCAATTTAAACCCAAGAGACTTTACCAATTCGGACCAAACCACCAGCTGCGCTTGGAAGGAACCCTTATTGGGATCGAATACCTCAAGGTTTGAACGGGTTAATGTCTAAAAATCCCATTGCTTAAAACAGACATTTTTACATTCACAAATTATTCACACAACAAATACTGAATACTACATTTTGTACTTACTGTACACCAGAAAGGAAAGCCCATTTATAGCACTTGGACCGTATTATTTTTTTAGGTCAATCTGTCAACGAACGAACGTGCGGCAACTTCATTATGTACCGTCTCTGAATAGGGCACTCGCAGAAGTCGCAGAAGCTTGGCTCGTGAAGTGCATGACTCCACCATACCACTTTTTCCCCTCGGTAGCTGTTTTGCCTTGCAGCAGGACTCTTTAAACTTCAGTGTCGAGTCCTTTCCGGCCTTCAAGTATCGAAAGCACTGGCAGCGCCCTTACGGACCCCGAATGAATGACGCTATACTTGGCCTTTTTTTCTCCAACGGTTATATCCGTCCTCGAGCATACACTAACAGCATCTCGATTCACTCGTAGCTACGTGCAGGGAGATATCGCCGAGATGGGTGATGATGTCATTCGGTGCATCACCTGCGAGAACCTTTCCCTTTGATCGCGTACTACCGTTCTGCTGCTTTCTTCCGCTGGGACGAAATGCCTCTTATTTCCCCCCATATGGAAACCGGTAGCTCTCGAAGCTCGTGGTACACACTACAAGTGGTACACACTAGAGCAAGGCTTGTCTAGTACTCTGTTGACAGCGCGTTGCAGGATGCGATCGACATGAAAGCGAAGGACGAGTCCCCGGATGCCTGCCACCCAGCACTTTACCAGACATGTACGTACATGTCTACTACTCGAGTTCTTTCCCTTTTGGATGCAACCATCTTCATCTTTACGGAAGGTTCAGAAACTTTCCATTGGTCACAGTACATCGTAGGACAACAAGATGCACAGTACCGGTGGAAGACGATACAATTCCGTTTCTCATTCGCAGTAATGTGGAGTGGTCTCGAGAAGTATTTTCCGTTCCCTCTGCTCTCTCTCTCTCTTCCCTCATACACTGCATGCATCGCTACACCACTTCCACGGCAATCGTTAGGCACAATAAGAAAAAGTTATGAGAATACATCCTCAACTCCGACCCACCGGTACCATGGTGCATGGTGCATCCATTCCATTGAACTTCCGAGATTGTTTTCAACAATCCTCAAGAAGGAACCCCCCTCCCCCCTGGGGCAAAAAAGGGACTTGGCAGGACCGTGTTGGACCGTGAGCATATACATGTCGTTCGCATACACCGCAAGGAAACAACCCCACCTTGAGTGGAAACACTGCAAGCAAGAAGAAGACGGTCGATGATGAGACCGGTGAGGCCAGCACGGAAACCCCAGAATGCTTGTGAACGCTTGCTCCCAATCCCACCCCTTTCGCGGGCCCCGGCTCATGGATCCAATGTGAACGAACGACGATGCATGCTACGTTCGCCGCCGTAACGAAGTCGCCGATCTCGCACCACCAGCCAACGGGCGAGGAATCAACAACTATAGCAGACCAACATAAGACCGCCTCCTAACCACCTAAGCGTCCTACTATACGCGCCGATACGAGGCGACGGCAAACCGATTCTGTGGTTTATTTATTTATATTCCTGAGCAGCTTTCCCTTTTCATTCCGGGACCCCCTGATCTGCCCCCCCCCTCCCTCCCTCCACGATTTTCACATCTAAATCCCGAAAAGGGAGCAGCGCGGAATCTGTGCTACAGGAAGATGATGTTGCGGCCCGCGGTGGATGCCAAGGAATTCGATCCGGCCAAAAAAAAGGTCAAAGTGCGGTGTTCTCCGTTTGTCTTGGCACAAGCGCGAATGTGGCGTTCGGAATGTGGGTCATGCAAATTGAGGTACCCGGCTTACCGCGGGATGAACAAGAATGCATACGAGGCAGAGAGAAAGAGAGAGTGTGTGTGTGTGTGTGTGTGTGTTCAAGTGTCCCGGAACGGCAGAAGAAAAACAGAACCTTAAGATGGATTTTCCAATGGGTCCGCCATGCATTAAGAGGATGTCATGCGTTTGTTTAGAGAAAGACTGATGGGGCCCCTTGGCTGGGCCCCTTCCTCTGGGCGATTGTATTAAAACCATCCTCCAACCATGATGCTACCCCTCCCGCTGATGCTACAAACGAACGCTACTACTGGGGTGCGGGCGTCTATTTATAAGATTTGCTGGAAAGCAGTGCCCGCCGAGTGTGCCAGCGCGTATAGGGCGCGTTCTTAAAATAATTTTATTATAACAACCACCTACTCCCGCAGACTACTAGCACCCATCTCTCTCTCTCTCCCCATCTCTCCATCCACTAGGCACCAAAGACAACCTGTAATTTCTGACGCTCCGGCCCAGCCGACGGCAAGTCTGGCCGAAAACGGACCGTGGACCGGTGGACCCGGTGATCACACCTCGGATCGCCGAAAGATTGGCGTTCCCTTGGCGAGATTTAATCACGCCATTGTGCCATTCCCCGGTCCCCGCGGCTTGCCAGCCAGGCGAGACGAGCTGTCGTCATGCCCGGGGTCTAACAAACAGCTTGGCCTGACGACGACGACGACAATCGATCAACCACGTACCAACGGCGCACTCCTGCTGCTGGTGCTTCCCGTTCCCTGGCCGGGACACGATCCGAAACACGCGATAACGCGCACGACGGCAGATGCACCCGGGCACCGATGATGATCGTTGGTGATGGTCGTTGCGTTTGCACGAGAGCCAAGAGATGATGCCCGGCCGGCTTTGCACCTTACCATAATTATAATTCACCCATCGACACCGTCGTATGCAGTCCGCTGCTCCGGCCTGGCCGGCAAGAACGAACGCGAAAGCGAACCATTTAATGATGCTTCACTGTGTGTCTGTCTCGGGTGTGGCTACACCCCTTCGGTTCACATTTTTACACGTTTCATCATCATCGCGCGAGGGGCAGAAGAAGAAGGAGAAGGAGAAGGAAGAGGAACAATCCGCCATGGCCACCGCCACACATTACCGGGCCCGCTTTTATCACAGCCGTGCCCCGCGTCCTATCCCAGCGCGTTTTGCAGCGAAAATTGCTTCCTTCCTCCTTTAACCACCGTACATCCCCCCTTCACAGATGCAACAACACACCGGACCAGCACCGCGCTCATTATGGTGTCCCCGGACGTCACGAACCGGACCGGCGGACAGGTCCGCCCAGCTCCACGCCTCTCCAGCTCCTGAAGCGGGGAGGCGGGAGGGGGGGTCTTTTCTATCCTTCCCCTCGCAGGATCCCGGGCCGGTGCCGGGAACCATCCGTTCGCGGTCATCTTTCGTCGCTTCGCACCTTCGAATGGCGCAAATTACGGACGCGATGGATGCCGAGACCGCGAGCGGCGTTATTATTGCTAATTATGAATTATTTTTACATTTTTCCCGCCAGCCAAAAAATGCCGTGCATCGTTGTGGTGTCTGTGCTTCTGGCCATATTCTGCGGGTTTCCTGTTCCCGTTTTTTTTTCTTTTTTTTTTTGGGGCGGTATTTTCCACCGGTTCCCTTTCCGTGTCCTGGGTGCCTCGTAGGCCGGCACGTCCATTTTTATTAAAAGAAAAACAGGATCTCTGTGCAAGTTTTTTTAAGTCCTGCTGTTAATGAAGGAACAAGTAACTCAGTTCTTTCGAATTCTGTGAGTAGAAACAATGCTTGAACCTGTAGAGGTGAGACTTATATGATTTCCTTTTTTGTAATGTGCTCTCTCTCTCTAAGTAAAGCAAAGAGCAAAAGCTCTCTAAGTGAAGCCGCATAACAAACTAGTCGAACTTATGCGTTGTCCAGCACCGTCTGCAATCAATACTCTGTTACCTAACCCACTCCTAACAATCGCATAACTAACCAAACGGACAATCCGTATATGAAGCGAACACGAAAATGGCAAAAGCTTTTCGGTCATCGCCGACAGTTGACTCCAGGACGACGTATAGAGGTCGCAACGACCAGACGGAACTTAGCTGCCTACGTTGCTGTTGCTGCTGCTGCTGCTGCTGTCATCTTCACCGGACATTTGTCTTCGTCAAGAGCGAAGCCCAGGTACCAGAATTGTCAACCATTTCCTGTCAAACGCAGCCCCATCGGAAGAAGGCACACGATCCAACGCACGCCAGCATCATTATTGTTACATTTCCGCTCCTGGTGATGCACCGCGTGTGTGTGTCGTCGTCGCATCGCGTTTGAAACGTCGCAAACGTCGCGATTCCTCGTCCTACTTCACCTTGGCGAGTTTTGTGGTCCATCCATCCGAGTTGGTGAGGCGCATGAGGAAGAGGGGTGGCAGAACACACCGGACCAGCCTCTTTTGAGTGACAGATGGATTCAATTTCACAGTAGCCCCCATTCTATTCCGGACTGAACTGGACTGGACAAAAACTGAGGCCGAGGACGACGAAGCAAGACGATCCCCCCCGTTTCACATTCCCAAGACGTCATGTCGTCAAGCGATGACCTTCCACGTGCTGCAACCATTGGCCATGTTGGCCAGCAACAAAAAGTCCGCTCCGGGTTCCTCTTTCCTTCCCTCTTCCAACAGAGGCCGCCGTTGTCGACGTCGTCGTCGTAAGCCCAAAAGACGATAAAGCCAGAATAACGCTTGTGATCGGCAACCGCGCAGCAGCAGCAGCAGAAAACGTGGAATAGGAATTTGGGGAGAAAGAAACAGAGAGGCCGTCTTGCAAAAATGGGACGAAGCACAAAAGCATCGAGCCGCCGCCGCTGCATTCGCCGCAAAGCAAAGCGCTCCCGGCCACAACGGATCAGAGGCCGACGAAGACAACGGCGACGACGACGACGACGACGATGACGTCCGGACATAAGAAATACCGCCGCCACAAAGTTTCCCGATAATATGCGCTCTCAAATGGCCGGGAATGCAACAAACTGTGCAGCAGCGAGGGGAAAACAGCTGCAACGGTAGACAATTCCGCTGCAAAGCAAAGGGTTCCATGGCATAAAAAAAGAGGCCGCAGGAATAGGAAGCTAGGCTCAGCTCAATCAACAGAGGCCCAGCCGTTAGCTGCCGCCACCACCCATCGAAGCGAATTTCTTGATTACTGCTAGCGCTAATGGCCAACAGATCTGCTGTTGCTGCTGTTGCTGCTGCAGCAGGTCAAACCACAGCTATGCAGCGGCATATCCGGTGCACGCGATGCATTAAGGCCGAAGAGTATGAAGAGTGGCACAGCCCCGAGTGCAGCTCCCAGTTTTTGCTCATAATTTGCCAAATGTTGTGTTACAACAACACAGCGCAACCGAACAACAACACAGACCAACCCCACAAGGAACCGCGCGAGATCTACAATCCAGTTTTCCAGTGTTTCGCGTCATTTTTCGCCCCAGCTTTTGCCGCACACAATTACAATGAAAAGGTGCGTTCGGCAGAAGAGGTGCAAGAGACAGCGTATAGCCGCGCGTCCGGCTAATTGTAGGCTTCGGCTTCGGACAATCATTTCCCGTGGGCCATTTCTTTCATCTTCGCGATCTTCTCGCCCTTCAGTCGGGAGAGCAAACGTTGGCGTCGTTTTGTCGTGCGGGTTTGTAAGTTCTTCGGATTTCTCGGAAATGAAACCGTAAAACAACATTGTAGCTACAATGTTAAAGCCGGCTAACAATGCAGGAAATCATCAAACGTTCCTCTTGACCACCTTGAGTTCCAACGGTCTGGCGTTCTCTCGGTGGGAAAGGCGAGAGTCCTGCACGATCCCCCACTAAATACGACAGCTGTATTTACCTGCAAATTTCCATCATTTTCATTTCCTAGATTTTCTGTTTTTTTTTGTTTTGGTGGCCGGAAGGAACAGAAGAATTAAAATCCTTTCCTTCGCCCGCTAGCAGGCCAACTGACGAAACAAAAGCCCTAGATTAAGACCTGACTAGGCAATCCACAAGAGAGTCAACTGGCGCGATACATGCTACTTAGTCCACCGGGTAACCATGGACCCGAGCCAGGGAAGGCTCTTAAGAAGTAAAAAAAAAAAACGCTCTTGCCATATTTAACGAGTTCCGTGGTTACTGCTGCAGCACACGGCCGGAACAGGCCGGAACGGGGTGTTCCGCTTCCGCTTCCGAACCAGCCGAACCAGCCTCCAGAAAACGACGACGGTTTACCTACTTTTTAACATTCCCATTTTCAGCTGAACAACGGATGCTATTCAGCATTCAGTGAACCCCATTCGACGGTACACTACATTAGCTCCCGATGGAATACCGTCCTCGGAGGTGGCTGCTGGTTGGCGCCTTCCTGTTTCTTTTGATCGACAAGTAGCTTCATCATAAAGGCCACAAAATGCACCATACAATGCATAATAATGGCGCGAACGGTGAAAATGCGGAACGCGAAACGTACTTCACTCTCTGCAAAAGCTGCAGCGCTGCAGACGTGGCCCGAAGAAGGATGCTGGCCCCCGAGAGGGGAGGGGGGCGGTGGCGAAACCGGGCGCAGGACGTGCGGCAGGGAAGGGACCGGGTGTACAATGCACCGGCACCGGCACCGGCGGGTGCACCCGGTGTTGCAACCATCATTATCATTATCTTAATTTTCCCCACAGTTGCACTAATTTTGCACTCTGCATACCTGGTTCGCCGCGTCATCTCAACACAGGCGAGACAACTGCAACGACCAAGGAATGGGGTGGAGAAAGGGAGGGAGGAAGGGGGTTCCATTTGCAGTGCACGCCACGGTGCAATTGCGCGAACACCTTCTGTTTCCCCCTTCCGACAATGAGAACCTGTAGCCGATGGTAGTATGAAAGAAAAGAAGGTGCACGTAAGGGACAAGGTAAGGCCTCTTGACGCGATATTCAGACGCGGCAGACAAGACCGATGCTCTTGCTGGTCGTCGAGGACATGCTCTTGGTTGCAGAATGGATTTGAGAATGATACAAACATGCACAGAGCGTAGGGTGGAAGGAACTGAAAGTAAAGAAAAAAAAATAGGACCATTCTACTTTATGACACCCTTCTAGAAGTGTTATTACGAGTCATGTTTAGACAAGATGAATCCAACGTTCATCCCATGTGTTACATTCAAAGATGAAAATATTGCGTTAATGAATTCCAGCTAAAGAACTGGAAATTCGTTTGATAACATGCCGGTATCGAATCGAAATGTCATTTTCGACAGTTTTTTTAAGGAGATCTCAGGATGTTTAGAATGGTTAGAATGGACTAGCATAAATCCATAAATGCAAGTGCTAAGCAGTGTAACTTGTTGTACTCTTACAAGCTCTAAATTAGATCATTTTTTCCAAGATATCCTGTGCCAAAAAAGACCTGTTTCTATCCCTGTTAGGTCCTTCAAAGGGGAGGAGGGCATAGAAATGGTTCAATAACTAAAAAACCGTCCGGATGCCATGGAACAAATTGTTTTCCAACCATCCGAAGCCTCTGCTCTATGATGATGCTCTGCCTCTTCTCTCCCAAGAATTCGTTCGACTTCCCGCCCCACCGCTCCGAGGTGCGTGTATGCGGGTTTATGTGCGCGCTAATATGCGTGAATAAGCTCGGTACACTCTGGCACAGCAAAGGCTCCGTATGTGCCTCAAAGAGCCCGGAGGTCGGACGGAATGATGTGATCCTTTGATTCGATTCCCTTAAAGATCTTTCAAAGACGCGCAGCAGACCGAGCCACGCATGATCTCTCTTTTGTTGGATCGTGCCATTAGACCCGGGACATACATACACACAAACACACATACATAAAGAGATACACGTTGGGTTCAAACAATAGCATCAGCAGCGACCGACCGAAAGAGGTCTCGGACGTCTTCTCGACCAAAAAAAGTGCCGCCACTGCCGCTGCCGCCGTCGGCATAGAGAGAGAGAGAGAGAGAGAGAGAGAGAGAGCGAGAGAGAGAGAGAGAGCGAGAGAGAGAGAATGTCGGAAAGGCGGACCAACCACCGACAACGAGAGGAGGAGGAAGAGGAACAAGCAAAAGGCGAAGAAGCAAGGAGATATGGCCAGAAAGGATGAGGAACAAAAGGGAGAAGGGTGTACATGAAGGGAAGGAGGGAAAAAAATATCCAAAGAACGCACGTATATTCCTTTTCCTCGGTTTCTTCGCTTTCTCGTCTTCGTTCGTTCGTCTACCCCCACACCGCCACCCCCTCGGCACACTGCTTGGTCTTCTTCTTCTGGAGCATATGAAAGAGCCCGGTACACGAAGGCAAGGAGGAGGCAGATAAAGCAAGAGACGGAGGAAAATATGCTGAAATGGTCCAGAAGGGAGGGTGGCGGGTAAGGAAGGACAGACACAGAAGGATGCGGGGCAGGGGGGAGTGGGGAGGGTGGGATGCGCGGCCAGAGTGACAGAACGAACGAAAAGAAAGAAAGAAAGAAAGCAACCAAGCAAAGGAACAACAGGAACTTTTAAGAAAGGCACCAGCGACCGACCATCCCACCGAATGCTAAGGGCCCTGGGCCCAGGGCATTCGAGAGAAGGACGCATCGAAAAGGAAAACCGAAAAAAAAATGTGGAAAAACACACACACACACACGAGCACACGGACACACAGGCAAACGTGCGTGCGCCCGGGGATGCACACATAAGCGTGGACGCACTCCCCATCATGGCAGCACGCACTCTACGGACGCGCGGGCATGAGGAGGGAAAGAAGCCGCCCAAAGGCCGACCGTGGCGGCGGCGGCGGCGGCGAAGTCCCCTTGGCTTGCCGTAACAACACAAAGGTCCAGCGGCGGCAGCAGCAGCACCACCACCACCACCGATGCGGATGGTCCACGATGGACGACGACGCAACAGAGACAGAGGCGACGAGGTCGCACGGAACAATTCCGAAAACGCGACCGAAATAGGAATGCCGCTGAAGTCGCCGCAGTCCCCGCCGTCCATTCCTCTAACCAGAGAGGAGGTGGCCCTGGACGGACCCTGGGTGATTTTGATTCGGGTTTGGGTCCGGGTTCGGGTTCTCGCTACGATAAATCGATGAAAAGCATATCGGCAACAGGGAAGACGCAGAAGATTCTGGGCAGGTAGTGGGACGCAAGGCGTTAGAGAGAAGCCGCGTGCGCGCCCGCAAACAGATCACAGGACCTGAGCCGACGATCACAAGCATATCTGAAGAAGGAACAAATCGATCGTATGACGATCGACGTACGGAGCAAAGTTAGATGATGCGAGGCAAAGGACAAGAGTGGTCGAAGGGAGATCTCGCACGCGGTTCGTTGTGGTTGCTGCACTTTCCACCGTGATAATGTTGATGAGCAAGATGGACCACGGAAATGGAATCGTTGAACGATCTCGTTCTTCCGCGCTTTCGACGTTTTGATTACGCGATCACACACGGATCAGAATGGCCTACTACTGCTGGTTGGCGAAGGTAGTAACGCTAGTAACGTGTTGATGCACTGCGACCGAACTTCGATTCGAGAAGATTGGAAAAATTGATCAATCTGAGATCAAGCTTGCCTGGTATAATATCATAATTCCATGTGACTACAACATGCAAACTCGATGCATAAAGACATACAACAGGATAGCAGCCTTAGGTAATGGCTAAGCTCTTCTATTTTCAGATTTCATCAGCACGAAAACTACCCAAAAGCAACGATCTCAGTTGCACGCAGCAAACATCTGTTGATATGCTGCTGTGGCTACGCGTTTTCTACTGTTTTTTATTACTTGGTCACGATTAAGACTTTCAGGAAGTCAGGGAAAAGACACCCGAGAGTCCGAGTAATGGGGAGAGGGGAAGTGAGTGGAAAACGAAAGAATTTTCCCGATGCGTCTTCTCGTGTCAGCATCCGCCTATAAAAACTAGGTCAAAACCATCCGCACGCAGCGCGATGGCGAAGGCACGTACCACCCCTCCGCCGCGTGTCTTCTGGAAGAACGTGTCGGAAGGAAAAGTGTGAAAATTAGCTACGTGAGTGACGTGAAAACTCAGCTCGCTCTACCGACCGACCAAGGCAGCAGATGGCGCCCTTCGATGGTGGTGGTAGGGTAGTGATGGTTGCCATTGTTGCTCCCTTCCGGGGAGCCATCTTTGACGAATGGCAGAATCCATCGGCCTCCTCCCCCATCCTAATGACTGCCAATAACGACAACTGCGTAGCCATTCTGGCGTGTGTGCGTGCGTGCATGCCAATTGACACCATCGTACAAATCGCGGCACGGTTCAGGCGAGAAAAGCGGCCGGCCCTGGCCCCGGTCCCGTCCTTTGCCATAATAGGTTTTCCGCAACCGTAAATTGCTTTCCTTGTCTTTAAGCGTCCCGTCGATGTAGCCGCGTGAACCAGTGTTCGGCGTTACGGCAATGACGCAGCACTAGGAGCCGTCAATTTTCATTTCAGCACCCCATCACCGATGGCGGTCGCCCTTCTTTCGGGGTGAAAAACTTCATCGTAACTGCCTCTCGTGCTCGGCGGCTCATTGGAGTCGTTTATTCCCCTCTTTGAGCGTGGTTTTTGGAGCTGGTGGCAGAGGGGTTTGTGCGAACCAGGGATAGGATTATTCCGGGAAAAGTTTTCCCTGAACCATCATGGCCTGGAGTGTGGGACTTGTAAGAAAGTCAACTTCCAACCATTTTCCGCCCTGCTGTTCGGGTTGTGCCCGATGCGACAAACCCATTTACCACGCCATCGCGAACGTGGAGCTTTTGTCGGTATAATCCAAGAACCTACATCCTAGCGATCTGTATCTGACGTTTTATGTACACAGTGCCCATCCCCGGGGTGGATGATGCTGAGAATGAAGATACGCCATCCCTGTTGGTAACATCCCTGTGACAGCAGCAGAGAGCCGTGCGAACGACGGGGATTAGGGAACCATGTCTACTGTGTTGACTTGGCATCCTCCATTTTGTGCTAAACCTTTTACGTAGTAATATCATTTGCCCACCGCTGTGAAAAGTATAAACATGCTACTACATCGAACGAACCACCTGGCTCACCTGTAAACTGCTTGTAGCCTCCAAGTATCTTATGCTTCCACCATTTGACAATGTTTCCGGCCATCGCTGATAAAGCACACTGTCTCAAACTGATAGAGGGTTGATTTGCTTCGCCTCCTACCTTCCGAAGGTAGCCGTGTGCCGGTCACTTGCTTTTCCTCGCTCGCTTTTCCTCCGGAACAGGACACTAATTTTCTGCTTCACCGCGAACCACTAACTATTCACTTTTGCCACGCACTTCTCCATAACAACGCGCTCGAGACGCAACCATCGGAGTGACGATTATATATTCCAATTTTCATTTTACTCCTTCAATTAGCCGAAAATTTCTTCCACTCGCAAACCGCGATTGCACTCGATTCACAGTCACTGCACCGTACACATACCGCTGGCCACTTGCTAAACCGCTTCCGGTTACGAGAGAAACGGCGGCTTCTTCTGTTTTCTGTGACTCACGCCAAGCCTGCTACGACATCTCCGCGCACGTTTCCTGCTGCACTGTATGAACTGTGGGAGTGAAAAAATATTGTTAGGACGAAGCGCAAGAACATGAAACAGCTGAGCTGGGTCAAATGACCTACGAGACCAGTGGATAACGAAGAAGCAAATTAGCGCCAACGAATTTGGAAAAAAATGAAGGAGTTAGCGCCAGTGAATAAAAATATTATGAGGGAATGGACGCCACCGAAAAGTACATTTTACTCGCGTGTTGATATTCCAAGAAGCGCATAATCAATATGGCTTAATGTAAAATAACCCAGGATCGAAGTTTAGATAACAGAAAAAAGGAGGCGCGAAAAGTGATTAGTCTAACTACCTAATATATTGCTTAAACTAGTTGATATTGACAAAACCAATTAGTTGTGCAAACGAATTTCCATACAAAATCATGATTGCAAACAGTTCTTATAGTTCATGTTCTGGTAGTCAATGTAGTAGTAGTTCTTCATGTCTCTGCTCAAAGGGCACAACCGAACGAATATTTCTGGAAGCCAACGCGCCATCGTCTTCTTATGTTGCACCGCGAACGCAAGCATGCAGCTCTTCAAACGCACACACACACACGCGCGCATAGTTTCATTCAATCATTCAAACCACCGAGTATGCTGCTGCTGCTGCTGCTGCTGCTAGTGGTGGTCGTTCTTTTAGTCCAACAGTACCGAAGAGACACACAACATCCAACCAGGAAGCAAGAGCCGCGCAGGTACTGCGGTGTTGACAAAATCAACTTGTCGCCCCCGGTCTCGGTGTCGGCCCCGGTAGTTTACCAAAGCCCAGAACCGAGCATTCCGAGTTTCGCGGGGACTGCGTTTTCAATCAATCCAATCTTGTTTATCGTCGCTTCAGTATTCCCCCAAAAACGCGCGAACACACTCACACACCCGCACAAATGTTCGGCATCGAGCAACCCCTATTTTGACCAGCAACATCCCTCCGCAGGAGATAACATACTGCTACTCGCTCTCTCTCTCTCTCTCCCTTTCGTTGGCATTCGATGGCGGTGAGGGTTGTCAACATAATCGTGGACAATCGTAGAACAATTCCCACCGCACGGTACAACCCCATCGGCGGCATTTTTTTCGTAGACACGAAAAGCGCGGCGGCGTCGTCGTCATCGCATACTCCTAGAGATGCTCGTGTGTTGTCTCGTCTCGGCGACGGCGGCCAATAACGCTACGCACACACGCTCACCGAACCCTCGAAAACCCCCTCCGAAACCAGCAGCAGCAGCAGCATTATTTTCCTTCGCTCTTCTTCTGCGCTGCTTCGTTGCGGTCTTTGCGTTCGCTTCTTCTTTTTCTCTCGCTCGTTGTCTCTTTGAATCGTTCCCGCTTCTTTGCTTGTGGCCGCATCCCGGGTCCGCATCCCTCTTACGCATCCCCCTCCTCCCCCCCAAACCACCCCGCGACCCAATCGGCTTCACAAATGGAGGCGCGCGGCACCGATGATGGTGGCTGCTGCGCGGCATTGCTTTATGCTTTGTTTTCGTTCCTCTCGTTCCCTGGCCTCCGCCCACTTCTCTTGTCTTTCTTCTTCGCTTCACTTCCCTTCCCTTCCCGTCCCGTCCCGTCGCAGGCCGCCATCGCTGGTTTGCTACGCACATCACAACACACCGAATACGAAACAACACAATTCGGCCCCGTGGTCGTTCGTGGTTGAGGTTTTCTTCTTTTTCTTTCTCCTCTTTCTTTTGGGGTTCCGGGTTGGGGGGCTGCCTGCTCGAACACAGTTTGTGCGTTGTTTAAGAGATTGTTTGCTGGCCCCGTTTTTACCTATACGCACGCACGTACGCACATTAGCCTACATAGAAGCACAGGCCACCACCAACCAACATCAACATGAACAACATCATCAACAACAACAGCGGCAACAACGACGACGACGACGACGACGACTACAACGCGACGCTACAGCACAACATCACCACTACTACTACAATACGCCAGTTCCGTCGTCGTACGCACCACGAAATGTTCGCCTTCCGTTCGAACGTGCCGCCGTCGCCGCGTGATGGCTGGCGGCTGAGCATAGAGCAGCATAGCAGCCAACCACACACCTTATGCGTGCATGCGTGGCCTGTGCTAGGACGGGGTAACGGGGCGCTTTAAAGAATACACACGCACATCTCGTGGACACTGCACTATTGTTCTTCGTTTGATGTCACACTTTACATTCGGAGGATTATGTACTGCACGTGAACGGAGGAAGGCACACGTGAACCCTAACATATGCCAACACTTGAACACGTCTCTGACCCGTTTGATGATCCACTTCCCAAGCGCAGGCACCACTAACAACAGCGACGCCATCTGCGGCAATTAATTACCTGTGTAAAGGATAATTGTTTATCCTAGTCTCGAGTTTTATGCTTATTTGTTTTTTTTTTATATTTCGAACTTCCGACACTACTGCACGCCGTACGAGACGCTCGCTAAGGACGCGGTGTTGTCGCGTTGACGGGTGATGTTTGAATGAATTCCGAGAAAATGGAAACGCAACGAACGGAATCGAAATGAATGGCGAATGGTGAGTCTGTGGGCGTAAGCACGCATTACTGTGACCGGCACATAATAGGAACCACCTGGACGATCCAACATTGATGTCCTATCTGTCGGTATAGGTTTGATCAAATTCTTCTTTAAACGTTTTTAAAGTATGTTTATTTACACATCTAACAAGTAAAAGTTTCATTTTTTTCATCGGATTACAATTTTCATCGGATTACGCTATCAATTCAACCAAATAACTAATCACTAAACATATTATTGTAACATTCAACGGGTTTGAAATGAATCTTCCTTTCTGTCAGTCACTGTAAAACCGCCATGTTTCTGTGTGCGTAATGTCTTATGTTTTATGCGTATAGTATACAGGACAAAAGATAGTAACCATATGATGTTTGAATGTGTGTCTGTGAGTTCATTATCCGTTCATTTTAATTCACGTTCCCGAGAGAGAGAGAGCGCGTAGGTTCATTCATCTCTACTCTCGCAATAACGCGTGTTTTCGATCAACCCGTTCAACTTCCATCACCAAGATCCTAGCCATGTTCTCTGCCCTAATGACAGTCGAAGAAGATGAGATCAAGTGATATCCAAATCCCATAGAAAGGTCGCTACAGCAACATATGATAAAATATTCTAGAACACATAACTGAACGCCCCAACATACGAGATACCGTTTGTACCGATACTCGAGACTTTTTGGGGGAAAATTGTTATTTAATAGAAACATTGATTAACGATATGAGTAGGACAAGAGCGACGTGATAACACCATACGATGCAGAGTCACCTCAGGAATTATTTAGAACTTTCATTATACAGCGACCACAGCACATATCGTAGTCCATTGGCTGGCCAACAAAGACAGAGCTGCGGAAAGTACAACATAGGTAGCTGTAGCCATTCACATGCTTTGGTGCCTTTTCGCCAACCAACCAGCTAGTTTAACCCTGTCCTAAAAAGCGGGATTTCTTAGTAGAGTTTCGAAGGAGCGGCACAGATTCCTCAGATTCGAGACGCAGCATTCGAAGCGTCGAGCAAATCGCGCGAAAGATCGGACCGCCCGAGATCGAAAAGACGACGGGGCGTACCGGCATCCCGAGGCGTTGGGGCTATTAGCGCCATTAGTTACAATTCACGCCAAAGCCGCCGGCGGTGCGCGCGCAACCCTGTTCTCGACCGACATTACCCGCGCTGCCGTGGCCGCCAGGAACGTCAATCATTCTTTGAACCCAGCACCGCGTCGTCGTCGTCGTCGTCGAGCAGTCTTAGCCACTTTGCCACTTTCCACGATCGAGACTTCCAACCGAGAGGCCAGGGAACCTCAAGGTTTTGGGGCCGGAACGAATTGTTATCCTCGCCTTTGCTCCTCCTCGCCTTTGCTCCTCCTCGCCTTTGCTCCTCCTCGCCTTTGCTTTTCTCTCCCCCAGAGATCAAGGGCAAGCTTTTGAACTTCGTGCGAAGGCAGCTGGCGGCAGTGATGGAAATAAAATTGCAATGAAGACGCAATTTGCTCCCCGCCAAAAAAGATGGAACCCCCTACCCCGAACCTCAGATATAGAATGCTTCCTTTTCGAATGAAGATGGTAAGAAAAACAACGGTTACACCGGCACTAGCTAATGTGTGATGCTTTGATTCGAACTTCGGCTGCGGCAAATTATCGCACTTTTTGGGGGACGAAGGAAAAAAGGCAGCATCCCGCAAAGAGTATCGTTATAGTAATGAAAACCTTTGCACCAATTGCAACCACGCCGTACGCGCGCCTTAGGGGTTGTGGAAGGAAATTAAAGGCAAAACTGCACCAAGAGTGTAGGTTTTAAGCGATCGCGATCTCTCGCAGCAGAACCGCTAGTTATGGTTGGCGTGAAGAGGCGCGTCACTTGAAGGTGTCGGATGTATGGGACGATCGGGAAGGGACACAAACAACGCAATCCAGAACGCCAGAACGCCAGAACCTCTTCTCGCCGCCAGAAGTAAAAACAATGCAGGAACTATCTTCAATTTGACACGGTACCACAACACTCGCACACACATACACACACACACACGCGTACAACCATACACGTTAGTACAACCCACGATCGGGCATTTTTAAATTACTGCTTAATGTTTCCATCGATCAAAAAATTAAGGTCCAGGGCGATCGCGCCTTTCCAAAAAGAGGAATGGAAAGAAGCGAAGTGTGAGGGATTTCCCTTTGGGACCCCAAAACCGTAATTTGGATTGCGACGAAGGGAACGGACCTTTCCTCCACGGGGCAAAGAGCGCTCGAGAGAGTGAGGGAAAGGAGAAGACGGGAAATTACAATCTCGAAACAAAAAGGCATCTCGAAAGAGCTCCGAAACCGAACACTGAGGTGTACACGGAAAGCGTGTGTCCCGCTGGTGTGCCCGCTCGCCACCAGACCGTGGGTTGCGCACCTTCAAGCGCGCCTCTTCATCTTCACCTTCTAGGGCGGCGGCGGCGGACAAAGCTCGACATCGACCGACGTCGAGGCACATTAGGGATGATAGTTGTAATTAATATCGCGTCCTACGCATCGCCGCAGACTAACGGGCACAAATGGCCTTTCCCCGAGGTCCGTCGCGTGATGCCGACCCCGATGCCTCCGCTGATCGCTGCGCAAATTTATCTCTTCTTTTGGAGACGAACCGCATCCACAGTAGCACCATTAGCAGTAGTAGTAGTAGTAGTAGTAGTAATAGAGGAATATGTTTTAAGAAAAGAAAAAAGAAGCAGCAAAGAGAAGAGATTTAACAATTAGTAAAACAAAGGTGGCCTTTTAGGGGGAGGAGGGATCCAAGGACTTAAGATAATATTGGTTGGTTCGGGTTCGTTTTGTTTGTTTTTGTTTTATCTTAGTTTGTGCGCTTGATGGCCACCATGCATTTCGATGGCATTTACATATCAAACACGCAATGCACTACCGGCGCACCGTCCTCGCACCAACACGCCTCTACACGAACTGAAGACAAATCGGTAATGGACTCACGGCATATCGAACACCCTAATGGCTTCATTAATTCACCGACTTAACCCCAAAAAGGTGGGGCCTTCGAGGAGGGCTTCCGATAGCGACTGACAGCGGTAGTAAAGTAGAGCATGGAGCGCATGCAAAGATCAAACGAATTTCTCTCTACATTTATTTAAATCATCTGGATGGTCCATGGATGCGTAAAGTTTCCATTTCCAGTGAGATCAATCCTGGTTCGCCCGGTACCTTTAATCAAGGCGTAGCCGTGCTCGGCGCCCGATACTCCTGTGGAAAGTATTCTGTTAATTGTTTTCGTCCGACATGAAACAAAGACTCATCCCTGGTAGCCTATTTTCCACTCGCTCTGTGGTTCTCTACGTATCTGCAATATATTTAACATGCACCATGCGCTGGCGGTTACACTTTTCCTGCCTCAAAACATTTGAAGCATGAAACATTTCCCTCTACAATACAGACGAATGCCGCCGAGTATGGAGCCAAGTGCAGCGAGTAATGAATGCTTCTCACTTCAAAGACCTACTTTCCTGGTTGCCGTCGATGTTAGGAACAACTGCCTAACTCCGGCGATGGAAGCATTGTACCGGTAGAAGTAGAACGAAGCATAAACTTCCAATCTCGCCGGATGGTCTGCTTCGCTTCAATGGAGAACCATACTACCGGTCAGAATGACATATTGTGTCCTTCTGTTAATCGAGCTCGCTGGCTGCCGAGCTGCGGTAGCTTATGGTGTTGCTCCTCCGACCAAAGACCGTTAAAAAAAACGCTTAATCACCTGCGATCAGGTGTACCGGCCGGGCCGGCTCAGATCGCACTGATCGCCCCACCGGAAATCATAACCTTCGGCGAAGCCTTACGCAACACGCAACGTGGCACTCGCGCGGCCCCGCGTGAAACGTTGCGAACATTTTAATTAGTCTCTTCTTGCCGGCCTTCCTCAGGACGGGTCGGATCGGGCGCTGCGGCCGTCCCGGGATGCCGTCCATCATCCATCTCAATCTTGAAATCGCTCATCGCGGCTCACCTATCTCCAGCATGCGATCATCGCCGCTCGCGCCAGTCAAGCGGACCGCGACTCAAAAGATGGCAGAGAACGGAGTTTCTTGTGGTCGGTTTCGGGTGAATATCTCGAGAGAAGGGTTCACCGTTCGTTGTTTTGTTCGCGGCAAAAGATCAAAGAGCGCAGGCGGCCGGTACGATCGCGGTCGTGGCCGCGGCGCGGTACCACCGGCCACCGGGTCAGGGAGTCCGCCGCTTGGCGCAGAAATCGGGCGCAGGCACTCCTTTCGGGCCTAACCTAACATTTAGCGTCTAGGGGCGTATATAATTTTTCAACAACAACACAAAAAAATCCTCACTCCTGGGGCTGGGGGCAAGCGAGTGCGGCAGCCGGTGGCGACCACGCAATCCGGCAAACCAGTCCCCAGAGGAACGAGCTGGCAGGCTGATGATCGGTTGTGCGGGCTGACCGGGACACCCGGGACATAAGGGAGCTTTGCCGCTCGAGATTGTCTTTCAACCTTCGCCGGTACGAACCGCCGGCCATTCCGCCGCTTATCGGCACACCGTTGTCGTCCACTCTAATGCAGCAGCTCCTGGCGGGGAAGGAACGGAAGCGAGGCCGATCGGGAGAGATCGTAAATGGGTCCCCGATAGACAGAGAAACAGAGAGAGAGTGAACGAAAAAAGAGTTGAACCCGTAAGGATTATGCTCCTCCGAGGCGGCGGCATCAATTAAATGGCGGCTTCATTATTGGCGGCCCGGACCGAGCAGCAACGGGTATGGGTGCCGGCACGGCACGCACGCGGCACCAAGAAGACGACGCGGCATCAGACTGAGCAGCGGCTCATGTTGCAGTGGGTCGAACGATCAAACCATGATCTTCGTGCACAATCCACGGGCACATCGGGCGAGTTGGGATCGCGGTACTACGCGTGGTAAAAATCATCCCTTCCCCACCTTCTGCTCTGGTGATCTCGCAGTTCCTCCTCCTCCTCCTCCTCCTCCGCATGGTGGACTGCTACTGGAAAACGTAAAACGGTGATCAATTCCTGGAAACGATTTCTCAAAACCAAAACAAAAAAGAAATACAACCGGAGGAAAGGATTTCTGTAGCGCCGGACCGGTGCCGGTCAGCAGGTTGCCGCGATCATAAAAAAGCCCCATAGAACGCGCAATAAAATGAATGGGAAAGCGAGAATGCAAGATCAGCAGCAGCAGCAGCAGCAGCAGCGAAGGGGCTGCGATCGTTGACTTGGATGCACAACAAGCGAAAAACCTCGCATCGAAACAGTTCGCGTGAAGGCAGTGGTGTGAGGGGCCGGTTGGTACTGTAACCAAGGTGACAGTCGTGGTCGTATGAGTGGAATTAGCGAGCGACTTCGTTAGCTAAATGATGACAATTTACTGCGAAGTTTGAAGATTTTTTAGTTAGGACAATCAAGTTAGGACAACCTGGGAAATAAACTTTCTTTCCCATAAAGTTCCCGAAGGTTTTCCCGAAATGGTTTCTTGAATGCAGTAACAAAATTTCCAATCTTATGATGCTTTCGACAGATGCCTCTAAATTTTTGCTTAGCTTCTCCTCAACAGTCGATGAAGTCCGTGGCAAGGATGCTCAAACTCTCTGTTCAGAAATATACCTTAATTACTCCCAAAAGACGCTCCCAAATGCTTTAAACACTTCTTAAAGTTATCGAAAATTTGACAGACTTATGTGGTAATTGTTTAAACAATAAGAAATTAAGGTAAAAAAACAAGATCACTTATCAAAACCGACAGGACTGCAACAGGTAACCTTAAACTGCAATTCGAAAGGGAGTATATTTATAGTAGCTTAAGAGCAATACTACGGGGTGCATGGTAGCACTTCATTTTTTTTTACAAAACCTAAACCAAACAATAGCCTCATCCGAATCCTCTACGAATTAGCTCACCATCACTGTGGCTCAGTCGGCGTCAGAAAAGATCGCCTTCAAGCGGCGGCATCGGCACCGGCGGCCAAAGCGTACCGCAACACAATCGTCCAACCCGTCTGGCAAGGTGTGATTTCGAAATTGTTGAGGTTCCCCGTTCCGCCTTTCCCCCCTTCGCCCGCTGATCATATTTTAATATTTTAGATCCTTCAGGCGCATACGTTCGTCCGCCATTATGATCGTGACGCCCTTCGTCTGAAGCTGGCAACCTGGTGCCCCACACCCCTCAAACACCGCCGGTCGATCGCGCCATACACTCCGTGGCTGTCGGTGGCTGTCGAAGGTGTAAAATTTAGCATTTCCGTGGCAGTTGGAGCCCATCGCTTCGGTATTGCCGCCGCTCCAGGCCAGTCCTGAATGGGCCAGCCAGGCTAGGTAGGAAGAAACCAGCCGAACCGCTGGAAGCGCCCGCTTCCTTTGACAGGTATGAATTATTTTAACACGTCTTGCGCGTCTATCTCTCTTATGGTCGCTTCGGTCGCTGGTCGTGGCTCGAGACAAACCAAACCCAAGACAGCCAAGCCAGCCAAGCCAGCCAGCCAAAAATTAGGACCATCTTCTTTTGTTTTCGGTTTCAGCTCATAACAGACACGCACACCGGACTGGCCTGGGGTGGGGGGGGGGGAGAGAGAGAGAGAGGCAGATCGGGAATTGGGGGTTTTCTGTCTTTGGCTCGTTCGCTCAACGCCCCCCCTCCCCCCCACCCTCCACCTTATTTCGCGACTTCAGTGCGTCGATGAATACCGGCGGCGGCACCGTCGGGACAAAGAAGATGATACATTAATTTATGTGTCTTCGATAGGCCGCGATGGTTGGCGCAACGATGGCGGCAACGATAGGAGCGTGTGTGAGGGAGATTTTTGTGCTGTGGGCCGACCGATTAAAAGCCACGGACACGATCGTCACGAGAATCGGCGGTGCTTTTGTTGGCTGCTCGTCGGAACCAGTTGGCTTATGGTTAGTTCTGCCGTTTTGCAGACAACAAGGTTATGTTTCTTGCTTTGCAAACTGTTGTAACGCTTTAATGTGAAGTGTCTACTGCGCAAGCTCAAGTCTTTTCAATTTTTTATAAAATGCTTTTTTCAGTAAGCCGTGAGAATGATTTATAAACTTAAAGATATCCAAAAAATGGTCTTGATCCTAAGATTGAAAACAAACTAATGCTTGTCTTCCTCAATTGTGTTACCAATAAACCGTGCAATCATAAATCTATGCTCTTCCAACAACAACAAAAAAGGGGTTCGATAATTATTTAATATCAGGAAGCATGAAAACAAATCCTTTCACAAACTATCAGATTATCAATATTATCCAGAGCATGCACAGCAGTAATTAGTGGTTTTTGTATAAATACTTATGACACAACAACTTTCACATCGTCATTCCCACAATTATAGTTGGAACAAAGCAACAAGTTAAGCCTCGGTTCGGCCAGATGAGTCTGTTCCTCCTCATTCCTTTCAGAGGATTAACATTTGCCAAAAACCCCTACACAACATTATGGCGATGCATTACTCCTACCACCGCAAAAAGGAACAGTTAATCTCTAGAGCAGCTCCCTTCTTCGGGCCTTTGGCAAAGTCCACACGAAACACACACCCGCTCCCCTCTCCCCATCTCACCACCCACGACGCATAATCTTCGTTGAAAACCATCGCCCGAACAAGGATGAAAGAAACCACTTCCTGTATTCCTGGCTCACACACAAACACAATCACACTACTCCCACACGGCGCCGAACGCCCGACATCCGGGAAGTCGGAAGTCCTGCTGCCATCATCAAGCAAACTCCGACGATTGCAGATCCAATTGCTAAGAACGGAAAGTCGGATAATACTGGAACCAGAACCAGGGAAGAGTGTGTGTGTGTGTGTGTCTGTGGGGGGGATGGGTAGTGGGGGAGATACGCCACAGGCTTCTACGTTGGAGGAGTTTCATATAAATATATCGGCTGAAGGGTCTTAATTAAAGGGTTCGTCCAGCCACCACCCCACCCAGTGCTCAGGTGCAGAGAGGAGGCGCAGCCACGGCGAACGCCCGTGGCCACGACGGCCACGAAGATTATTATGCTCTGGTCGGAATATTGTTCTTTGTAATTATGCTGCGCGCTGTCAGGTTCGCCCTCCCCACAGCTCCGGGCGGGTGGGACCGGGCCGGCGGTGTAGGTCATTGTCGGCAAGGAAAGTCTTTTGCAAAGAGTCTTGCGATCCTACGGACTAGCATCAGAAGGCACGACGCCCTTTGTCGTCGTCGTAGTAAGACCCCCCGGACCACCCCAACATGCATGTGTGGTGTCAGGATGGGATGCAGACAATTTCACACACTCCGGGAGCGAAACCGAGAGAATGCTAGTGCCGCCACCGCTGGCTACAAATCCATTCCTGGGTCGGCCAGATGTTGGTCAGGTCTGGAGTCAAAGTCGAAGGCACCGCACATCACTCCGGAACTATGGTCCGGTGCATGCACCGGGAAGGGGACTTTAAGTTCAAGTCCATGCTGTGAAGCTGAAGTACTTTTCGGACTTTGTTCCTCAACTACAACCACACACACACACACACAGGCGCGCGCGCGCTTAAGACCGCCTGCGGACGAATCCCCGGCGATGCTCGGACATTCTCGGACAGTCGCCGGCAGCAACCGAGCAGTGGTCGCGCTGGATTGAGGCACATCAACGAGACGTAGAATGGGCGCTTTGAAGTTTGCCGCTTCGTGCGGCGCTGGGCTATTTGTCGGCGAACCAACCGGCAAACGCCGATGGTCGTGGAGCGAGACGTCCAGCGACAGACAGAGGAGGAGAAGTGGGTTATACACGATGACGGCCCCCGTTTCTCGGCATCTTCGACGGTCAGACGTCGAAGATCCGCGTCCGACAGATCCGCGCCATTCGAAGCAATGCGGGTTCGTGTTCTTGGCCAAGGTTGCGAGGAAATCACTTTGGCAGTTCGCTTCGGGAGCGTGGTGGCTGTATGCGTGCGGTGGGTTTGATCGCTTCGACGAGCGCACGAATCGAAATAAATTATAGATATTAATTACATTCATACTCGTGTAAATAGTTGGTTGCATTTGCACCACCGCGCCCCGTCCGTTTATTCCGGCTATGCACACACACACACACACACACACACACACACACGGAGCGTGTTGTCCGTGCGTCTCGTTCGCGCACATTATTTGCAATAATTTTGCGTTGCAATAATCTCACGTCGGGCTGGACTGGTTGGCTGGCAGCCTGACTGGCTAGCTGCTGTTGTTTCTCTTCCTTAAGGGTGGAAGCACCACCATCACCACCACCACCACCGCTTTGGGCCACTTTCCATCTGTCACACCGCGAGAGCGGCTCTAGCTGCAGGCATTAACGGCCGGCCAGCGCATTTGTTTCCTTTGATGTTGTTCCGCCACGGCACCGCAAGGGGGAGTTGGCCACGAGACGAGATCGTTTTAGCCACGGTCCTCACACATCATTGCACACACGGAAGGGTCTTCCGCCGGATGGTGGGCTTCATCACGCTTGACTTCAGGTTCGTCCGGTTCCGAACGTGCGAATGCGAAGGCGCATGGCTGATGGCGCAACGCTGTTTGATGCCTTTCGTGTTCTCCTCCCACCTGGCGAGATGCTGCTCAGCTTAATAGACTGCGTGGTGTCGATGGCATGGGTCCAACGCCGGGCCTGCTGACCATGCGAATCCTATCGAGAGCCGCCCATTGCCATTCCAGATCATTATGATTGGTGTTGCGCATTGATCGCCCACCTCCGGGATGGTCGCCATAGCAACACATCTGCTCTGAACTGTGGAGGTCTGAAGAATGGACTGCTATTATTTTTATTATGAAGTAGGTATTTAGAAAATACTGAAATATTTTATTGATATTCAGTTTTAGCTCTCGTTTAAACCGTAAATCGAGTTTGTGGTCCGATAAACAAAGCTTATAGCAGTGAGAGAGCGCCCCTAGAGTTCACTTTACAATTCTGACCACAGGGTTTTGTTGCTACCAGCTCATTTATTTGGTAGTTTTTTTTTAATGAAAATTGTACCACGCGAAAGGCGAAAAAATTGGGTTACTGTTATTTTGAAAACCCGATTTGACTAGTGGAAAAATCGCAAAATTCTTAAAATTTCCGATACTTAACCAAAATCACCCTATTTAAACGCAACTGGAGGAGACAGTACTGTGCATTTGGATCACGAGCAATAAAAGCTAAAATAATCATATAAAATATTATCGAATAAGTTCATTAATATTTCTGCTTAAAGACAAGGCAATAAAAAAAGGCCTATAAAATGACACCTTTCGTATCTTTTAACACTATTTCTTTGCTGATGACCTATGAGTTGGTTGTTCGTTGTTCTGGTTGGTACAACCAGAACATGTTTCGAACCAGCGTTCTCTTCTCACAACTTATCCGCTCCTCCCAATCACCTAGCAACTGATACAGATTCGCTGCGACTACTGTCCAGTCACGTATTCGAGATAAGATCAACTCAAAACTACTTTGTTCTAGGTTGTTACTAGACCACCAGGGGCAATCCATTTTACAAATATTTGTCGGTTCGTAGAATTGGAATATCATCTTCCAATATTTGGCGAAGCGTCATACCGATCGGACCCTTTGTGCAGAAGCAACAACATCCTGATGGCACACTTATCCTTACTACACTACAATTTCTCTATATCGGAAGCATGCTCGAAACGGAAAGTCATTAGTTGCTCTTATCATATACACATTTAAACAGAACTAACTATCAAAACCAAACGTGACAAACGATAGCGACGCACATGCTGGGCTCACTCATAACAATAGCGCATGAAGCGGGCATGCTGGCAAACATCGTGCGGCCCTTATCGTGACAGTATGCTGGTGCATCTGCGTGTCACTACGCCGGACAGGCAGGGACATGAATCACCAAGAGGCCGGTGTTAGGAGGGTAGCGGGTAGTGTGTGTATACCTGCAGGGTGGTGTCGTCTGCTCTATATTTACCCGACCTCACCACCCACATGTTTCTGTGGGAGGGAGAGCGGGGTAAACAACTGAAGCCCATACTCTACCCACACGATCAGCGTGTTGGTGGTATGCATGCGTCACGGCCTACGACGAGGGAAGAAAGTGTTCGTTATCACAAGCGTCGCCGACACACTGGAGATGTTAAGAACCTTCCGCTAACGGCGGGGCACGATGTACGCTGCTTCTATCGGCTTATCTTATCAGGCCCACAGGTGCCAGTGCCGGGCAGTATGAGCTATCGCTAGGAAATCACAAATACAGCCAGGCCCGATACGATAACAGCACAGGAAAGATGTATAATGTGATTCCGCTGCTTGGTCGCGTCGGTCGTCGGTAGTCGGTATTCGCACTCGATTTGGATCGCATTCGATGCTGTCCGCTGGCAGAATCATCACATAAAGAGGGGGACCGAGGGAGCAAAACGGGCAGAGGTGCAAGAGAGTGAGCGAGTGCAAAATGTGAGCACGTGTGACGAAACAGTGCAGAAAAGTTATCCTGTGCTTGGTGGCAACGTGAAACCGTGGAATATACGTGTAGTACCGAGGGGGTTCTCTTTCTCTCGCTGCACACAAGGACTCATCTTTTAGTGCACTTCACATTTACACAAACATGGCACCTAAATCGAATATCGCTGAGAAAGTGCTGATGGGGTTGCTGATCGTGCTAACCGTGACAGCCGAGCTTGTCGCATCGGCGGCAGTACTGGATGAGGATGCTGAATATTGTCCCAAAATGTGCAGCTGTGATATACTCGACGGACTGAAGCGAGCAGACTGTAGGTAAGCCACCGAGGGACGGGAACGTACAACATGTTGCGTCTGGAAATCAATCGGAACAACCACAGGAAGGTTACCCCACCGTTAATGGGTTGACCGCGGTTTGACTTATCACTCGCTTGCTGATGTACCTCTGTGTTTCTTCCCCTTTCGTTTTTCTTTCTGCTCCAATAGCAACGAAAACCTTATCAGCACACACACCGGCATACCGAGCGGGGTGGAAATTCTCGATCTCAGCCTTAATATGGTATCTTCGATTGAAGATGATAACCTAGCGGTAAGCACCCCGGGCGCCAAGTGTGAACGCGCCGGCGAACGTGTGTGTGTGTGTGTTCGAGCAAATGACTCACGCGAAGCACACGCGGCTATAACTCCATCTCGGTGCATTCATTGTTAAGCTGTTCCTCTATTTTACAGACCTATGACAATCTGGTGAAGCTCTTTCTGTCGGAGAACTCCATCGAAACGATATCGCTGAACGCATTCGCCGGTTTGGCACGCCTGAAAACGCTCGACCTATCGCACAACCGACTGGAACAGCTGGATGGGCAGCTGTTTGAGCGGAATGGCCAGCTGGTGGAGCTGAATCTAGCGCACAACAATTTCATGACGCTCTCCAATCGACCATTTCTCACGAGCAGCTCTATAAGGGTAGGGCAGTGTGCCGGGCACGCACGCATCCTGAGCTGCAATCATTCATCATAATCCGGATCGATCTTTTTTGCAGATGCTCGATCTCTCCGGCTGTCGAATACCGCAAATCTTTGACGTGACGTTTAGCGAGCTACCGAACCTGCGCCAGCTGGATCTTTCGAAGAACGTAATGATTAGCCTGTCGGCCGTGCCATTCGCCATGCTTCGGAATCTCAACTCGATCGAGCTGACCGATAACCGGTGGACCTGTGGTTCGAAATCGGTTCGCAGCACGATCCGGTTGCTGAAGAAACAGATCAAGACGATTGATGTGGAAAATTGCTGTAAGTAGCTTGCAAGGGAAAGGTGGGGAGAGGGATACACTCTAACCGAAAGTAATGCTATCCCTTTGTACCTTGCCTTTGTACAGTGCTAATGGATCGCGATTCGTGGGGCAACGAATTCGAACGTATGCTGGACGATACGCACGGTACTGGAAGAAAC
The DNA here is from genome assembly GCF_943734745.1 of Anopheles darlingi. Taxonomy (NCBI): domain Eukaryota; kingdom Metazoa; phylum Arthropoda; class Insecta; order Diptera; family Culicidae; genus Anopheles; species Anopheles darlingi. The sequence continues at coordinate 70,320,384 of NC_064874.1, forward strand.
GCTCGGGTGGAAATACCGATCGAGGAAGTTTGGGGCAATGGAACGGGCCGAAAGCGGCACTCCGGAGTCGTTTGGCCAAAGTTCATGAACTACACGTGCTCGTTCCGTGACAATGACGCAGCATCGCAAGAGTCCTGCGATCAGTTCATCGAATGTCAGCTCTCGTACGGCGAGCTGTACAATCAGCTGTTGTCGCGCAGGAACGCAATCCAAGGAGGACGCGCCCGACAGATGATCTTCTTTGCCGGTATGATTGTAGGAATGCTGGTCGGCTCGTTTGGCACCTACATCATCTATTGGGCGATCAGGAGCTGCCGTAAGCGCGGCTCCAACCCGCAACAGATGGCCATCTCCGATGAACGGAAACAGTTTCATCAGGAGCTCCGGAGAGAGTTCCGGGCACGCAATCGCTTTGCACGTAATTTATTAGCTCTCTTTAGGGATGTGCCGGGTGTAGCGAGGTAGCGAACTAACGAACATACCTATTGCCATCATGCCTCATTGCAGATAGTCGATTGAAGGAGTCGCCCATCGCCGAACGACAGGGGCGTACACGGACGCAGCGAGGATCTCTGGACGAGGAAATCTATCAAAACCACGAGCATACGCGCCAGTTTCTGGTCAACCTGTTCTCCAAACGACAACCCCGATACGTGCGAAACAACTCGCAGAT